>NC_090295.1:3425000-4025000 GCF_037392515.1 Haliotis asinina | reverse complement strand
AGAGTTGACTTCTTTCCTTATTTTCAACACACAGCCATAATGCTTATTAGTAAGTGAATATTAGATGTTGCTTAAATACACCCAAACTTTGCACTTTGTTGCTAATCTTGGTGCCTGCACAATAGGTAATTTTCTTCATTACGTATTAAATAGGGCTCGGCCATTTAAGCACGCGCAGTTCATTTACGTTAAAGGAGTCAACCCAAATGAGAAATGCACCCAAAGTGTGCTAATTTCAACATGATCTTTATTTAATGGCGATGATTAGACAGTATCATGCGTTCTCTTAAATCAAACACATACACACATAGTGTTTCTCAAAATCATTATTATCCCCATACATAAAAAGGTTAATCGGCAACAATAAATAACGCAGGTGCCATTGGTTTTAGATACTATTCCATTGAATATATATGATTTGAAAGTGGCTAAAAAGGTCGAATGACAGGGTGGGTGGTTCAAGTGAGAGACATTCGATAACCCAGACCCCTCCGGACCTCGAGATATAACGGAAGATCCAGGACGCCCTGATATAAACGACAGAACGTAAGTACAAGTCATTTGCATACACACATCACACTTTACAATGTCAGCATGTTTACTTCCCTTACACGCGTCCATTCATACATTATTTTAAACACGGTGTACATGTCTATTTCACATTTCCTCAGTTGATTGTGAAATGGCGAATGAATAGTCATGTAAGGGGAATAACTCCATACAATCTCAGTAGCACATGTATGTCTGCACTATATCTTGAAGTTGAATTAAGTAGCTCATAACACAGAAGTATTTTACGGGAAAAGGCATATCAGAACATCGGTATCCTTTAGCAAAATATTTGAGTGTCTCCAGAAACGCACGTTTTCTTTTCCCTGAATATTCCAGAGTTGACTTCTTTCCTTATTTTCAACACACAGCCATAATGCTTATTAGTAAGTGAAAATTAGATGTTGCTTAAATACACCCAAACTTTGCACTTTGTTGCTAATCTTGGTGCCTGCACAATAGGTAATTTTCTCCATTACGTATTAAATAGGGCTCGGCCATTTAAGCACGCGCAGTTCATTTACGTTAAAGGAGTCAACCCAAATGAGAAATGCACCCAAAGTGTGCTAATTTCAACATGATCTTTATTTAATGGCGATGATTAGACAGTATCATGCGTTCTCTTAAATCAAACACATACACACATAGTGTTTCTCAAAATCATTATTATCCCCATACATAAAAAGGTTAATCGGCAACAATAAATAACGCAGGTGCCATTGGTTTTAGATACTATTCCATTGAATATATATGATTTGAAAGTGGCTAAAAAGGTCGAATGACGGGGTGGGTGGTTCAAGTGAGAGACATTCGATAACCCAGACCCCTCCGGACCTCGAGATATAACGGAAGATCCAGGACGCCCTGATATAAACGACAGAACGTAAGTACAAGTCATTTGCATACACACATCACACTTTACAATGTCAGCATGTTTACTTCCCTTACACGCGTCCATTCATACATTATTTTAAACACGGTGTACATGTCTGTTTCACATTTCCTCAGTTGATTGTGAAATGGCGAATGAATAGTCATGTAAGGGGAATAACTCCATACAATCTCAGTAGCACATGTATGTCTGCACTATATCTTGAAGTTGAATTAAGTAGCTCATAACACAGAAGTATTTTACGGGAAAAGACATATCAGAACATCGGTATCCTTTAGCAAAATATTTGAGTGTCTCCAGAAACGCACGTTTTCTTTTCCCTGAATATTCCAGAGTTGACTTCTTTCCTTATTTTCAACACACAGCCATAATGCTTATTAGTAAGTGAAAATTAGATGTTGCTTAAATACACCCAAACTTTGCACTTTGTTGCTAATCTTGGTGCCTGCACAATAGGTAATTTTCTTCATTACGTATTAAATAGGGCTCGGCCATTTAAGCACGCGCAGTTCATTCACGTTAAAGGAGTCAACCCAAATGAGAAATGCACCCAAAGTGTGCTAATTTCAACATGATCTTTATTTAATGGCGATGTTTAGACAGTATCATGCGTTCTCTTAAATCAAACACACACACACATAGTGTTTCTCAAAATCATTAGTATCCCAATACATAAAAAGGTAAATCGGCAACAGTAAATAACGCAGGTGCCATTGGTTTTAGATACAATAGCATTGCATATATATGATTTGAAAGTGGCTACAAAGGTCAAATGACGGGGTGGGTGGTTCAAGTGAGAGACATTCGATAACCCAGACCCCTCCGGACCTCGAGATATAACGGAAGATTCAGGTCTATATAGGACGCCCTGATATAAACGACAGAACGTAAGTACAAGTCATTTGCATACACACATCACACTTTACAATGTCAGCATGTTTACTTCCCTTACACGCGTCCATTCATACATTATTTTAAACACGGTGTACATGTCTATTTCACATTTCCTCAGTTGATTGTGAAATGGCGAATGAATAGTCATGTAAGGGGAATAACTCCATACAATCTCAGTAGCACATGTATGTCTGCACTATATCTTGAAGTTGAATTAAGTAGCTCATAACACAGAAGTATTTTACGGGAAAAGGCATATCAGAACATCGGCATCCTTTAGCAAAATATTTGAGTGTCTCCAGAAACGCACGTTTTCTTTTCCCCGAATATTCCAGAGTTGACTTCTTTCCTTATTTTCAACACACAGCCATAATGCTTATTAGTAAGTGAAAATTAGATGTTGCTTAAATACACCCAAACTTTGCACTTTGTTGCTAATCTTGGTGCCTGCACAATAGGTAATTTTCTTCATTACGTATTAAATAGGGCTCGGCCATTTAAGCACGCGCAGTTCATTTACGTTAAAGGAGTCAACCCAAATGAGAAATGCACCCAAAGTGTGCTAATTTCAACATGATCTTTATTTAATGGCGATGATTAGACAGTATCATGCGTTCTCTTAAATCAAACACATACACACATAGTGTTTCTCAAAATCATTATTATCCCCATACATAAAAAGGTTAATCGGCAACAATAAATAACGCAGGTGCCATTGGTTTTAGATACTATTCCATTGAATATATATGATTTGAAAGTGGCTAAAAAGGTCGAATGACGGGGTGGGTGGTTCAAGTGAGAGACATTCGATAACCCAGACCCCTCCGGACCTCGAGATATAACGGAAGATCCAGGACGCCCTGATATAAACGACAGAACGTAAGTACAAGTCATTTGCATACACACATCACACTTTACAATGTCAGCATGTTTACTTCCCTTACACGCGTCCATTCATACATTATTTTAAACACGGTGTACATGTCTATTTCACATTTCCTCAGTTGATTGTGAAATGGCGAATGAATAGTCATGTAAGGGGAATAACTCCATACAATCTCAGTAGCACATGTATGTCTGCACTATATCTTGAAGTTGAATTAAGTAGCTCATAACACAGAAGTATTTTACGGGAAAAGGCATATCAGAACATCGGCATCCTTTAGCAAAATATTTGAGTGTCTCCAGAAACGCACGTTTTCTTTTCCCCGAATATTCCAGAGTTGACTTCTTTCCTTATTTTCAACACACAGCCATAATGCTTATTAGTAAGTGAAAATTAGATGTTGCTTAAATACACCCAAACTTTGCACTTTGTTGCTAATCTTGGTGCCTGCACAATAGGTAATTTTCTTCATTACGTATTAAATAGGGCTCGGCCATTTAAGCACGCGCAGTTCATTTACGTTAAAGGAGTCAACCCAAATGAGAAATGCACCCAAAGTGTGCTAATTTCAACATGATCTTTATTTAATGGCGATGATTAGACAGTATCATGCGTTCTCTTAAATCAAACACATACACACATAGTGTTTCTCAAAATCATTATTATCCCCATACATAAAAAGGTTAATCGGCAACAATAAATAACGCAGGTGCCATTGGTTTTAGATACTATTCCATTGAATATATATGATTTGAAAGTGGCTAAAAAGGTCGAATGACGGGGTGGGTGGTTCAAGTGAGAGACATTCGATAACCCAGACCCCTCCGGACCTCGAGATATAACGGAAGATCCAGGACGCCCTGATATAAACGACAGAACTTAAGTACAAGTCATTTGCATACACACATCACACTTTACAATGTCAGCATGTTTACTTCCCTTACACGCGTCCATTCATACATTATTTTAAACACGGTGTACATGTCTGTTTCACATTTCCTCAGTTGATTGTGAAATGGCGAATGAATAGTCATGTAAGGGGAATAACTCCATACAATCTCAGTAGCACATGTATGTCTGCACTATATCTTGAAGTTGAATGAAGTAGCTCATAACACAGAAGTATTTTACGGGAAAAGACATATCAGAACATCGGTATCCTTTAGCAAAATATTTGAGTGTCTCCAGAAACGCACGTTTTCTTTTTCCCGAATATTCCAGAGTTGACTTCTTTCCTTATTTTCAACACACAGCCATAATGCTTATTAGTAAGTGAAAATTAGATGTTGCTTAAATACACCCAAACTTTGCACTTTGTTGCTAATCTTGGTGCCTGCACAATAGGTAATTTTCTTCATTACGTATTAAATAGGGCTCGGCCATTTAAGCACGCGCAGTTCATTTACGTTAAAGGAGTCAACCCAAATGAGAAATGCACCCAAAGTGTGCTAATTTCAACATGATCTTTATTTAATGGCGATGATTAGACAGTATCATGCGTTCTCTTAAATCAAACACATACACACATAGTGTTTCTCAAAATCATTATTATCCCCATACATAAAAAGGTTAATCGGCAACAATAAATAACGCAGGTGCCATTGGTTTTAGATACTATTCCATTGAATATATATGATTTGAAAGTGGCTAAAAAGGTCGAATGACGGGGTGGGTGGTTCAAGTGAGAGACATTCGATAACCCAGACCCCTCCGGACCTCGAGATATAACGGAAGATCCAGGACGCCCTGATATAAACGACAGAACGTAAGTACAAGTCATTTGCATACACACATCACACTTTACAATGTCAGCATGTTTACTTCCCTTACACGCGTCCATTCATACATTATTTTAAACACGGTGTACATGTCTGTTTCACATTTCCTCAGTTGATTGTGAAATGGCGAATGAATAGTCATGTAAGGGGAATAACTCCATACAATCTCAGTAGCACATGTATGTCTGCACTATATCTTGAAGTTGAATGAAGTAGCTCATAACACAGAAGTATTTTACGGGAAAAGACATATCAGAACATCGGTATCCTTTAGCAAAATATTTGAGTGTCTCCAGAAACGCACGTTTTCTTTTTCCCGAATATTCCAGAGTTGACTTCTTTCCTTATTTTCAACACACAGCCATAATGCTTATTAGTAAGTGAAAATTAGATGTTGCTTAAATACACCCAAACTTTGCACTTTGTTGCTAATCTTGGTGCCTGCACAATAGGTAATTTTCTTCATTACGTATTAAATAGGGCTCGGCCATTTAAGCACGGGCAGTTCATTCATGTTAAAGGAGTCAACCCAAATGAGAAATGCACCCAAAGTGTGCTAATTTCAACATGATCTTTATTTAATGGCGATGTTTAGACAGTATCATGCGTTCTCTTAAATCAAACACACACACACATAGTGTTTCTCAAAATCATTATTATCCCAATACATAAAAAGGTAAATCGGCAACAGTAAATAACGCAGGTGCCATTGGTTTTAGATACAATAGCATTGCATATATATGATTTGAAAGTGGCTACAAAGGTCAAATGACGGGGTGGGTGGTTGAAGTGAGAGACATTCGATAACCCAGACCCCTCCGGACCTCGAGATATAACGGAAGATTCAGGTCTATATAGGACGCCCTGATATAAACGACAGAACGTAAGTACAAGTCATTTGCATACACACATCACACTTTACAATGTCAGCATGTTTACTTCCCTTACACGCGTCCATTCATACATTATTTTAAACACGGTGTACATGTCTATTTCACATTTCCTCAGTTGATTGTGAAATGGCGAATGAATAGTCATGTAAGGGGAATAACTCCATACAATCTCAGTAGCACATGTATGTCTGCACTATATCTTGAAGTTGAATTAAGTAGCTCATAACACAGAAGTATTTTACGGGAAAAGACATATCAGAACATCGGTATCCTTTAGCAAAATATTTGAGTGTCTCCAGAAACGCACGTTTTCTTTTCCCTGAATATTCCAGAGTTGACTTCTTTCCTTATTTTCAACACACAGCCATAATGCTTATTAGTAAGTGAAAATTAGATGTTGCTTAAATACACCCAAACTTTGCACTTTGTTGCTAATCTTGGTGCCTGCACAATAGGTAATTTTCTTCATTACGTATTAAATAGGGCTCGGCCATTTAAGCACGCGCAGTTCATTCACGTTAAAGGAGTCAACCCAAATGAGAAATGCACCCAAAGTGTGCTAATTTCAACATGATCTTTATTTAATGGCGATGTTTAGACAGTATCATGCGTTCTCTTAAATCAAACACACACACACATAGTGTTTCTCAAAATCATTAGTATCCCAATACATAAAAAGGTAAATCGGCAACAGTAAATAACGCAGGTGCCATTGGTTTTAGATACAATAGCATTGCATATATATGATTTGAAAGTGGCTACAAAGGTCAAATGACGGGGTGGGTGGTTCAAGTGAGAGACATTCGATAACCCAGACCCTTCCGGACCTCGAGATATAACGGAAGATTCAGGTCTATATAGGACGCCCTGATATAAACGACAGAACGTAAGTACAAGTCATTTGCATACACACATCACACTTTACAATGTCAGCATGTTTACTTCCCTTACACGCGTCCATTCATACATTATTTTAAACACGGTGTACATGTCTATTTCACATTTCCTCAGTTGATTGTGAAATGGCGAATGAATAGTCATGTAAGGGGAATAACTCCATACAATCTCAGTAGCACATGTATGTCTGCACTATATCTTGAAGTTGAATTAAGTAGCTCATAACACAGAAGTATTTTACGGGAAAAGGCATATCAGAACATCGGTAGCCTTTAGCAAAATATTTGAGTGTCTCCAGAAACGCACGTTTTCTTTTCCCCGAATATTCCAGAGTTGACTTCTTTCCTTATTTTCAACACACAGCCATAATGCTTATTAGTAAGTGAAAATTAGATGTTGCTTAAATACACCCAAACTTTGCACTTTGTTGCTAATCTTGGTGCCTGCACAATAGGTAATTTTCTTCATTACGTATTAAATAGGGCTCGGCCATTTAAGCACGCGCAGTTCATTTACGTTAAAGGAGTCAACCCAAATGAGAAATGCACCCAAAGTGTGCTAATTTCAACATGATCTTTATTTAATGGCGATGATTAGACAGTATCATGCGTTCTCTTAAATCAAACACATACACACATAGTGTTTCTCAAAATCATTATTATCCCCATACATAAAAAGGTTAATCGGCAACAATAAATAACGCAGGTGCCATTGGTTTTAGATACTATTCCATTGAATATATATGATTTGAAAGTGGCTAAAAAGGTCGAATGACGGGGTGGGTGGTTCAAGTGAGAGACATTCGATAACCCAGACCCCTCCGGACCTCGAGATATAACGGAAGATCCAGGACGCCCTGATATAAACGACAGAACGTAAGTACAAGTCATTTGCATACACACATCACACTTTACAATGTCAGCATGTTTACTTCCCTTACACGCGTCCATTCATACATTATTTTAAACACGGTGTACATGTCTGTTTCACATTTCCTCAGTTGATTGTGAAATGGCGAATGAATAGTCATGTAAGGGGAATAACTCCATACAATCTCAGTAGCACATGTATGTCTGCACTATATCTTGAAGTTGAATTAAGTAGCTCATAACACAGAAGTATTTTACGGGAAAAGACATATCAGAACATCGGTATCCTTTAGCAAAATATTTGAGTGTCTCCAGAAACGCACGTTTTCTTTTTCCCGAATATTCCAGAGTTGACTTCTTTCCTTATTTTCAACACACAGCCATAATGCTTATTAGTAAGTGAAAATTAGATGTTGCTTAAATACACCCAAACTTTGCACTTTGTTGCTAATCTTGGTGCCTGCACAATAGGTAATTTTCTTCATTACGTATTAAATAGGGCTCGGCCATTTAAGCACGCACAGTTCATTCACGTTAAAGGAGTCAACCCAAATGAGAAATGCACCCAAAGTGTGCTAATTTCAACATGATCTTTATTTAATGGCGATGTTTAGACAGTATCATGCGTTCTCTTAAATCAAACACACACACACATAGTGTTTCTCAAAATCATTAGTATCCCAATACATAAAAAGGTAAATCGGCAACAGTAAATAACGCAGGTGCCATTGGTTTTAGATACAATAGCATTGCATATATATGATTTGAAAGTGGCTACAAAGGTCAAATGACGGGGTGGGTGGTTCAAGTGAGAGACATTCGATAACCCAGACCCCTCCGGACCTCGAGATATAACGGAAGATTCAGGTCTATATAGGACGCCCTGATATAAACGACAGAACGTAAGTACAAGTCATTTGCATACACACATCACACTTTACAATGTCAGCATGTTTACTTCCCTTACACGCGTCCATTCATACATTATTTTAAACACGGTGTACATGTCTATTTCACATTTCCTCAGTTGATTGTGAAATGGCGAATGAATAGTCATGTAAGGGGAATAACTCCATACAATCTCAGTAGCACATGTATGTCTGCACTATATCTTGAAGTTGAATTAAGTAGCTCATAACACAGAAGTATTTTACGGGAAAAGGCATATCAGAACATCGGTATCCTTTAGCAAAATATTTGAGTGTCTCCAGAAACGCACGTTTTCTTTTCCCCGAATATTCCAGAGTTGACTTCTTTCCTTATTTTCAACACACAGCCATAATGCTTATTAGTAAGTGAAAATTAGATGTTGCTTAAATACACCCAAACTTTGCACTTTGTTGCTAATCTTGGTGCCTGCACAATAGGTAATTTTCTTCATTACGTATTAAATAGGGCTCGGCCATTTAAGCACGCGCAGTTCATTTACGTTAAAGGAGTCAACCCAAATGAGAAATGCACCCAAAGTGTGCTAATTTCAACATGATCTTTATTTAATGGCGATGATTAGACAGTATCATGCGTTCTCTTAAATCAAACACATACACACATAGTGTTTCTCAAAATCATTATTATCCCCATACATAAAAAGGTTAATCGGCAACAATAAATAACGCAGGTGCCATTGGTTTTAGATACTATTCCATTGAATATATATGATTTGAAAGTGGCTAAAAAGGTCGAATGACGGGGTGGGTGGTTCAAGTGAGAGACATTCGATAACCCAGACCCCTCCGGACCTCGAGATATAACGGAAGATCCAGGACGCCCTGATATAAACGACAGAACGTAAGTACAAGTCATTTGCATACACACATCACACTTTACAATGTCAGCATGTTTACTTCCCTTACACGCGTCCATTCATACATTATTTTAAACACGGTGTACATGTCTGTTTCACATTTCCTCAGTTGATTGTGAAATGGCGAATGAATAGTCATGTAAGGGGAATAACTCCATACAATCTCAGTAGCACATGTATGTCTGCACTATATCTTGAAGTTGAATTAAGTAGCTCATAACACAGAAGTATTTTACGGGAAAAGACATATCAGAACTTCGGTATCCTTTAGCAAAATATTTGAGTGTCTCCAGAAACGCACGTTTTCTTTTCCCTGAATATTCCAGAGTTGACTTCTTTCCTTATTTTCAACACACAGCCATAATGCTTATTAGTAAGTGAAAATTAGATGTTGCTTAAATACACCCAAACTTTGCACTTTGTTGCTAATCTTGGTGCCTGCACAATAGGTAATTTTCTTCATTACGTATTAAATAGGGCTCGGCCATTTAAGCACGCGCAGTTCATTTACGTTAAAGGAGTCAACCCAAATGAGAAATGCACCCAAAGTGTGCTAATTTCAACATGATCTTTATTTAATGGCGATGTTTAGACAGTATTATGCGTTCTCTTAAATCAAATACACACACACATAGTGTTTCTCAAAATCATTATTATCCCCATACATAAAAAGGTAAATCGGCAACAGTAAATAACGCAGGTGCCATTGGTTGTAGATACAATAGCATTGCATATATATGATTTGAAAGTGGCTACAAAGGTCAAATGACGGGGTGGGTGGTTCAAGTGAGAGACATTCGATAACCCAGACCCCTCCGGACCTCGAGATATAACGGAAGATTCAGGTCTATATAGGACGCCCTGATATAAACGACAGAACGTAAGTACAAGTCATTTGCATACACACATCACACTTTACAATGTCAGCATGTTTACTTCCCTTACACGCGTCCATTCATACATTATTTTAAACACGGTGTACATGTCTATTTCACATTTCCTCAGTTGATTGTGAAATGGCGAATGAATAGTCATGTAAGGGGAATAACTCCATACAATCTCAGTAGCACATGTATGTCTGCACTATATCTTGAAGTTGAATTAAGTAGCTCATAACACAGAAGTTTTTTACGGGAAAAGGCATATCAGAACATCGGTATCCTTTAGCAAAATATTTGAGTGTCTCCAGAAACGCACGTTTTCTTTTTCCCGAATATTCCAGAGTTGACTTCTTTCCTTATTTTCAACACACAGCCATAATGCTTATTAGTAAGTGAAAATTAGATGTTGCTTAAATACACCCAAACTTTGCACTTTGTTGCTAATCTTGGTGCCTGCACAATAGGTAATTTTCTTCATTACGTATTAAATAGGGCTCGGCCATTTAAGCACGCGCAGTTCATTTACGTTAAAGGAGTCAACCCAAATGAGAAATGCACCCAAAGTGTGCTAATTTCAACATGATCTTTATTTAATGGCGATGTTTAGACAGTATTATGCGTTCTCTTAAATCAAATACACACACACATAGTGTTTCTCAAAATCATTATTATCCCCATACATAAAAAGGTAAATCGGCAACAGTAAATAACGCAGGTGCCATTGGTTTTAGATACAATAGCATTGCATATATATGATTTGAAAGTGGCTACAAAGGTCAAATGACGGGGTGGGTGGTTGAAGTGAGAGACATTCGATAACCCAGACCCCTCCGGACCTCGAGATATAACGGAAGATTCAGGTCTATATAGGACGCCCTGATATAAACGACAGAACGTAAGTACAAGTCATTTGCATACACACATCACACTTTACAATGTCAGCATGTTTACTTCCCTTACACGCGTCCATTCATACATTATTTTAAACACGGTGTACATGTCTATTTCACATTTCCTCAGTTGATTGTGAAATGGCGAATGAATAGTCATGTAAGGGGAATAACTCCATACAATCTCAGTAGCACATGTATGTCTGCACTATATCTTGAAGTTGAATTAAGTAGCTCATAACACAGAAGTTTTTTACGGGAAAAGGCATATCAGAACATCGGTAGCCTTTAGCAAAATATTTGAGCGTCTCCAGAAACGCACGTTTTCTTTTTCCCGAATATTCCAGAGTTGGCTTCTTTCCTTATTTTCAACACACAGCCATAATGCTTATTAGTAAGTGAAAATTAGATGTTGCTTAAATACACCCAAACTTTGCACTTTGTTGCTAATCTTGGTGCCTGCACAATAGGTAATTTTCTTCATTACGTATTAAATAGGGCTCGGCCATTTAAGCACGCGCAGTTCATTTACGTTAAAGGAGTCAACCCAAATGAGAAATGCACCCAAAGTGTGCTAATTTCAACATGATCTTTATTTAATGGCGATGATTAGACAGTATCATGCGTTCTCTTAAATCAAACACATACACACATAGTGTTTCTCAAAATCATTATTATCCCCATACATAAAAAGGTTAATCGGCAACAATAAATAACGCAGGTGCCATTGGTTTTAGATACTATTCCATTGAATATATATGATTTGAAAGTGGCTAAAAAGGTCGAATGACGGGGTGGGTGGTTCAAGTGAGAGACATTCGATAACCCAGACCCCTCCGGACCTCGAGATATAACGGAAGATCCAGGACGCCCTGATATAAACGACAGAACGTAAGTACAAGTCATTTGCATACACACATCACACTTTACAATGTCAGCATGTTTACTTCCCTTACACGCGTCCATTCATACATTATTTTAAACACGGTGTACATGTCTGTTTCACATTTCCTCAGTTGATTGTGAAATGGCGAATGAATAGTCATGTAAGGGGAATAACTCCATACAATCTCAGTAGCACATGTATGTCTGCACTATATCTTGAAGTTGAATTAAGTAGCTCATAACACAGAAGTATTTTACGGGAAAAGACATATCAGAACATCGGTATCCTTTAGCAAAATATTTGAGTGTCTCCAGAAACGCACGTTTTCTTTTTCCCGAATATTCCAGAGTTGACTTCTTTCCTTATTTTCAACACACAGCCATAATGCTTATTAGTAAGTGAAAATTAGATGTTGCTTAAATACACCCAAACTTTGCACTTTGTTGCTAATCTTGGTGCCTGCACAATAGGTAATTTTCTTCATTACGTATTAAATAGGGCTCGGCCATTTAAGCACGCGCAGTTCATTCACGTTAAAGGAGTCAACCCAAATGAGAAATGCACCCAAAGTGTGCTAATTTCAACATGATCTTTATTTAATGGCGATGTTTAGACAGTATCATGCGTTCTCTTAAATCAAACACACACACACATAGTGTTTCTCAAAATCATTAGTATCCCAATACATAAAAAGGTAAATCGGCAACAGTAAACGCAGGTGCCATTGGTTTTAGATACAATAGCATTGCATATATATGATTTGAAAGTGGCTACAAAGGTCAAATGACGGGGTGGGTGGTTGAAGTGAGAGACATTCGATAACCCAGACCCCTCCGGACCTCGAGATATAACGGAAGATTCAGGTCTATATAGGACGCCCTGATATAAACGACAGAACGTAAGTACAAGTCATTTGCATACACACATCACACTTTACAATGTCAGCATGTTTACTTCCCTTACACGCGTCCATTCATACATTATTTTAAACACGGTGTACATGTCTATTTCACATTTCCTCAGTTGATTGTGAAATGGCGAATGAATAGTCATGTAAGGGGAATAACTCCATACAATCTCAGTAGCACATGTATGTCTGCACTATATCTTGAAGTTGAATTAAGTAGCTCATAACACAGAAGTATTTTACGGGAAAAGGCATATCAGAACATCGGTAGCCTTTAGCAAAATATTTGAGTGTCTCCAGAAACGCACGTTTTCTTTTCCCCGAATATTCCAGAGTTGACTTCTTTCCTTATTTTCAACACACAGCCATAATGCTTATTAGTAAGTGAAAATTAGATGTTGCTTAAATACACCCAAACTTTGCACTTTGTTGCTAATCTTGGTGCCTGCACAATAGGTAATTTTCTTCATTACGTATTAAATAGGGCTCGGCCATTTAAGCACGCGCAGTTCATTTACGTTAAAGGAGTCAACCCAAATGAGAAATGCACCCAAAGTGTGCTAATTTCAACATGATCTTTATTTAATGGCGATGATTAGACAGTATCATGCGTTCTCTTAAATCAAACACATACACACATAGTGTTTCTCAAAATCATTATTATCCCCATACATAAAAAGGTTAATCGGCAACAATAAATAACGCAGGTGCCATTGGTTTTAGATACTATTCCATTGAATATATATGATTTGAAAGTGGCTAAAAAGGTCGAATGACGGGGTGGGTGGTTCAAGTGAGAGACATTCGATAACCCAGACCCCTCCGGACCTCGAGATATAACGGAAGATCCAGGACGCCCTGATATAAACGACAGAACGTAAGTACAAGTCATTTGCATACACACATCACACTTTACAATGTCAGCATGTTTACTTCCCTTACACGCGTCCATTCATACATTATTTTAAACACGGTGTACATGTCTATTTCACATTTCCTCAGTTGATTGTGAAATGGCGAATGAATAGTCATGTAAGGGGAATAACTCCATACAATCTCAGTAGCACATGTATGTCTGCACTATATCTTGAAGTTGAATTAAGTAGCTCATAACACAGAAGTATTTTACGGGAAAAGGCATATCAGAACATCGGTAGCCTTTAGCAAAATATTTGAGTGTCTCCAGAAACGCACGTTTTCTTTTCCCCGAATATTCCAGAGTTGACTTCTTTCCTTATTTTCAACACACAGCCATAATGCTTATTAGTAAGTGAAAATTAGATGTTGCTTAAATACACCCAAACTTTGCACTTTGTTGCTAATCTTGGTGCCTGCACAATAGGTAATTTTCTTCATTACGTATTAAATAGGGCTCGGCCATTTAAGCACGCGCAGTTCATTTACGTTAAAGGAGTCAACCCAAATGAGAAATGCACCCAAAGTGTGCTAATTTCAACATGATCTTTATTTAATGGCGATGATTAGACAGTATCATGCGTTCTCTTAAATCAAACACATACACACATAGTGTTTCTCAAAATCATTATTATCCCCATACATAAAAAGGTTAATCGGCAACAATAAATAATGCAGGTGCCATTGGTTTTAGATACTATTCCATTGAATATATATGATTTGAAAGTGGCTAAAAAGGTCGAATGACGGGGTGGGTGGTTCAAGTGAGAGACATTCGATAACCCAGACCCCTCCGGACCTCGAGATATAACGGAAGATCCAGGACGCCCTGATATAAACGACAGAACGTAAGTACAAGTCATTTGCATACACACATCACACTTTACAATGTCAGCATGTTTACTTCCCTTACACGCGTCCATTCATACATTATTTTAAACACGGTGTACATGTCTATTTCACATTTCCTCAGTTGATTGTGAAATGGCGAATGAATAGTCATGTAAGGGGAATAACTCCATACAATCTCAGTAGCACATGTATGTCTGCACTATATCTTGAAGTTGAATTAAGTAGCTCATAACACAGAAGTATTTTACGGGAAAAGGCACATCAGAACATCGGTATCCTTTAGCAAAATATTTGAGTGTCTCCAGAAACGCACGTTTTCTTTTCCCCGAATATTCCAGAGTTGACTTCTTTCCTTATTTTCAACACACAGCCATAATGCTTATTAGTAAGTGAAAATTAGATGTTGCTTAAATACACCCAAACTTTGCACTTTGTTGCTAATCTTGGTGCCTGCACGATAGGTAATTTTCTTCATTACGTATTAAATAGGGCTCGGCCATTTTAGCACGGGCAGTTCATTTACGTTAAAGGAGTCAACCCAAATGAGAAATGCACCCAAAGTGTGCTAATTTCAACATCATCTTTATTTAATGGCGATGATTAGACAGTATCATGCGTTCTCTTAAATCAAAAACATACACACATAGTGTTTCTCAAAATCATTATTATCCCCATACATAAAAAGGTAAATCGGCAACAATAAATAACGCAGGTGCCATTGGTTTTAGATACTATTCCATTGAATATATAAGATTTGAAAGTGGCTAAAAAGGTCGAATGACGGGGTGGGTGGTTCAAGTGAGAGACATTCGATAACCCAGACCCCTCCGGACCTCGAGATATAACGGAAGATCCAGGACGCCCTGATATAAACGACAGAACGTAAGTACAAGTCATTTGCATACACACATCACACTTTACAATGTCAGCATGTTTACTTCCCTTACACGCGTCCATTCATACATTATTTTAAACACGGTGTACATGTCTATTTCACATTTCCTCAGTTGATTGTGAAATGGCGAATGAATAGTCATGTAAGGGGAATAACTCCATACAATCTCAGTAGCACATGTATGTCTGCACTATATCTTGAAGTTGAATGAAGTAGCTCATAACACAGAAGTATTTTACGGGAAAAGACATATCAGAACATCGGTATCCTTTAGCAAAATATTTGAGTGTCTCCAGAAACGCACGTTTTCTTTTCCCCGAATATTCCAGAGTTGACTTCTTTCCTTATTTTCAACACACAGCCATAATGCTTATTAGTAAGTGAAAATTAGATGTTGCTTAAATACACCCAAACTTTGCACTTTGTTGCTAATCTTGGTGGCTGCACGATAGGTAATTTTCTTCATTACGTATTAAATAGGGCTCGGCCATTTAAGCACGCGCAGTTCATTTACGTTAAAGGAGTCAACCCAAATGAGAAATGCACCCAAAGTGTGCTAATTTCAACATGATCTTTATTTAATGGCGATGATTAGACAGTATCATGCGTTCTCTTAAATCAAACACATACACACATAGTGTTTCTCAAAATCATTATTATCCCCATACATAAAAAGGTAAATCGGCAACAATAAATAACGCAGGTGCCATTGGTTTTAGATACTATTCCATTGAATATATAAGATTTGAAAGTGGCTAAAAAGGTCGAATGACGGGGTGGGTGGTTCAAGTGAGAGACATTCGATAACCCAGACCCCTCCGTACCTCGAGATATAACGGAAGATCCAGGACGCCCTGATATAAACGACAGAACGTAAGTACAAGTCATTTGCATACACACATCACACTTTACAATGTCAGCATGTTTACTTCCCTTACACGCGTCCATTCATACATTATTTTAAACACGGTGTACATGTCTGTTTCACATTTCCTCAGTTGATTGTGAAATGGCGAATGAATAGTCATGTAAGGGGAATAACTCCATACAATCTCAGTAGCACATGTATGTCTGCACTATATCTTGAAGTTGAATTAAGTAGCTCATAACACAGAAGTATTTTACGGGAAAAGGCATATCAGAACATCGGTATCCTTTAGCAAAATATTTGAGTGTCTCCAGAAACGCACGTTTTCTTTTCCCCGAATATTCCAGAGTTGACTTCTTTCCTTATTTTCAACACACAGCCATAATGCTTATTAGTAAGTGAAAATTAGATGTTGCTTAAATACACCCAAACTTTGCACTTTGTTGCTAATCTTGGTGCCTGCACAATAGGTAATTTTCTTCATTACGTATTAAATAGGGCTCGGCCATTTAAGCACGCGCAGTTCATTTACGTTAAAGGAGTCAACCCAAATGAGAAATCCACCCAAAGTGTGCTAATTTCAACATGATCTTTATTTAATGGCGATGATTAGACAATATCATGCGTTCTCTTAAATCAAAAACATACACACATAGTGTTTCTCAAAATCATTATTATCCCCATACATAAAAAGGTTAATCGGCAACAATAAATAACGCAGGTGCCATTGGTTTTAGATACTATTCCATTGAATATATTTGATTTGAAAGTGGCTAAAAAGGTCGAATGACGGGGTGGGTGGTTCAAGTGAGAGACATTCGATAACCCAGACCCCTCCGGACCTCGAGATATAACGGAAGATTCAGGTCTATATAGGACGCCCTGATGTAAACGACAGAAAGTAGGTACAAGTCATTTGCATACACACATCACACTTTACAATGTCAGCATGTTTACTTCCCTTACACGCGCCCATTCATACATTATTTTAAACACGGTGTACATGTCTATTTCACATTTCCTCAGTTGATTGTGAAATGGCGAATGAATAGTCATGTAAGGGGAATAACTCCATACAATCTCAGTAGCACAGGTATGTCTGCACTATATCTTGAAGTTGAATCAAGTAGCTCATAACACAGAAGTATTTTACGGGAAAAGGCATATCAGAACATCGGTATCCTTTAGCAAAATATTTGAGTGTCTCCAGAAACGCACGTTTTCTTTTCCCTGAATATTCCAGAGTTGACTTCTTTCCTTATTTTCAACACACAATCATAATGCTTATTAGTAAGTGAAAATTAGATGTTGCTTAAATACACCCAAACTTTGCACTTTGTTGCTAATCTTGGTGCCTGCACAATAGGTAATTTTCTTTATTACGCATTAAATAGGGCTCGGCCATTTTAGCACGGGCAGTTCATTCACGTTAAAGAAGTCAACCCAAATGAGAAATGCACCCAAAGTGTGCTAATTTCAACATCATCTTTATTTAATGGCGATGTTTAGACAGTATCATGCGTTCTCTTAAATCAAATACACACACATAGTGTTTCTCAAAATCATTAGTATCCCCATACATTAAAAGGTTAATCGGCAACAGTAAATAACGCAGGTGCCATTGGGTTTAGATACTATCCCATTGAATATATGTGATTTGAAAGTGGCTAAAAAGGTCGAATGACGGGGTGGGTGGTTCAAGTGAGAGACATTCGATAACCCAGACCCCTCCGGACCTCGAGATATAACGGAAGATTCAGGTCTATATAGGACGCCCTGATGTAAACGACAGAACGTAAGTACAAGTCATTTGCATACACACATCACACTTTACAATGTCAGCATGTTTACTTCCCTTAGACGCGTCCATTCATACATTATTTTAAACACGGTGTACATGTCTGTTTCACATTTCCTCAGTTGATTGTGAAATGGCGAATGAATAGTCGTGTAAGGGGAATAACTCCATACAATCTCAGTAGCACATGTATGTCTGCACTATATCTTGAAGTTGAATCAAGTAGCTCATAACACAGAAGTATTTTACGGGAAAAGGCATATCAGAACATCGGTATCCTTTAGCAAAATATTTGAGTGTCTCCAGAAACGCACGATTTCTTTTCTCTGAATATTCCAAAGCGACTTCTTTCCTTATTTTCAACACACAGTCATACTGCCTATTAGTAAGTGAAAATTAGATGTTGCTTAAATACACCCAAACTTTGCACTTTGTTGCTAATCTTGGTGCCTGCACAATAGGTAATTTTCTTCATTACGTATTAAATAGGGCTCGGCCATTTAAGCACGGGCAGTTCATTCACGTTAAAGAAGTCAACCCAAATGAGAAATGCACCCAAAGTGTGCTAATTTCAACATGATCTTTATTTAATGGCGATGTTTAGACAGTATCATGCGTTCTCTTAAATCAAATACACACACATAGTGTTTCTCAAAATCATTAGTATCCCCATACATTAAAAGGTTAATCGGCAACAGTAAATAACGCAGGTGCCATTGGGTTTTGATACTATCCCATTGAATATATGTGATTTGAAAGTGGCTAAAAAGGTCGAATGACGGGGTGGGTGGTTCAAGTGAGAGACATTCGATAACCCAGACCCCTCCGGACCTCGAGATATAACGGAAGATTCAGGTCTATATAGGACGCCCTGATATAAACGACAGAACGTAAGTACAAGTCATTTGCATACACACATCACACTTTACAATGTCAGCATGTTTACTTCCCTTAGACGCGTCCATTCATACATTATTTTAAACACGGTGTACATGTCTATTTCACATTTCCTCAGTTGATTTTGAAATGGCGAATGAATAGTCATGTAAGGGGAATAACTCCATACAATCTCAGTAGCACATGTATGTCTGCACTATATCTTGAAGTTGAATCAAGTAGCTCATAACACAGAAGTATTTTACGGGAAAAGGCATATCAGAACATCGGTATCCTTTAGCAAAATATTTGAGTGTCTGCAGAAACGCACGTTTTCTTTTCCCTGAATATTCCAGAGTTGACTTCTTTCCTTATTTTCAACACACAGTCATAATGCTTATTAGTAAGTATAAATTAGATGTTGCTTAAATACACCCAAACTTTGCACTTTGTTGCTAATCTTGGTGCCTGCACAATAGGTAATTTTCTTCATTACGTATTAAATAGGGCTCGGCCATTTAAGCACGGACAGTTCATTCACGTTAAAGAAGTCAACCCAAATGAGAAATGTACCCAAAGTGAGCTAAATTCAACATAATCTTTATTTAATGGCGATGATTAGACAGTATCATGCGTTCTCTTAAATCAAATACACACACATAGTGTTTCTCAAAATCATTAGTATCCCCATACATAAAAAGGTTAATCGGCAACAGTAAATAACGCAGGTACCTTTGGTTTCAGATACTATCCCATTGAAAATATTTGATTTGAAAGTGGCTAAAAAGGTCGAATGACGGGGTGGGTGGTTCAAGTGAGAGACATTCGATAACCCAGACTCCTCCGGTCCTCGAGATATTGAACTGAAGATTCAGGTCTATATAGGACGCCCTGATGTAAACGACAGAACGTAAGTACAAGTCATTTGCATACACACATCACACTTTACAATGTCAGCATGTTTACTTCCCTTAGACGCGTCCATTCATACATTATTTTAAACACGGTGTACATGTCTATTTCACATTTCCTCAGTTGATTGTGAAATGGCGAATGAATATTCGTGTAAGGGGAATAACTCCATACAATCTCAGTAGCACATGTATGTCTGCACTATATCTTGAAGTTGAATCAAGTAGCTCATAACACAGAAGTATTTTACGGGAAAAGGCATATCAGAACATCGGTATCCTTTAGCAAATTATTTGAGTGTCTCCAGAAACGCACGATTTCTTTTCTCTGAATATTCCAGAGTTGACTTCTTTCCTTATTTTCAACACACAGTCATAATGCCTATTAGTAAGTGAAAATTAAATGTTGCTTAAATACACCCAAACTTTGCACTTTGTTGCTAATCTTGGTGCCTGCACAATAGGTAATTTTCTTCATTACGTATTAAATAGGGCTCGGCCATTTTAGCACGGGCAGTTCATTCACGTTAAAGAAGTCAACCCAAATGAGAAATGCACCCAAAGTGTGCTAATTTCAACATGATCTTTATTTAATGGCGATGTTTAGACAGTATCATGCGTTCTCTTAAATCAAATACACACACATAGTGTTTCTCAAAATCATTAGTATCCCCATACATTAAAAGGTTAATCGGCAACAGTAAATAACGCAGGTGCCATTGGGTTTTGATACTATCCCATTGAATATATGTGATTTGAAAGTGGCTAAAAAGGTCGAATGACGGGGTGGGTGGTTCAAGTGAGAGACATTCGATAACCCAGACCCCTCCGGACCTCGAGATATAACGGAAGATTCAGGTCTATATAGGACGCCCTGATATAAACGACAGAACGTAAGTACAAGTCATTTGCATACACACATCACACTTTACAATGTCAGCATGTTTACTTCCCTTAGACGCGTCCATTCATACATTATTTTAAACACGGTGTACATGTCTATTTCACATTTCCTCAGTTGATTTTGAAATGGCGAATGAATAGTCATGTAAGGGGAATAACTCCATACAATCTCAGTAGCACATGTATGTCTGCACTATATCTTGAAGTTGAATCAAGTAGCTCATAACACAGAAGTATTTTACGGGAAAAGGCATATCAGAACATCGGTATCCTTTAGCAAAATATTTGAGTGTCTGCAGAAACGCACGTTTTCTTTTCCCTGAATATTCCAGAGTTGACTTCTTTCCTTATTTTCAACACACAGTCATAATGCTTATTAGTAAGTATAAATTAGATGTTGCTTAAATACACCCAAACTTTGCACTTTGTTGCTAATCTTGGTGCCTGCACAATAGGTAATTTTCTTCATTACGTATTAAATAGGGCTCGGCCATTTAAGCACGGACAGTTCATTCACGTTAAAGAAGTCAACCCAAATGAGAAATGTACCCAAAGTGAGCTAAATTCAACATAATCTTTATTTAATGGCGATGATTAGACAGTATCATGCGTTCTCTTAAATCAAATACACACACATAGTGTTTCTCAAAATCATTAGTATCCCCATACATAAAAAGGTTAATCGGCAACAGTAAATAACGCAGGTACCTTTGGTTTCAGATACTATCCCATTGAAAATATTTGATTTGAAAGTGGCTAAAAAGGTCGAATGACGGGGTGGGTGGTTCAAGTGAGAGACATTCGATAACCCAGACTCCTCCGGTCCTCGAGATATTGAACTGAAGATTCAGGTCTATATAGGACGCCCTGATGTAAACGACAGAACGTAAGTACAAGTCATTTGCATACACACATCACACTTTACAATGTCAGCATGTTTACTTCCCTTAGACGCGTCCATTCATACATTATTTTAAACACGGTGTACATGTCTATTTCACATTTCCTCAGTTGATTGTGAAATGGCGAATGAATATTCGTGTAAGGGGAATAACTCCATACAATCTCAGTAGCACATGTATGTCTGCACTATATCTTGAAGTTGAATTAAGTACTGTAACTCATAACTCAGAAGTATTTTACGGGAAAAGGCATATCAGAACATCGGTATCCTTTAGCAAAATATTTGAGTGTCTCCAGAAACGCACGTTTTCTTTTCCCTGAATATTCCAAAGCGACTTCTTTCCTTATTTTCAACACACAGTCATACTGCCTATTAGTAAGTGAAAATTAGATGTTGCTTAAATACACCCAAACTTTGCACTTTGTTGCTAATCTTGGTGCCTGCACAATAGGTAATTTTCTTCATTACGTATTAAATAGGGCTCGGCCATTTAAGCACGGGCAGTTCATTCACGTTAAAGGAGTCAACCCAAATCAGAAATGCACCCAAAGTGTGCTAATTTCAACATGATCTTTATTTAATGGCGATGTTTAGACAGTATCATGCGTTCTCTTAAATCAAATACACACACATAGTGTTTCTCAAAATCATTAGTATCCCCATACATTAAAAGGTTAATCGGCAACAGTAAATAACGCAGGTGCCATTGGTTTTAGATACTATTCCATTGAATATATATGATTTGAAAGTGGCTGAAAAGGTCGAATGACGGGGTGGGTGGTTCAAGTGAGAGACATTCGATAACCCAGACCCCTCCGGACCTCGAGATATAACGGAAGATTCAGGTCTATATAGGACGCCCTGATGTAAACGACAGAAAGTAGGTACAAGTCATTTGCATACACACATCACACTTTACAATGTCAGCATGTTTACTTCCCTTACACGCGCCCATTCATACATTATTTTAAACACGGTGTACATGTCTGTTTCACATTTCCTCAGTTGATTGTGAAATAGCGAATGAATAGTCATGTAAGGGGAATAACTAGATACAATCTCAGTAGCACAGGTATGTCTGCACTATATCTTGAAGTTGAATCAAGTAGCTCATAACACAGAAGTATTTTACGGGAAAATGCATATCAGAACATCGGTATCCTTTAGCAAAATATTTGAGTGTCTCCAGAAACGCACGTTTTCTTTTCCATGAATATTCCAGAGTTGACTTCTTTCCTTATTTTCAACACACAGTCATAATGCATATTAGTAAGTGAAAATTAGATGTTGCTTAAATACACCCAAAGTTTGCACTTTGTTGCTAATCTTGGTGTCTGCACAATAGGTAATTTTCTTTATTACGCATTAAATAGGGCTCGGCCATTTTAGCACGGGCAGTTCATTCACGTTAAAGAAGTCAACCCAAATGAGAAATGCACCCAAAGTGTGCTAGTTTCAACATGATCTTTATTTAATGGCGATGTTTAGGCAGTGTCATGCGTTCTCTTAAATCAAATACACACACATAGTGTTTCTCAAAATCATTAGTATCCCCATACATAAAAAGGTTAATCGGCAACAGTAAATAACGCAGGTGCCATTGGGTTTTGATACTATCCCATTGAATATATGTGATTTGAAAGTGGCTAAAAAGGTCGAATGACGGGGTGGGTGGTTCAAGTGAGAGACATTCGATAACCCAGACCCCTCCGGACCTCGAGATATAACGGAAGATTCAGGTCTATACAGGACGCCCTGATATAAACGACAGAACGTAAGTACAAGTCATTTGCATACACACATCACACTTTACAATGTCAGCATGTTTACTTCCCTTAGACGCGTCCATTCATACATTATTTTAAACACGGTGTACATGTCTATTTCACATTTCCTCAGTTGATTGTGAAATGGCGAATGAAAAGTCATGTAAGGGGAATAACTCCATACAATCTCAGTAGCACATGTATGTCTGCACTATATCTTGAAGTTGAATCAAGTAGCTCATAACACAGAAGTATTTTACGGGAAAAGGCATATCAGAACATCGGTATCCTTTAGCAAAATATTTGAGTGTCTGCAGAAACGCACGTTTTCTTTTCCCTGAATATTCCAGAGTTGACTTCTTTCCTTATTTTCAACACACAGTCATAATGCATATTAGTAAGTGAAAATTAGATGTTGCTTAAATACACCCAAACTTTGCACTTTGTTGCTAATCTTGGTGCCTGCACAATAGGTAATTTTCTTCATTACGTATTAAATAGGGCTCGGCCATTTAAGCACGGGCAGTTCATTCACGTTAAAGAAGTCAACCCAAATGAGAAATGCACCCAAAGTGTGCTAATTTCAACATGATCTTTATTTAATGGCGATGTTTAGACAGTATCATGCGTTCTCTTAAATCAAATACACACACATAGTGTTTCTCAAAATCATTAGTATCCCCATACATTAAAAGGTTAATCGGCAACAGTAAATAACGCAGGTGCCATTGGGTTTAGATACTATCCCATTGAATATATGTGATTTGAAAGTGGCTGAAAAGGTCGAATGACGGGGTGGGTGGTTCAAGTGAGAGACATTCGATAACCCAGACCCCTCCGGACCTCGAGATATAACGGAAGATTCAGGTCTATATAGGACGCCCTGATATAAACGACAGAACGTAAGTACAAGTCATTTGCATACACACATCACACTTTACAATGTCAGCATGTTTACTTCCCTTAGACGAGTCCATTCATACATTATTTTAAACACGGTGTACATGTCTATTTCACATTTCCTTAGCTGATTGTGAAATGGCGAATGAATAGTCGTGTAAGGGGAATAACTCCATACAATCTCAGTAGCACATGTATGTCTGCACTATATCTTGAAGTTGAATCAAGTAGCTCATAACACAGAAGTATTTTACGGGAAAATGCATATCAGAACATCGGTATCCTTTAGCAAAATATTTGAGTGTCTGCAGAAACGCACGTTTTCTTTTCTCTGAATATTCCAGAGTTGACTTCTTTCCTTATTTTCAACACACAGTCATAATGCCTATTAGTAAGTGAAAATTAGATGTTGCTTAAATGCACCCAAAGTTTGCACTTTGTTGCTAGTCTTGGTGCCTGCACAATAGGTAATTTTCTTCATTACGTATTAAATAGGGCTCGGCCATTTTAGCACGGGCAGTTCATTCACGTTAAAGAAGTCAACCCAAATGAGAAATGCACCCAAAGTGTGCTAATTTCAACATGATCTTTATTTAATGGCGATGTTTAGACAGTATCATGCGTTCTCTTAAATCAAATACACACACATAGTGTTTCTCAAAATCATTAGTATCCCCATACATTAAAAGGTTAATCGGCAACAGTAAATAACGCAGGTGCCATTGGGTTTTGATACTATCCCATTGAATATATGTGATTTGAAAGTGGCTAAAAAGGTCGAATGACGGGGTGGGTGGTTCAAGTGAGAGACATTCGATAACCCAGACCCCTCCGGACCTCGAGATATAACGGAAGATTCAGGTCTATATAGGACGCCCTGATATAAACGACAGAACGTAAGTACAAGTCATTTGCATACACACATCACACTTTACAATGTCAGCATGTTTACTTCCCTTAGACGAGTCCATTCATACATTATTTTAAACACGGTGTACATGTCTATTTCACATTTCCTCAGTTGATTGTGAAATGGCGAATGAAAAGTCATGTAAGGGGAATAACTCCATACAATCTCAGTAGCACATGTATGTCTGCACTATATCTTGAAGTTGAATCAAGTAGCTCATAACACAGAAGTATTTTACGGGAAAAGGCATATCAGAACATCGGTATCCTTTAGCAAAATATTTGAGTGTCTGCAGAAACGCACGTTTTCTTTTCCCTGAATATTCCAGAGTTGACTTCTTTCCTTATTTTCAACACACAGTCATAATGCATATTAGTAAGTGAAAATTAGATGTTGCTTAAATACACCCAAACTTTGCACTTTGTTGCTAATCTTGGTGCCTGCACAATAGGTAATTTTCTTCATTACGTATTAAATAGGGCTCGGCCATTTAAGCACGGGCAGTTCATTCACGTTAAAGAAGTCAACCCAAATGAGAAATGCACCCAAAGTGTGCTAATTTCAACATGATCTTTATTTAATGGCGATGTTTAGACAGTATCATGCGTTCTCTTAAATCAAATACACACACATAGTGTTTCTCAAAATCATTAGTATCCCCATACATTAAAAGGTTAATCGGCAACAGTAAATAACGCAGGTGCCATTGGTTTTAGATACTATTCCATTGAACATATTTGATTTGAAAGTGGGTAAAAAGGTCGAATGACGGGGTGGGTGGTTCAAGTGAGAGACATTCGATAACCCAGACCCTTGCGGACCTTGAGATATAACGGAAGATTCAGGTCTATATAGGACGCCCTGATATAAACGACAGAACGTAAGTACAAGTCATTTGCATACACACATCACACTTTACAATGTCAGCATGTTTACTTCCCTTAGACGAGTCCATTCATACATTATTTTAAACACGGTGTACATGTCTATTTCACATTTCCTTAGCTGATTGTGAAATGGCGAATGAATAGTCGTGTAAGGGGAATAACTCCATACAATCTCAGTAGCACATGTATGTCTGCACTATATCTTGAAGTTGAAGCAAGTAGCTCATAACACAGAAGTATTTTACGGGAAAAGGCATATCAGAACATCGGTATCCTTTAGCAAAATATTTGAGTGTCTGCAGAAAGGCACGTTTTCTTTTCCCTGAATATTCCAGAGTTGACTTCTTTCCTTATTTTCAACACACAGTCATAATGCATATTAGTAAGTGAAAATTAGATGTTGCTTAAATACACCCAAACTTTGCACTTTGTTGCTAATCTTGGTGCCTGCACAATAGGTAATTTTCTTCATTACGTATTAAATAGGGCTCGGCCATTTAAGCACGGGCAGTTCATTCACGTTAAAGAAGTCAACCCAAATGAGAAATGCACCCAAAGTGTGCTAATTTCAACATGATCTTTATTTAATGGCGATGTTTAGACAGTATCATGCGTTCTCTTAAATCAAATACACACACATAGTGTTTCTCAAAATCATTAGTATCCCCATACATTAAAAGGTTAATCGGCAACAGTAAATAACGCAGGTGCCATTGGTTTTAGATACTATTCCATTGAACATATTTGATTTGAAAGTGGGTAAAAAGGTCGAATGACGGGGTGGGTGGTTCAAGTGAGAGACATTCGATAACCCAGACCCCTCCGGACCTTGAGATATAACGGAAGATTCAGGTCTATATAGGACGCCCTGATATAAACGACAGAACGTAAGTACAAGTCATTTGCATACACACATCACACTTTACAATGTCAGCATGTTTACTTCCCTTAGACGAGTCCATTCATACATTATTTTAAACACGGTGTACATGTCTATTTCACATTTCCTTAGCTGATTGTGAAATGGCGAATGAATAGTCGTGTAAGGGGAATAACTCCATACAATCTCAGTAGCACATGTATGTCTGCACTATATCTTGAAGTTGAAGCAAGTAGCTCATAACACAGAAGTATTTTACGGGAAAAGGCATATCAGAACATCGGTATCCTTTAGCAAAATATTTGAGTGTCTGCAGAAACGCACGTTTTCTTTTCTCTGAATATTCCAGAGTTGACTTCTTTCCTTATTTTCAACACACAGTCATAATGCCTATTAGTAAGTGAAAATTAGATGTTGCTTAAATGCACCCAAAGTTTGCACTTTGTTGCTAGTCTTGGTGCCTGCACAATAGGTAATTTTCTTCATTACGTATTAAATAGGGCTCGGCCATTTTAGCACGGGCAGTTCATTCACGTTAAAGAAGTCAACCCAAATGAGAAATGCACCCAAAGTGTGCTAATTTCAACATGATCTTTATTTAATGGCGATGTTTAGACAGTATCATGCGTTCTCTTAAATCAAATACACACACATAGTGTTTCTCAAAATCATTAGTATCCCCATACATTAAAAGGTTAATCGGCAACAGTAAATAACGCAGGTGCCATTGGGTTTTGATACTATCCCATTGAATATATGTGATTTGAAAGTGGCTAAAAAGGTCGAATGACGGGGTGGGTGGTTCAAGTGAGAGACATTCGATAACCCAGACCCCTCCGGACCTCGAGATATAACGGAAGATTCAGGTCTATATAGGACGCCCTGATATAAACGACAGAACGTAAGTACAAGTCATTTGCATACACACATCACACTTTACAATGTCAGCATGTTTACTTCCCTTAGACGAGTCCATTCATACATTATTTTAAACACGGTGTACATGTCTATTTCACATTTCCTCAGTTGATTGTGAAATGGCGAATGAAAAGTCATGTAAGGGGAATAACTCCATACAATCTCAGTAGCACATGTATGTCTGCACTATATCTTGAAGTTGAATCAAGTAGCTCATAACACAGAAGTATTTTACGGGAAAAGGCATATCAGAACATCGGTATCCTTTAGCAAAATATTTGAGTGTCTGCAGAAACGCACGTTTTCTTTTCCCTGAATATTCCAGAGTTGACTTCTTTCCTTATTTTCAACACACAGTCATAATGCATATTAGTAAGTGAAAATTAGATGTTGCTTAAATACACCCAAACTTTGCACTTTGTTGCTAATCTTGGTGCCTGCACAATAGGTAATTTTCTTCATTACGTATTAAATAGGGCTCGGCCATTTAAGCACGGGCAGTTCATTCACGTTAAAGAAGTCAACCCAAATGAGAAATGCACCCAAAGTGTGCTAATTTCAACATGATCTTTATTTAATGGCGATGTTTAGACAGTATCATGCGTTCTCTTAAATCAAATACACACACATAGTGTTTCTCAAAATCATTAGTATCCCCATACATTAAAAGGTTAATCGGCAACAGTAAATAACGCAGGTGCCATTGGTTTTAGATACTATTCCATTGAACATATTTGATTTGAAAGTGGGTAAAAAGGTCGAATGACGGGGTGGGTGGTTCAAGTGAGAGACATTCGATAACCCAGACCCTTGCGGACCTTGAGATATAACGGAAGATTCAGGTCTATATAGGACGCCCTGATATAAACGACAGAACGTAAGTACAAGTCATTTGCATACACACATCACACTTTACAATGTCAGCATGTTTACTTCCCTTAGACGAGTCCATTCATACATTATTTTAAACACGGTGTACATGTCTATTTCACATTTCCTTAGCTGATTGTGAAATGGCGAATGAATAGTCGTGTAAGGGGAATAACTCCATACAATCTCAGTAGCACATGTATGTCTGCACTATATCTTGAAGTTGAAGCAAGTAGCTCATAACACAGAAGTATTTTACGGGAAAAGGCATATCAGAACATCGGTATCCTTTAGCAAAATATTTGAGTGTCTGCAGAAAGGCACGTTTTCTTTTCCCTGAATATTCCAGAGTTGACTTCTTTCCTTATTTTCAACACACAGTCATAATGCATATTAGTAAGTGAAAATTAGATGTTGCTTAAATACACCCAAACTTTGCACTTTGTTGCTAATCTTGGTGCCTGCACAATAGGTAATTTTCTTCATTACGTATTAAATAGGGCTCGGCCATTTAAGCACGGGCAGTTCATTCACGTTAAAGAAGTCAACCCAAATGAGAAATGCACCCAAAGTGTGCTAATTTCAACATGATCTTTATTTAATGGCGATGTTTAGACAGTATCATGCGTTCTCTTAAATCAAATACACACACATAGTGTTTCTCAAAATCATTAGTATCCCCATACATTAAAAGGTTAATCGGCAACAGTAAATAACGCAGGTGCCATTGGTTTTAGATACTATTCCATTGAACATATTTGATTTGAAAGTGGGTAAAAAGGTCGAATGACGGGGTGGGTGGTTCAAGTGAGAGACATTCGATAACCCAGACCCCTCCGGACCTTGAGATATAACGGAAGATTCAGGTCTATATAGGACGCCCTGATATAAACGACAGAACGTAAGTACAAGTCATTTGCATACACACATCACACTTTACAATGTCAGCATGTTTACTTCCCTTAGACGAGTCCATTCATACATTATTTTAAACACGGTGTACATGTCTATTTCACATTTCCTTAGGTGATTGTGAAATGGCGAATGAATAGTCGTGTAAGGGGAATAACTCCATACAATCTCAGTAGCACATGTATGTCTGCACTATATCTTGAAGTTGAAGCAAGTAGCTCATAACACAGAAGTATTTTACGGGAAAAGGCATATCAGAACATCGGTATCCTTTAGCAAAATATTTGAGTGTCTGCAGAAAGGCACGTTTTCTTTTCCCTGAATATTCCAGAGTTGACTTCTTTCCTTATTTTCAACACACAGTCATAATGCATATTAGTAAGTGAAAATTAGATGTTGCTTAAATACACCCAAACTTTGCACTTTGTTGCTAATCTTGGTGCCTGCACAATAGGTAATTTTCTTCATTACGTATTAAATAGGGCTCGGCCATTTAAGCACGGGCAGTTCATTCACGTTAAAGAAGTCAACCCAAATGAGAAATGCACCCAAAGTGTGCTAATTTCAACATGATCTTTATTTAATGGCGATGTTTAGGCAATATCATGCGTTCTCTTAAATCAAATACACACACATAGTGTTTCTCAAAATCATTAGTATCCCCATACATTAAAAGGTTAATCGGCAACAGTAAATAACGCAGGTGCCATTGGTTTTAGATACTATCCCATTGAATATATGTGATTTGAAAGTGGGTAAAAAGGTCGAATGACGGGGTGGGTGGTTCAAGTGAGAGACATTCGATAACCCAGACCCCTCCGGACCTCGAGATATAACGGAAGATTCAGGTCTATATAGGACGCCCTTGTGTAAACGACAGAACGTAAGTACAAGTCATTTGCATACACACATCACACTTTACAATGTCAGCATGTTTACTTCCCTTAGACGCGCCCATTCATACATTATTTTAAACACGGTGTACATGTCTATTTCACATTTCCTCAGTTGATTGTGAAATGGCGAATGAATAGTCATGTAAGGGGAATAACTCCATACAATCTCAGTAGCACATGTATGTCTGCACTATATCTTGAAGTTGAATCAAGTAGCTCATAACACAGAAGTATTTTACGGGAAAAGGCATATCAGAACATCGGTATCCTTTAGCAAAATATTTGAGTGTCTGCAGAAACGCACGTTTTCTTTTCTCTGAATATTCCAGAGTTGACTTCTTTCCTTATTTTCAACACACAGTCATAATGCCTATTAGTAAGTGAAAATTAGATGTTGCTTAAATACACCCAAAGTTTGCACTTTGTTGCTAATCTTGGTGCCTGCACAATAGGTAATTTTCTTCATTACGTATTAAATAGGGCTCGGCCATTTTAGCACGGGCAGTTCATTCACGTTAAAGAAGTCAACCCAAATGAGAAATGCACCCAAAGTGTGCTAATTTCAACATGATCTTTATTTAATGGCGATGTTTTGACAGTATCATGCGTTCTCTTAAATCAAATACACACACATAGTGTTTCTCAAAATCATTAGTATCCCCATACATTAAAAGGTTAATCGGCAACAGTAAATAACGCAGGTGCCATTGGGTTTTGATACTATCCCATTGAATATATGTGATTTGAAAGTGGCTAAAAAGGTCGAATGACGGGGTGGGTGGTTCAAGTGAGAGACATTCGATAACCCAGACCCCTCCGGACCTCGAGATATAACGGAAGATTCAGGTCTATATAGGACGCCCTGATATAAACGACAGAACGTAAGTACAAGTCATTTGCATACACGCATCACACTTTACAACGTCAGCATGTTTACTTCCCTTAGACGCGTCCATTCATACATTATTTTAAACACGGTGTACATGTCTATTTCACATTTCCTCAGTTGATTGTGAAATGGCGAATGAAAAGTCATGTAAGGGGAATAACTCCATACAATCTCAGTAGCACATGTATGTCTGCACTATATCTTGAAGTTGAATCAAGTAGCTCATAACACAGAAGTATTTTACGGGAAAAGGCATATCAGAACATCGGTATCCTTTAGCAAAATATTTGAGTGTCTGCAGAAAGGCACGTTTTCTTTTCCCTGAATATTCCAGAGTTGACTTCTTTCCTTATTTTCAACACACAGTCATAATGCATATTAGTAAGTGAAAATTAGATGTTGCTTAAATACACCCAAACTTTGCACTTTGTTGCTAATCTTGGTGCCTGCACAATAGGTAATTTTCTTCATTACGTATTAAATAGGGCTCGGCCATTTAAGCACGGGCAGTTCATTCACGTTAAAGAAGTCAACCCAAATGAGAAATGCACCCAAAGTGTGCTAATTTCAACATGATCTTTATTTAATGGCGATGTTTAGGCAATATCATGCGTTCTCTTAAATCAAATACACACACATAGTGTTTCTCAAAATCATTAGTATCCCCATACATTAAAAGGTTAATCGGCAACAGTAAATAACGCAGGTGCCATTGGGTTTAGATACTATCCCATTGAATATATGTGATTTGAAAGTGGGTAAAAAGGTCGAATGACGGGGTGGGTGGTTCAAGTGAGAGACATTCGATAACCCAGACCCCTCCGGACCTCGAGATATAACGGAAGATTCAGGTCTATATAGGACGCCCTTGTGTAAACGACAGAACGTAAGTACAAGTCATTTGCATACACACATCACACTTTACAATGTCAGCATGTTTACTTCCCTTAGACGCGCCCATTCATACATTATTTTAAACACGGTGTACATGTCTATTTCACATTTCCTCAGTTGATTGTGAAATGGCGAATGAATAGTCATGTAAGGGGAATAACTCCATACAATCTCAGTAGCACATGTATGTCTGCACTATATCTTGAAGTTGAATCAAGTAGCTCATAACACAGAAGTATTTTACGGGAAAAGGCATATCAGAACATCGGTATCCTTTAGCAAAATATTTGAGTGTCTGCAGAAACGCACGTTTTCTTTTCTCTGAATATTCCAGAGTTGACTTCTTTCCTTATTTTCAACACACAGTCATAATGCCTATTAGTAAGTGAAAATTAGATGTTGCTTAAATGCACCCAAAGTTTGCACTTTGTTGCTAATCTTGGTGCCTGCACAATAGGTAATTTTCTTCATTACGTATTAAATAGGGCTCGGCCATTTTAGCACGGGCAGTTCATTCACGTTAAAGAAGTCAACCCAAATGAGAAATGCACCCAAAGTGTGCTAATTTCAACATGATCTTTATTTAATGGCGATGTTTAGACAGTATCATGCGTTCTCTTAAATCAAATACACACACATAGTGTTTCTCAAAATCATTAGTATCCCCATACATTAAAAGGTTAATCGGCAACAGTAAATAACGCAGGTGCCATTGGTTTTGATACTATCCCATTGAATATATGTGATTTGAAAGTGGCTAAAAAGGTCGAATGACGGGGTGGGTGGTTCAAGTGAGAGACATTCGATAACCCAGACCCCTCCGGACCTCGAGATATAACGGAAGATTCAGGGTCTATATAGGACGCCCTGATATAAACGACAGAACGTAAGTACAAGTCATTTGCATACACGCATCACACTTTACAATGTCAGCATGTTTACTTCCCTTAGACGCGTCCATTCATACATTATTTTAAACACGGTGTACATGTCTATTTCACATTTCCTCAGTTGATTGTGAAATGGCGAATGAAAAGTCATGTAAGGGGAATAACTCCATACAATCTCAGTAGCACATGTATGTCTGCACTATATCTTGAAGTTGAATCAAGTAGCTCATAACACAGAAGTATTTTACGGGAAAAGGCATATCAGAACATCGGTATCCTTTAGCAAAATATTTGAGTGTCTGCAGAAACGCACGTTTTCTTTTCCCTGAATATTCCAGAGTTGACTTCTTTCCTTATTTTCAACACACAGTCATAATGCATATTAGTAAGTGAAAATTAGATGTTGCTTAAATACACCCAAAGTTTGCACTTTGTTGCTAATCTTGGTGCCTGCACAATAGGTAATTTTCTTCATTACGTATTAAATAGGGCTCGGCCATTTAAGCACGGGCAGTTCATTCACGTTAAAGAAGTCAACCCAAATGAGAAATGCACCCAAAGTGTGCTAATTTCAACATGATCTTTATTTAATGGCGATGTTTAGACAGTATCATGCGTTCTCTTAAATCAAATACACACACATAGTGTTTCTCAAAATCATTAGTATCCCCATACATTAAAAGGTTAATCGGCAACAGTAAATAACGCAGGTGCCATTGGTTTTAGATACTATTCCATTGAACATATTTGATTTGAAAGTGGGTAAAAAGGTCGAATGACGGGGTGGGTGGTTCAAGTGAGAGACATTCGATAACCCAGACCCCTCCGGACCTTGAGATATAACGGAAGATTCAGGTCTATATAGGACGCCCTGATATAAACGACAGAACGTAAGTACAAGTCATTTGCATACACACATCACACTTTACAATGTCAGCATGTTTACTTCCCTTAGACGAGTCCATTCATACATTATTTTAAACACGGTGTACATGTCTATTTCACATTTCCTTAGCTGATTGTGAAATGGCGAATGAATAGTCGTGTAAGGGGAATAACTCCATACAATCTCAGTAGCACATGTATGTCTGCACTATATCTTGAAGTTGAAGCAAGTAGCTCATAACACAGAAGTATTTTACGGGAAAAGGCATATCAGAACATCGGTATCCTTTAGCAAAATATTTGAGTGTCTGCAGAAACGCACGTTTTCTTTTCCCTGAATATTCCAGAGTTGACTTCTTTCCTTATTTTCAACACACAGTCATAATGCATATTAGTAAGTGAAAATTAGATGTTGCTTAAATATACCCAAAGTTTGCACTTTGTTGCTAATCTTGGTGCCTGCACAATAGGTAATTTTCTTCATTACGTATTAAATAGGGCTCGGCCATTTAAGCACGGGCAGTTCATTCACGTTAAAGAAGTCAACCCAAATGAGAAATGCACCCAAAGTGTGCTAATTTCAACATGATCTTTATTTAATGGCGATGTTTAGGCAGTATCATGCGTTCTCTTAAATCAAATACACACACATAGTGTTTCTCAAAATCATTAGTATCCCCATACATTAAAAGGTTAATCGGCAACAGTAAATAACGCAGGTGCCATTGGTTTTAGATACTATCCCATTGAATATATGTGATTTGAAAGTGGGTAAAAAGGTCGAATGACGGGGTGGGTGGTTCAAGTGAGAGACATTCGATAACCCAGACCCCTCCGGATCTCGAGATATAACGGAAGATTCAGGTCTATATAGGACGCCCTGATGTAAACGACAGAACGTAAGTACAAGTCATTTGCATACACACATCACTGTTTACAATGTCAGCATGTTTACTTCCCTTAGACGCGTCCATTCATACATTATTTTAAACACGGTGTACATGTCTATTTCACATTTCCTTAGCTGATTGTGAAATGGCGAATGAATAGTCGTGTAAGGGGAATAACTCCATACAATCTCAGTAGCACATGTATGTCTGCACTATATCTTGAAGTTGAGTCAAGTAGCTCATAACACAGAAGTATTTTACGGGAAAAGGCATATCAGAACATCGGTATCCTTTAGCAAAATATTTGAGTGTCTCCAGAAACGCACGTTTTCTTTTCTCTGAATATTCCAGAGTTGACTTCTCTCCTTATTTTCAACACACAGTCATAATGCCTATTAGTAAGTGAAAATTAGATGTTGCTTAAATACACCCAAACTTTGCACTTTGTTGCTAATCTTGGTGCCTGCACAATAGGCAATTTTCTTCATTACGTATTAAATAGGGCTCGGCCATTTAAGCACGGGCAGTTCATTCACGTTAAAGAAGTCAACCCAAATGAGAAATGTACCCAAAGTGTACTAATTTCAACATGATCTTTATTTAATGGCGATGTTTAGACAGTATCATGCGTTCTCTTAAATCAAATACACACACATAGTGTTTCTCAAAATCATTAGTATCCCCATACATAAAAAGGTTAATCGGCAACAGTAAATAACGCAGGTGCCATTGGGTTTAGATACTATCCCATTGAATATATGTGATTTGAAAGTGGCTAAAAAGGTCGAATGACGGGGTGGGTGGTTCAAGTGAGAGACATTCGATAACCCAGACCCCTCCGGACCTCGAGATATAACGGAAGATTCAGGTCTATATAGGACGCCCTGATGTAAACGACAGAACGTAAGTACAAGTCATTTGCATACACACATCACTGTTTACAATGTCAGCATGTTTACTTCCCTTAGACGCGTCCATTCATACATTATTTTAAACACGGTGTACATGTCTGTTTCACATTTCCTCAGTTGATTGTGAAATGGCGAATGAATAGTCGTGTAAGGGGAATAACTCCATACAATCTCAGTAGCACATGTATGTCTGCACTATATCTTGAAGTTGAGTCAAGTAGCTCATAACACAGAAGTATTTTACGGGAAAAGGCATATCAGAACATCGGTATCCTTTAGCAAAATATTTGAGTGTCTGCAGAAAGGCACGTTTTCTTTTCCCTGAATATTCCAGAGTTGACTTCTTTCCTTATTTTCAACACACAGTCATAATGCATATTAGTAAGTGAAAATTAGATGTTGCTTAAATACACCCAAAGTTTGCACTTTGTTGCTAATCTTGGTGCCTGCACAATAGGTAATTTTCTTCATTACGTATTAAATAGGGCTCGGCCATTTAAGCACGGGCAGTTCATTCACGTTAAAGAAGTCAACCCAAATGAGAAATGCACCCAAAGTGTGCTAATTTCAACATGATCTTTATTTAATGGCGATGTTTAGACAGTATCATGCGTTCTCTTAAATCAAATACACACACATAGTGTTTCTCAAAATCATTAGTATCCCCATACATAAAAAAGGTTAATCGGCAACAGTAAATAACGCAGGTGCCATTGGGTTTAGATACTATTCCATTGAATATATTTGATTTGAAAGTGGCTGAAAAGGTCGAATGACGGGGTGGGTGATTCAAGTGAGAGACATTCGATAACCCAGACCCCTCCGGACCTCGAGATATAACGGAAGATTCAGGTCTATATAGGACGCCCTGATATAAACGACAGAACGTAAGTACAAGTCATTTGCATACACACATCACACTTTACAATGTCAGCATGTTTACTTCCCTTAGACGAGTCCATTCATACATTATTTTAAACACGGTGTACATGTCTATTTCACATTTCCTTAGCTGATTGTGAAATGGCGAATGAATAGTCGTGTAAGGGGAATAACTCCATACAATCTCAGTAGCACATGTATGTCTGCACTATATCTTGAAGTTGAAGCAAGTAGCTCATAACACAGAAGTATTTTACGGGAAAAGGCATATCAGAACATCGGTATCCTTTAGCAAAATATTTGAGTGTCTGCAGAAAGGCACGTTTTCTTTTCCCTGAATATTCCACAGTTGACTTCTTTCCTTATTTTCAACACACAGTCATAATGCATATTAGTAAGTGAAAATTAGATGTTGCTTAAATACACCCAAAGTTTGCACTTTGTTGCTAATCTTGGTGCCTGCACAATAGGTAATTTTCTTCATTACGTATTAAATAGGGCTCGGCCATTTAAGCACGGGCAGTTCATTCACGTTAAAGAAGTCAACCCAAATGAGAAATGCACCCAAAGTGTGCTAATTTCAACATGATCTTTATTTAATGGCGATGTTTAGGCAGTATCATGCGTTCTCTTAAATCAAATACACACACATAGTGTTTCTCAAAATCATTAGTATCCCCATACATTAAAAGGTTAATCGGCAACAGTAAATAACGCAGGTGCCATTGGGTTTAGATACTATCCCATTGAATATGTGTGATTTGAAAGTGGCTAAAAAGGTCGAATGACGGGGTGGGTGGTTCAAGTGAGAGACATTCGATAACCCAGACCCCTCCGGACCTCGAGATATAACGGAAGATTCAGGTCTATATAGGACGCCCTGATGTAAACGACAGAACGTAAGTACAAGTCATTTGCATACACACATCACTGTTTACAATGTCAGCATGTTTACTTCCCTTAGACGCGTCCATTCATACATTATTTTAAACACGGTGTACATGTCTATTTCACATTTCCTCAGTTGATTGTGAAATGGCGAATGAATAGTCGTGTAAGGGGAATAACTCCATACAATCTCAGTAGCACATGTATGTCTGCACTATATCTTGAAGTTGAGTCAAGTAGCTCATAACACAGAAGTATTTTACGGGAAAAGGCATATCAGAACATCGGTATCCTTTAGCAAAATATTTGAGTGTCTGCAGAAAGGCACGTTTTCTTTTCCCTGAATATTCCAGAGTTGACTTCTTTCCTTATTTTCAACACACAGTCATAATGCATATTAGTAAGTGAAAATTAGATGTTGCTTAAATACACCCAAAGTTTGCACTTTGTTGCTAATCTTGGTGCCTGCACAATAGGTAATTTTCTTCATTACGTATTAAATAGGGCTCGGCCATTTAAGCACGGGCAGTTCATTCACGTTAAAGAAGTCAACCCAAATGAGAAATGCACCCAAAGTGTGCTAATTTCAACATGATCTTTATTTAATGGCGATGTTTAGACAGTATCATGCGTTCTCTTAAATCAAATACACACACATAGTGTTTCTCAAAATCATTAGTATCCCCATACATAAAAAAGGTTAATCGGCAACAGTAAATAACGCAGGTGCCATTGGGTTTAGATACTATTCCATTGAATATATTTGATTTGAAAGTGGCTGAAAAGGTCGAATGACGGGGTGGGTGATTCAAGTGAGAGACATTCGATAACCCAGACCCCTCCGGACCTCGAGATATAACGGAAGATTCAGGTCTATATAGGACGCCCTGATATAAACGACAGAACGTAAGTACAAGTCATTTGCATACACACATCACACTTTACAATGTCAGCATGTTTACTTCCCTTAGACGAGTCCATTCATACATTATTTTAAACACGGTGTACATGTCTATTTCACATTTCCTTAGCTGATTGTGAAATGGCGAATGAATAGTCGTGTAAGGGGAATAACTCCATACAATCTCAGTAGCACATGTATGTCTGCACTATATCTTGAAGTTGAAGCAAGTAGCTCATAACACAGAAGTATTTTACGGGAAAAGGCATATCAGAACATCGGTATCCTTTAGCAAAATATTTGAGTGTCTGCAGAAAGGCACGTTTTCTTTTCCCTGAATATTCCACAGTTGACTTCTTTCCTTATTTTCAACACACAGTCATAATGCATATTAGTAAGTGAAAATTAGATGTTGCTTAAATACACCCAAAGTTTGCACTTTGTTGCTAATCTTGGTGCCTGCACAATAGGTAATTTTCTTCATTACGTATTAAATAGGGCTCGGCCATTTAAGCACGGGCAGTTCATTCACGTTAAAGAAGTCAACCCAAATGAGAAATGCACCCAAAGTGTGCTAATTTCAACATGATCTTTATTTAATGGCGATGTTTAGGCAGTATCATGCGTTCTCTTAAATCAAATACACACACATAGTGTTTCTCAAAATCATTAGTATCCCCATACATTAAAAGGTTAATCGGCAACAGTAAATAACGCAGGTGCCATTGGGTTTAGATACTATCCCATTGAATATGTGTGATTTGAAAGTGGCTAAAAAGGTCGAATGACGGGGTGGGTGGTTCAAGTGAGAGACATTCGATAACCCAGACCCCTCCGGACCTCGAGATATAACGGAAGATTCAGGTCTATATAGGACGCCCTGATGTAAACGACAGAACGTAAGTACAAGTCATTTGCATACACACATCACTGTTTACAATGTCAGCATGTTTACTTCCCTTAGACGCGTCCATTCATACATTATTTTAAACACGGTGTACATGTCTATTTCACATTTCCTCAGTTGATTGTGAAATGGCGAATGAATAGTCGTGTAAGGGGAATAACTCCATACAATCTCAGTAGCACATGTATGTCTGCACTATATCTTGAAGTTGAGTCAAGTAGCTCATAACACAGAAGTATTTTACGGGAAAAGGCATATCAGAACATCGGTATCCTTTAGCAAAATATTTGAGTGTCTGCAGAAAGGCACGTTTTCTTTTCCCTGAATATTCCAGAGTTGACTTCTTTCCTTATTTTCAACACACAGTCATAATGCATATTAGTAAGTGAAAATTAGATGTTGCTTAAATACACCCAAAGTTTGCACTTTGTTGCTAATCTTGGTGCCTGCACAATAGGTAATTTTCTTCATTACGTATTAAATAGGGCTCGGCCATTTAAGCACGGGCAGTTCATTCACGTTAAAGAAGTCAACCCAAATGAGAAATGCACCCAAAGTGTGCTAATTTCAACATGATCTTTATTTAATGGCGATGTTTAGACAGTATCATGCGTTCTCTTAAATCAAATACACACACATAGTGTTTCTCAAAATCATTAGTATCCCCATACATAAAAAGGTTAATCGGCAACAGTAAATAACGCAGGTGCCATTGGGTTTAGATACTATCCCATTGAACATATTTGATTTGAAAGTGGCTAAAAAGGTCGAATGACGGGGTGGGTGGTTCAAGTGAGAGACATTCGATAACCCAGACCCCTCCGGACCTCGAGATATAACGGAAGATTCAGGTCTATATAGGACGCCCTGATATAAACGACAGAACGTAAGTACAAGTCATTTGCATACACACATCACACTTTACAATGTCAGCATGTTTACTTCCCTTAGACGAGTCCATTCATACATTATTTTAAACACGGTGTACATGTCTATTTCACATTTCCTTAGCTGATTGTGAAATGGCGAATGAATAGTCGTGTAAGGGGAATAACTCCATACAATCTCAGTAGCACATGTATGTCTGCACTATATCTTGAAGTTGAAGCAAGTAGCTCATAACACAGAAGTATTTTACGGGAAAAGGCATATCAGAACATCGGTATCCTTTAGCAAAATATTTGAGTGTCTGCAGAAACGCACGTTTTCTTTTCTCTGAATATTCCACAGTTGACTTCTTTCCTTATTTTCAACACACAGTCATAATGCTTATTAGTAAGTGAAAATTAGATGTTGCTTAAATACACCCAAAGTTTGCACTTTGTTGCTAATCTTGGTGCCTGCACAATAGGTAATTTTCTTCATTACGTATTAAATAGGGCTCGGCCATTTAAGCACGGGCAGTTCATTCACGTTAAAGAAGTCAACCCAAATGAGAAATGCACCCAAAGTGTGCTAATTTCAACATGATCTTTATTTAATGGCGATGTTTAGACAGTATCATGCGTTCTCTTAAATCAAATACACACACATAGTGTTTCTCAAAATCATTAGTATCCCCATACATAAAAAAGGTTAATCGGCAACAGTAAATAACGCAGGTGCCATTGGGTTTAGATACTATTCCATTGAATATATTTGATTTGAAAGTGGCTGAAAAGGTCGAATGACGGGGTGGGTGATTCAAGTGAGAGACATTCGATAACCCAGACCCCTCCGGACCTCGAGATATAACGGAAGATTCAGGTCTATATAGGACGCCCTGATATAAACGACAGAACGTAAGTACAAGTCATTTGCATACACACATCACACTTTACAATGTCAGCATGTTTACTTCCCTTAGACGCGTCCATTCATACATTATTTTAAACACGGTGTACATGTCTATTTCACATTTTCTCAGTTGATAGTGAAATGGCGAATGAATAGTCATGTAAGGGGAATAACTCCATCCAATCTCAATAGCACATTTATGTCTGCACTATATCTTTAAGTTTGAATAGGTTTTAGGATAGGCATGGATTACTCCAAGCACTTCGCGGACATAGCAGATGATAACCTTTAGGATAATAGCTTTTGTGTTTCCTAAATGTTCCATTTTCTCTCTTTCTTTCAAGAAAATATGTTAATTATTAATGGAAGAAAAAAGGATATATTCCTTGAGTGGGCCACTACCCTATTACATAATCAAAAAATGAGCGGCCTACTCAGTCACTGACGAGAGTAAGGGTGGCGCACTCAGTCACCAATGAGTCACTTCGTTATCCCGTAGACGCTACTCTATTGAGGGTAGCTGGGAGTAACTGAGAGTAACTATTGAGATTGCTGTTGTTTTAATGTTTAATAAAGATCTTGTTCAACCGTTGTTTGAGGGTAGCTCGGAGTAACTACGGATATAATGTTATTTCCTGCTCTGATATAGGAGATGGAAAGTGGAAAACTATATATGTCGAAAATCAGGTGCAATGGTCACTTCTATCCAAACATGGGCGAGAAAGAAGATATACCGGGAAGGCAGCAGGCACTAGGCATCTTGTTAGGTGGATTTTGCTATAACATAAAGCGAAAGTCGTGTACTGGCTGGCTGTAATGCAACAGTTACAACAATTGCAGATGGAACATATTCACTCTTCTGCCTTCGGCAGGACAGTTGCACGTACCATTACCAGTACTGTGAAGAAGCGAGCCCGAGAAGAACTCACCAGCATTTCACAAATTTATGAAGAAGAACGAAAGAAACTTCTGACCGGATATAGAGCTGCATCGCCACAAGAGGATGCAACAAATCTCAAGCTATTTTACAGCGTCAAGACAAGCCTGTACAGAGAAAGAAGAAAGAAAGTCCCTCAAACTCCACAAGATGCCACAGAGGTATCGGTAGGAAGAGAAAGGAACCAGACATTTGAAAGTGAATACTTTCTTGTAATTGATGATACTTCTGATTATCAGAGGATCTTAGTGTTTGGCACCTATGAAAATTTGGTGAGACTGTGTAAAAGCGATCTGCCCGAGAATATTTTACCAGCTCTATATTATCCACTCCTTTGCAGAGAGGGGACGGGGAGTAAGAGAGAGCGAGAGAGAGAGAGAGAGAGAGAGTGAGAGAGAGAGAGAGAGAGTGAGAGAGAGAGTGAGAGAGAGAGAGTCCTTTTATGAATATGGTGTGTCATACACCATAACTTCCTTCATTTTAGGTTGAATTTGTAAAATTTGCCTTCGCTTGGTATGTATTCTCATCCCCTTTCTTTTTTCATGCTTTTTCAGAAATGGACCAGCATATCAAATTTACCACTGTTACACGCTGTTACACTTACATACCGAAACGATGAACGAAACAGAGTGTGTGAGTAAGATATCACAAAGTGTATGTTTACCACATCTCATCCCAGTTGCAGCGACGTGTTTGGAGTGTCCTTCAGACTGTTTCCCAGTGACGTCCACGTTTGCCTTGTTTCTTGCTGTGGCTGTTGCTGTAATGACACAGAACACACACTCATCTTGCTCTAGCTTTATAAAACTTTAGATTTATGATTCAGAGAGATTTGGTTGGAGATTAATGTTATTACACAAAGGTATCATTTTAAAAGACGTATCTCTGTTGATGCGTTGTTGAAACATATGTTTAAAAATACATATAGACTTTTACTGATGGACATTAGTTCTAGATGAACTTGTGTAGTGACAAATTTTTGACTGAACCCCAGAAGTAGAATACTTTTGTACAATCTATATTTAACTCCAGGATTGCAGTTATCTAATAGGCAGTAAGTGATCAACTGTTTATTTCCTCTGTTGCATATAAATTATTACATACTCTTACAGTGCAATCGACGCATCGTGCAATCATACTCTGATTCCTCAAATCCTTGATAATGAAACTCCTTTTCTGTTGGGTGACTAGAGATAATTAGGATGCATTATAGCAATGTGTCATTTCTTGGAATGTAAACTGCTCTAAGGGCCACTCACCTATGTTATCCATACATCTTGAAATAAGGAAACACAACACTAGCAAGAAACAAAAGGCCACGCCACATACGTAGACGTCCATCTGCAACACAGATTGTCTTGCAGGTTCGAACAATAACAGAATCTAATCAATATAAAGGACACGGGCCCAAGTGCAATATGAATGCAAGATACATACATACAAAGTGCTTAAGTTCGGAACAGCAACAGATGTATAACATATATTCACAACATCTACATTGGACATTTGTACACACAAAAGGATTCTTGCATATTTTGTGTCATGAAGTTTGTGATGCATTTCTGGCAGATTTTGCTATAAAGAGTGCAAGAATAAATGGGGACCGTGAGACTGGTACATAGCAAACGAAGTTTCTTGAGGTTGACAAATATTATGTAAAAACTAAAACATAAAAACTAAAACATAAAAACTAAAACATAAAAACTAAAACATAAAAACTAAAGCATTTATAACATCATCGTGGTGAGGTTCACTACTTTTTGTACTTTTTGACATCGCCTCGTATAATGTGAGTACGTTCCGAGAGACACATCTGTAAATGTGTGGATATACTCTGTGGGACATCTCTATAATGAGCATATATCATCTCAGACACATCTCTGTAATGTAAGCATACTCTGTGAGACATGTAGGTTGTGACCATAGATGCATAGGTTTTGCTAATGTAGAAATGGCATGAGGCAAAAGTGATATCGCAGTGACGCCAGGTCCATGCAGATGTGGAATTTACATAGGCGTGCTTTTAGCATTCAAAGAAAGACGAAAGCTCACGCTGATATTGCAGTGACCCCGGCTTATAGGCACCACCATCAATATAGAAATGACTCATAGTGATAATTATCAGGAAAAGATCTTACACGTATCCTTAAATAATTAAAACCCGCACTTTCCAATTTGAACTTGGCGTCGTTCATAACCGAGCACAACGATAAACATACGTTGAGCTCCTGCTCAGCCTATCTGTATGATATGCCATACCTGAGAAGACGTAATTCTCCTTCTCTCCTTTTACCCAAATACGAATGCCCCACCACTTGTATTTAGGTGCTTGTATTTAACACTGGTCTTTAGGCACTTGTATCCAAACACTTGTATCTAGACACTAGAAAGCAGACACCTACACGGAAGGACATGAACAGTAACACAGGCTGTAAGTCCCCGACACGTCACGTATATAAATAAATGTTGTTCCTCGGGAATGTTCGATCATTCACTGAACGAGGATGTTTCCCAGAACTGAGAGCTACTCGTCCAATCTGTTCTCGGAATTTATCGCAAAGTTTACGCCAACCCTCTCAGGCCTTTCAATGTACTTACTGGGGACTTTCTCAAGTTTCGCTATTTAGGTTTCACCGGAGAATCTCTAAAGACAAAAGCCAGGTATGTTGACGTAATTTGCACAACAGAGTAAATTGTAATTCTGTGATTTTTTGCAGGACGCTATAGAAATCAATATTGACGAAGAAGAATTGATATGGTGATAGCATTCAGTAGATTTGCTTCTCTGAAATGCTGGATATGTCGACACGTATAAGTCGACAGAAGAACTATGTCTGCTTGAGGAAACATAGAAGAACGCATACAAGCATAATCCGTTATCCGTTGGGAGTATGATTTGGCGTGTGTCAAGCTGACATTTGTCATGCGCTAGTGAACAAACAGTGTAGGCGTAGAAAGGGCTAGCATATCAGATAACGACATCTGTACAGCTATTGCAGTTACACACCAAAACGATGAACCTGATTCACTTCTATATTGTGGATGATATACATGTATATAATTCTGGCGCATTGCCACATGTGACATGTCAGTTCGCCGACATTGATACAAGAACTCACTGAAGACAATACGAGGGGATCTGAGCAGACTTTGTGAAGGATCATTGGATCATATCTTTACTGCATTCTCGACTAACTAGTAACTACATGCATGGTAACTTGCCATCTTACGTGACGTAAGTACAGTGTTCCCAGAAATTATTGAGAAAATCTTTGTTTTTTTCTAATGATGCTAAGATTGGAAAAAGGGCTTTCACTATGCACTAAGCATACTAAATAAGGGACACAACTCTTGAAGGCTTAGAAGGCAGCTCATTACGTCAAGAGTTATCTCCCTTGTCTGAGCAGAAGGCTTCCTGTGTTGACATGGCAGAATTTACAGCAAGAGAGAAAAGAAAGCTCATTCTAGATGATTTTGAAAGGGGTGAGGCTGATGCTAAAGTGTTAGCTTGTAGACATGGTATTCCTCTGCCTACAGTATACAGAACTTTGAAGAATATTCAAACAGGAACCGGGATAGAGCACAAAGCAGGGGCAGGTCGGCCTAGGAAATTCAGTGTTGTGGATCGCCGAAGACTTGGGCAGATTGTGAGTAGGGGCAAATTGAAAAGTGTTGAGAACATCAGATATGAAATGTTTAGCAGAGGAAGTCCTCAGGTATGCAATGAAACAGTTAGGCAGGAATTACAGAGACTTAATTGGGTGAAAAAACGTGGAATTCCCTCGCCGTTGATGAAAGATGCACAAAAGGAAATTATAAAACGTTTAAACTGGTGTCGGGCTCATGAAAATCAAGATTGGGACAATGTTTTCTTTTCGAATGAAAGTTCTGTTTGGCTTTTCCCTAATTGTGTGAAAATTTGGACGAAAGATACTGTCAAACCTATCTACCAGCGACCAAAACATAGCCCGAAGTTTCACATGTGGGGTGGCATATCGGCTCGCGGAGTGACGCCATTGTGTGTTTTCACGGGAAACTTGACAAAAGAAAGATACGTTGACATTCTAAATGGTCACCTTCTTCCGACAGCACAAACATTGTATGAAGATGATTGGATTTTCCAGCATGATAATGACCCAAAACACACTGCGCGCTACACAAAACAGTGGTTGTCGGGCGAAAATGTTCAAGTTTTAGACTGGCCCAGTTACAGCCCAGACCTAAACCCAATTGAGAATGTGTGGGGAGTCATGAATGACAGAATAAACCAAAAGGGACTGAGAAATATTGAAGATATGAAGGCCGAGGTGGTCCAATATTGGGACACCCTGTCACACGATTACCTACAAACTTTGATGGGTAGTGTGCCTAGGCATATTCAGGCATGCATTGCTGAGCGAGGAGGTCTAACAAAGTACTAAAACAAGACTGAGACTGTAAACGGATGATGTTTTAACATGTTTATGTAAGTAAAACGCCAGAAGTTAATAAACGTAATGAGTGACATGACGCAACATGATTCTCAATAATTTCTGGGAATACTATATTAACGGATATGTTTGTATCCGGAAGTATTTGAAGATATCCTGAAATTGTTACAATTCAAAGAATCTTTAATTCTTTTCAAGATATCTCTAATTAATTTCGAGATATCTCTTCAACTTCAAGACAATTCAAGATATCTTTGAAACAATGTTAGATATTACTATGTTTGTAATTATTCTAGAAATATATTTCACACAACATGTTCTTCATATCTTTATAACATTTTGAGATATCAGTAATTGTAGTTTAGATATGTGAAATGTATTAAAGATATCTTCAATTATTTACAGATATCTTTAAAGCATTATTGACGTCTTTGAATATAATACGGATATCTTTAAAGCAATAGAAGATACCTGTAATTTCTTAATAAATGTCGAAATCATTATCTGACTGGATGTTGCAAATCATAAGCCAAATGCTGACACACACAAAATAACAAACATTTTAATGATTAGTTTACAAAACAAGCTGCTGGTGATGGTCCTGAGAAATGAATACCCAGAACTGATTTTCACACCATTTTAAACGTTTTGTGTGAAGTACCACTTTGCCGTGAAGGTGTTCTCCTATTTGTAAACACAACAGACTGGGTCTGAAGAATAAGTAATACGTCTAAGTGACAGTAATATATGGACGCCCACCTCGCTTCCAAGAATGAAATCGTTCTGTTATAAGCAATGCCATGCAAAATCCTATTGTCTATCAATAAAATACATACTTTACTACCAGTAGAAAGTAGTTTAGATTTTGTGGCTGTCAAAACGATCCTAAATAGCATTAAATGTATTTTCAGACAGATGTTCGTGACAGAGCGCTGCCATTTTTATGGTTTGTTTTCATCAGGTTAGATGAAAGCTACTTTCTACTCGTAGTTAAGTAAATGTATTTGAATCATGACCAGGAAAACCGAGCAATCTATAACCATTATGTCAACAAGCGATTTTAACAGAATCGTCTGTGAAAACAAGTAACTGTTGTATCTGCGAAGCAGGTGACAAGATTAAATGACAGTAGATTGTGAAAACATAAGGACATGAACAGTAACACAGGCTGTAAGTCCCCGACACGTCACGTATATAAATAAATGTTGTTCCTCGGGAATGTTCGATCATTCACTGAACGAGGATGTTTCCCAGAACTGAGAGCTACTCGTCCAATCTGTTCTCGGAATTTATCGCAAAGTTTACGCCAACCCTCTCAGGCCTTTCAATGTACTTACTGGGGGCTTTCTCAAGTTTCGCTATTTAGGTTTCACCGAAGAATCTCTAAAGACAAAAGCCAGGTATGTTGACGTAATTTGCACAACAGAGTAAATTGTAATTCTGTGATTTTTTGCAGGACGCTATAGAAATCAATATTGACGAAGAAGAATTGATATGGTGATAGGATTCAGTACATTCAGTAGTTATCAATAAATGATTTATGTATATTATAGGTCTAACGTACATGTAAGACCAAGTCATGGCTCGAGAAATGCATGGATGTGTCTCAAGCCCATTGATTGCCATTGTTTACACCAACGAGAATAGTTGAAGGCACTGATAGTAACATTAGATCCTTCAAGATGACACATAATTATAAGGTGTTACTACAACAGGATGTACACAGAAACAAATATCAGTTCACTAAGTGATAGAATCTACACCCACAATCAACAACATCACAAACAACCCTCGGAAATGCTAAATATATATGTGATCTTCTGTTACAACCACAGGCCCTCGACACTGATACGTATTTGGAAGTATGACCTACATATACAAGATATAGATGTCTTATATATTTAGGTCATACTTCCAAACATATATCTGAGTCAAGCGCCTATAGTTACAACCTCAGGACGAAAGGATCGTCACTGCAAAAGAGCGTCATAAGTCATGCCTAGGGGAGGTTGTTTACGTCTGAACATCGGAAGGATCCGGGGGCATGACTTATGACGCCCTTTAGCAGTGACGATCTTTTCCTAAAAAATAATCTATCGCTCCGACAACACCTCATACCTAAACGCATTCAACACGGGTGCTCCTTCCAGTGACGCCATGTTTTGATGTGTGAGTTTCAGGACGCGACCGACAAATCACGATACGGAGCCGAGAAATGTCCGAAGATGGCAGAGCCTGTTTCAAGTATTACCGATAGGGACGTTCTGTTTATGTTATTACCGCTAAACTACCGATATAGCTGCAATTGTTTCGCGAGTGGACTGCTTTTGTTGACATCTGAGATGCAATTCCTTCAAATTTGCCGTAGTTCCTTCAGTTACATGGGGGGCCTGAATCATAGAAACAATAAGATGTTGCAAATTATTTACTCAACAACATCAAATGACAGTAAATCCCGTCTTCCAGTCACAGACAAACTTTGTAATTCACTCTGTAGTGAGGCATGGACTGATGTTGAGCAGATGTGATTTTTGAGCTCTGTATGAACTTTTTTGAAAGGCATTTAAAGTCGTATAGATGAAGGAAAACTAAGTTCTATGGATAGTCAACTTCTTTATTGCAATGGATGCAACGTTTCGGTGTAGGTGCTAACGGTGATAACGGTGTTTTCCTTCTGCTGTGAACTGTGTGTAGTTACCTGTTATTTCGAATTGATGAGTCAACTGGTGATGCAAAGCTAACAGCAAAAAAATAAAGAAAAAAGTAAAGAAAAACATACTATGGACAAAAAACATTATTATATATATGAGATCCCGAGGGCGGCATTTAGATGACCCTCTAAAAGAAACCCTCATTGCACCGTACGGTGACTTGGTCAGGAGGACTCTTGGCTTACTTTGCAGTGTTGCCGATACTGCAGAAAAAAGCTTTAATCATTAAGAACATCTCGTGTGATCTTCACTTGGTAGTCATTCATAAACACATGCTGTTTTTTTTCTTTTGGATGGGCAAAGCATATAAATATTATTTCAATGTAAAAATATTATTTGTTTGAAAATTAAGCTCACGATAATATTTTCATTTTTTTTCAGCATGGATTCAACATTCTGTTATTGGACACTGTCAGCATTTTTTGTAGCACTGGCTACTGTCATTATGTGGTGGCTTAAATCGGGTACGTTTGTAACGTAACTATTAATATAGATCCAACTAGGTATACCAGGATCACTCCTTACAAACACAGCTGTATAACAATACGTTAAGTAGGTAAAGGTAAAGACACATCTGCTTGCATGCTGGTGTGTGTATATCTTGCAATGAATATCTAAAACCAGGGATGGTGTATAACGAATATCTCCCCTCTCGGTATGTATAGATTTCATTATGCTGAATACAGATATCATTGTAGAAAAAGAACGTTTCCATTCTGCTCAGTATAAAAGCCCACATATAGATATACCTGAAACTACAAAAGAAGTGATTTCAGGGAATGTGTCTCAAATTGTAGTACATTAACATAATCCCAGGTTTACATATTCACTATCATATTTATGGAGACAGAATTACTTGAAAAGTCGTTACTCTTTCGAAGCTTGGATGCACATGTTCTACAAGAACAAAGTTAAGGAATGGGTTATAACACAACAGACACACGTATGATTACGCAAAACGTTTCCCCAAACCCTGTTCCATGGGGGCCTAAACTATTTGTGCGTCTGTAAATTAAATACTGTTAAGGATAATTGTTTCAAAGTTTCAAGTTCAGAGATGCAGTCTCTACATTCACAAAATGTATTTGGTAAAAAATCCTTTAATATCCAAATATCTTAATTCAAAGGGTCTTGTTTTCAGATCCAGATTTTCAGTGTTTTATTTACCCTAAAGACCCAAATAAAGAAAAGCATACAAAACGAAAAATCCAATTAATTTGATTTTACTTGTTTCAAAAACAAGTCAAAGATGCAAAGCCAAGTAAAGCCAAACACAACGAAAGAAACTCAAACAACAACAAACCCAAAACAACTTCAATGACCAACAAATGAAAACATAAACATTTCAAGATTGCACATAAAGAATTAGCTTCCTTCCATATGTGCAAACATGTGAACTCGAAATTAACTGTTAATATTTTTTTCTTTTGACTTCTGATGAGGTATTTTGAGTGTTATTCATTGTGGAGAAACGTATTAAGGTAATATACATAAAGAACTTAATACAGCACCCCGTATATTTGGCAATGATGTTTTAACACTGTCCTTAGTCGTCTTGTTAGACTTTCTGTCTGCTGATCACAGGATCCAAGATCATTTTTAGACATCACACCAATTACGCACATATGCGTGAAAGTGCAAAATACTGCAGTAATTTGACAAAAACGTAATCTGCAGGATTCAACTGAGAGTATCTCAGTCTTTCAACAATATTGTTTTTGAAGTTGCCAAGTTTCTTTGGGAAGTTAGTTTATACACTTATTTGGTGTTGACAACACTGATTCAAGATTGTTGCTAAAGAAAAACCTATGCACACATCTTTACAAAGATTGCGCGTGCTAGTACATAGTAAGAAAATCACTTTTCTAATAACCAAATCGTTCCATCTCTGTTTCAAAATTTGAAGGGATATTTCATGAAACTGTTATGTATACAATAATGATAAAATTCAAGACTGGTTCTGAAAAGTATCCTGAATTTCAGTCGTCATTTTATTCCCTTGATATTTAAATAAAATGTCAAAAAATACACACAATGACCATGTGACATCCAGAGAACATCACGGGTCCAGAGAGTTCTATCTCTGAGTCAAATGATAAAATCGAGGTTTGCCATTAGTTCGTTACAGAGAACACTGAACAGCTCTTTAGTTTCTAGAGATAAACTCACCATGCCTGATTAGAGATAACTTTGCGAGGAACACACGAACATGAAAATGTATCTGGTGCAATGTGCATACCCTATGCAATTACCCTGGGCCTAATTATCACTAAAGTGGAAATAGACCATTCTGGTTTTCAGGCGACGATAACATATTTGGTGCTCATAGTAACGTTTGAACACTTTTCATGGACGTTTCAGAATTAACCCTTGCTCCTTCATAAACTTCTAAATGTCTGCTCCTTCATAAACTTCTAAATGTCCGTCAACAAATTTATTATATTTTTATTCTGTAGCACCGCCTGGTCCAAGGATTAAGGTAATTGCTAACGATGGCGGTAAATGTGGGACATCTATGGCATTCGGATCAATTGGAGGTATGTATCTTAACTCAAAACTAGAGTAGCCGTCCTCTTCAACCTTCACCTTGAAGTCAAATGAAACTTCAAGGTATATCAAGCACACAAACACTTTTCAGAGTTTTGAATTCTGTAGGAAATATCACCCTTGTTCTTCATGTCGACCTCTGTCAGCTCAGGCAAAGTGAAGGTGCTGAATAGAGTCTCTAACGATTGGGTGCATTGTAAATGCCGCCACGTTGGCACGGCGTTGTTTTGCTGTATGTTTTGAAACGAAAAACTCGGATGATCTCTGTACTTCCAAAATAACGTATTTGTGATCACTGATACCTTTTTTTTCATCAGATCACCAGTAGCTATTCTGAAACGGCGCCGATAAGCCTAACATTGTTAAGTGCCACCATCATTATTGCCTAATTTTTTCAGACATCCATTCGTCCAATTCGTTGTATTCATTAGATACATTTTAATATGCATGAGAATTGTGTTGGAGCAAAAATAAGGAAATTAAAAATAAATAATGATTTGACGAATTAAAATGAAAATTAACGAGGGACCAACCGTTTTGGAATCCAAATTGATTTTATAATGATAAGTGCTCATTTAAAACAATACAAACACTGATTTTCATATGTCTTTACAAGTATAACATGGAATGTTTATGGTGAATTTATTGGTGAATGTGAACATTCAAGATGTCATTTTTCTGATCTTTCACGATTCATGGTCTTTACCGACAGTAACCTCCATGTGACTGTATGACAGATAGCACTTTCCTCCTCATACCCCCCGTCAGCCTCCTGATCCTCTAAATGGACAGTCTCCGCCATTCGTCATGTAAATCGGTATCTAGTTGGGCCATGTTCTGTACAGGAGGATCCCTATGTTGCATACAACAACCAGTCATGTAGCAGATATGCTCATTTTTGTAAACGATGCTAGTATATCGGGGGATGCTTAAGTTCTTTGTGTGTCGATTCAGTTCTAATGTTATCAGGCCACCAAGACTAATTATTGAAACTGACGTGTAATGAAAGCATATTTCCAAAGGAAATATTATACCATAGTCTAATAACCCACCAGTTCTTCTGTCTTACTTTGGTCTCATAAAACAATATCAGAGAAGGGTGTATTTTGTTGTCAGACGCTGATAACCCTTTGCCCAATGAAGGAAGTCTCGAGGTGACAGCCAACAAAGGAGGAGAGAGCGAATATGCGCTAGCTGCCATGACAGCAACAGAAAGTGCTTTTCAAACTGCGTGGCAAGCAGAAAACTCAGCAGCAAAAGGTATCACTCAGTGTAGACAGTTTTCTGACTGAACTTGATACTCACAAATACGTCAGTTGGGTTGTTTCCGCAAAAAATGTTTCCTAAATGTAACATACAATATTTGTTTTGCATCGTTCCTTAAAGATTTCAAAGCAATCCTAACGTTTGAGTAAACGGGAGAAAACCGATGACAAGCTCCTTGCATTACCCTCAAATAATTTCCATCTGTTGTAGATCCAGAGGGATACAAGATGGAAGCGAAACCACGAGGTAAGGAGTATACAAAGCGTGAAACCTTAACCTGAATCATATTGTCTGGTCCAACGTTACCTAACCATGATGTGAAAAAGTCAGTTCATATTTCTAACTGTGAAGGTCTTTTTCCAGATAAAGGGTTTCGTAACAAACAAACAATCGGGAAGTCAATATAATTTGCCATTCCACTGTCCAAAGCTTGACCATGGAATATTATCTGTATCAAACCTGGATACTGACGGCTTAGTATTGTGATATCTTAGATAGAATTTATGTATATGTCATTTTGCTTATATTATGATGCACATAGCTATGGCCCATTGTTCGTGCAGTTACCTGTATAATATATGGCTGTCTGTTGAAATAGTTATCTGAACTGGCATGTTGTATGTTCCCAGGACTGTGCCTTATTATCAACAACATAACCTTTGTTAAAGAAATTCCATCTCTTCACTCTGCTCAAGAAATCACAGGTAATATTATCACGTTCAAACCACCACATATCAATCTTGCCACTAATCTCAAATTCATCTTCAGTTCGATCATAACTGATTCAGTAGCATTAACTGCTCGTGTATTTCTCAGATGACGTTGTCGGCTACTACTCCAGCTGGCTTAAGAGATGTGGTATACTATGATAGGATACCAATGCACCTGTCTGCTCGCTCATCACAATGGCTTGAGTTCGAGGCACTAATTCTTTTGTGTTTCTTAAACGATCAAGTCTCAAGGCAATGTGTAATGATTGAATTGCCAACTGTAGGAGACATTTCTTGCACTGGGTTATAATTTATAAATATTACAATTCCACAAAGATATTATGGCATATACTGTATGATTTCCTGTTGCAGAACGTTTGGATGAGTTGTTCAAAAGGTTTCATTTCAAGACATTACCCTTCACAGACATGTCGGCTGATAGCATGATGGAAAGAATTCGCTCTGTGGCAGTGGAGAACCACAGTCAATACGACTGTTTTGTCTGTTTTGTACTGACCCATGGCGCGGATGGCATTCTATATGGTTCGGATGGTAAGAAAGTACAATTGGAGGAGTTCATCAGTGCTGTTAGTGGACAACACTGTCCAACGCTTGAAGGGAAACCAAAGTTGTTCTTCATTGACGCATGCCGAACTGAGTGTCCCATAGGCGGTACGTGTTTGTTTATTTCCTTATTATTGAATGAAGGTTTTGCACTGAAACTATATAAACCCTATAGACCTGAAATTCAGTTCAGTATTATTTTGATGATACTCTTTCTTTCTACAGCACGATTCTGTAAAAAATATGTTAGAAATACTGATATCTACGTAAAAATGTTGTCATATAGTTCTGATTGAAAGAAAAGTCTGGATTCGTTAGTACATATATTTACACCATTTTCTGTCTGGGTAATCGTTAAATTTAGACATTTATTTGTATATTTAGACATTTTATTTATTTATTTATTTAGCATCAAGCAAATAGTGACAACATTTCCTGGAGTCTTTGTGATTGAGTAACATTTTGGGGCATGTCAGATTTATAGAGAGTATTCACGTTTCCAGCGGCACTGAAATCACTGTCAGAGTTTTTGTCAAGTGCCGATGATGATGGTGACCCTGAGCTGATAGATTATTTCGTGGGGTATTCTACACAGAAATACAAGAAGGCCTACAGAAATAACGAATCCGGAAACGTCTACACCACAACGTTCATCAGCGTTATGAACGACCTCCGCAAAAGGTATCTACTGTTCATATGTATCAACACATTGCACTCATCTAGTTTTGTAAGGTCACGCCTTTTCAGAGAGTCTGAAGATAAGAAAAAAACTACATCCGCCTGAGTACCCCATATTGTCAAAAGGGAGAATGATGTGCCCTTTGATACATGCTGAGTCAACAGTTAACAGCTGTTAGTAATACACCAGTGATCTTTCTACTATGAAAGAGCGCCAAACGACTCGTACTAAAAATTGCTCGATCAGGGCTACACCATTTAAAGTCTCGAGAAAACTCGCAAAGGATGTTATTACCGTCACGCCGAGGACATTTCTAAATTGTACGCATCGTTTACAAAAACGACGCACGTTACACTGAAATATATATTGGTGCGGAGGACAAAGAAGACAATTATGACCTCAGTCACTTTAGGCCTTCCTCCCCCATAAAGCTACTATTTCCTATTAATGTTCAAAATGATATTACAGCAAACGGATTTATGTAGAGGATGTGTCGAAGGTTAGTTTCGGAACGACGTCGGTACAATTATCAATCACGAATTTCAAACTTATTACGTTTTGTTTGTCAATGGCCAGTGCTTGTAATCCTCGTGATTCATACGTGTCATGGATCTTCAGTTCTGAACATTTCTTTACAATATTGTTGTAAAACTTAGGAATTCGTAACTGTAAACCGATTGCACGTATACGTATTACAAGGGAAATACAAAAGGTTGTTGATCTGGAATGTCTGTGTTTCAAGGCAGGATCTGCTGAATATCATGACGAAGGTGAACAAGATTGTCAAGGAAAGAGGTGTCTATGACCGAGAAGGAGTAAAGTGGAGCCAGTTTCCTGACATGTGGATCAAACTGAGGAAAACGGTTTACTTTTAATGGTTGTCATTGCTCCACGAGCACCCAATCTGCGCAAGGATTAGCAACCGTTGCAGCCTTGGCTACAAATTATGCAGAAAGTAATAAAATCTTGAAATAAAACATATTAGTATTATGATCATTATTATAAGTCGTAAATCAAATCCTGCAAGGCAGCTTTCATTTGTTTTCACAAGTTGCATCAAAAGAGAATTAATCAGGTTGCACCAACAGAATATTGATTGCACTGTCTCATAAACAATGTTTCAATATCACTGACAACACACGATTCCTTAGCAGTAAACCGAGAAGAATGTCTAATGCTTTCAGAAATACTGCTGACAATACTGCTGACAATACTGCCCACAGTGCTGCTGACTATACTGTCCACAGTACTATTGGTAATACTGTCCACAATGCTCTTGACAATACTGCCCACAGTGCTGCTGACAATACAGTCCACAGTCCTGCTGACTATACTGTCCACAGTACTATTGGTAATACTGTCCACAATGCTCTTGCCAATACTGCCCACAGTGCTGCTGGCAATACAGTCCACAGTGCTGCTGACTATACTGTCCACAGTACTGTTGGTAATACTGTCCACAATACTCTTGACAATACTGCCCACAGTGCTGCTGGCAATACACTCCACAATGCTTCTGACTATACTGTCCACAATACTGTTGATAATACAGTCCACAATGCTCTTGACAGTACTGTCCACAACACTGTCCACAATACTGTCCACAGTACTCTTGACAATACTGTCCACAATACTGTTGACAATACTGCCTACAGTGCTCTTGACAATACTGTCCACATTACCGTGGACATCTCAACGAATGTTCCGACAGATTTGTTTTGTGCTTGAGTGTCATCAGCAAAGTCAACGTTTCAACCATTGCATGTAACATATTTCACAGTGACCTCTGATCTTCCATGAGCTGTCCACAGGCCGCTGTCTACAGATCAATGATTATAAACCACGACTTGCTTACAGCTGCTATTTTGGCAATTGATTCACCTGATATACATGATACACATGGCTGGACAATATTTAATGTCACTTTCAAAAAGCAAAATTTGTGAATACCACTAACACTACTGCCGGCACTTGTGGTTGAAATGTTACCCCCAGCGATTGCAACCTGACAACACTAGTGACACTGCCTGAGCTTGCAGTAGTTTACCATCACCAGTGCAGTAAGGATACAACGAAATCGACTCCTGGTCATTTGTTGAGTTTCATGATCACATACTGTGGATTCCATTGTTCAATGACCTATTCATCAAATACTCATATACAAACACGGGCAGTGGGTTAGCTTATTGGTTTAATCATTCGCTCGCCACGCCGAAGACCCTTGTTCGATTGCTCAGATGGGTACCATATGTGAATCCTATTTCTGATCCCCCGCCATGATATTGCTGGAATATTGTTAAAAGCGGGGTAAGACACAACTAACTCACTACTATACTTATCACTAATACACTATGCATATACTATGTAATAAATCTTACAAAATCGTTTCTGTTTACACGATGAATGCCCAGACGTGTAAACTTACTAGCAAAAGATATATGAGAATCGGCTGTTAAAGAAATCTGGATATCCCCAGACAAGATAGATTTATACATATAGACAGCTGGTAACATGACAGAAACACTCTTAAAGCATGCAGAAAATTACTTTCCGATGTCTTAACAACCCATTTATAAATTCAGACAGATTTTTCAAATGTATTGTTTTGTTTTGTTCGGTGATACTAATAGTCCAAGAAGACGAAGTCATCAATATCCCCTTCAATGGCAAAATGCTCTTCAAGAATATGTCTGTTAGTTGTGACTATGTCGTGCGTTTTCGTGAGGATATGGCAAAGTGGAAAGACAGTATTGTCATGTGTTTAATTCTGCTCTGAAAAATGCACTGCCCTCAAATTCAGTCGACCTTGTTGCCATGGAAATGAAAAAAAAACCAAAACAAATTAGTTTATTCCAAATTCCAAAACTACCAAAAGGCACTAGTACACCACCAGACCAATATATCTGCCAAGTTTGGTGAAGAAATTGTGAACAGTTCTACAGTTCTGCTCCGTAAAAGAAAACTACCACAAATTTTGGTTTAAGTACAATTTGTTGCCATAGAAACGCAAAAACCCCATAATTTTACACAGAAATCCCAACTATCAAGAGGCACCAGACAACGCCAGATCTGTCTATGTCCCAAGATTGGCGAAGAAATAGTGAACGGTTTTGAAGTTCTGCTGTGAAAAAGACGGTCGCACGGACGTACGGATACACGGACCGAGAGCATATTAATACGGCAAAACGCGTCAAGGGGGATAATTACGAACATTTTCCTGCGGGATTTTGTGCCCCTGGTCACATTCAGTAGTAGCTGAATTCGTAGTTAAGTTTTAAAATACCAAAGTAAATACATTGTAGCAAAATGAGATCATTTCAAAAACGTGGTTTCTCTTTACAATGCAAGTGTTTACAACAGTTTCTTTTGAGCTCTGTACAATTGACCATAACTGTTTGTTTTTGTAATAAACAGTCTTTAATTATTATCAGACCCTGTCCACTGTATGGAATACAATGAAGACAAGCCTACAGATATTTTTTAAATAAGAAACAACACTCATATTTTCCGGTATAAACAACATTAAGATATCGGTTTAACTTTAGTTAGTAACGTTGATTGGTTGTTTCTTGCAGCTTTATGCCAGGATGACAAAACGAGTTTATACATAATCACATAGTCCAAAATCTCCATCAACAAAACAATGTGAATGACGGATACCATTAACATGCATGACAAACCTAAACGTGTTTTTATCAAGACCCAAACCCAAAAGCGTCACAACTGCCACACCTCCGGAGCAACCGAAGGCAGGACAGGACTGACTGATCACTTCGTCCCTTCAAGTCCGCGACTTCCCTTTGGGGCTGTCCGCACTGCTTGCTGTCTCTCTCCTGCTATTCGTCCTGTTTCCCTGTCGTGTCTGTTTCAAAGACACATGAACCACAATCAACCTGCGTAGGTCGGCAGGTCCCAAGGAGCTAATCTGTCTAAAGTGTAGTCAGTTGGAAAGTTGATTTTTCCGGCTCTATTTTGAACACATTACTTTTGTATATGGTACAAAACTTCTGTTTCCATAAAGATTCATGCCCATATAGGTTACTGACAATTTCTGTGGGTCGTTGTCCATTCGAAAACGAGTTTTATCAGCTTTGAACCGTGATAAGACGAGAAATAGGCTTGCTCTTCATCTGTGGACTTGTGTGTACACTTTGGCACTGGTTTTTGACACACACTTCCCCCTCCCCTTCCCTTCTGAACTGTGCAACCCCACTTGTGAAACCCGAACGTGACCATCTTATGTTTTTAAAACGAATTCTGAAAGTCCACTCAAAATCCAAAAATGTTGCTGTATACCGGGAATTAGGAAGATATCATCATACATCATCATACAGAATGCTGTTTTCTGCTACTTCGTGAATTTGGTGGTAATCCTCGCTATCTGCTTGGCCGCGTTTGCTTGCATACTAAATACAGCGTTTCCAAAAAAACCTTGTACTCTTCTACCCTTATACGTATACTCATAAACATACATATGGTGCAGTTACAGTTTGGATACGTGCTGTAGCTACGTGTTCTGTCAGTTCAACAGTTTGACAGACTGCACCATAGCGACAAAGTAAATTGTGTACATAACTGGAACATCTTGCTTTAGAAGCTCGACACATGGCCCGCAAGACAACATTTCAACTTTTCCAAGAGAAACATTCCATACCAAATGACTAGGAGGTTAGAAAACCATCCTTTCCACTGCAACAATCCCTGCCAGAATACATGGCACATTTCATGGATAATAACGTCGTTTTATTCTTTACACGACGTTTCAGTGATAATCCTTCCTCCTTCATCGGGTGAATGCTGAGTCAGTACAATGAGTGGGTATATTTACATGTATATGCAGTATGAAAATATTGTGCATTTTTGGAATATGTTTAATTGAATTTCAAGCATAAATAGTCTTGACCGGCTATCAAGTGTTTGGTTTCATTCAAGAAAACTCTGATAATCCTTTTTCATTAGTGTGTGAAGAGTTATCCCTCTTCGTTTACTTGCTAGCAGACGACATTTTCAGTGAGCCTCAGTATGAGCGATTTAGAGAAGAGGCAGTTGATTTTAGAGTATCATAACAATAACATCACTTCAGCTAAAGTGATTTCTGTAAAACAACCATCCTTTTGTCCACTGTCTATTGTGTTTCCATAAATATAGCGAATGGGTATGGCATTGAGCACAAAGGGGTGCGGGTAGGCCCAGAAAATTGACTGTCAGTGACAGGAGGCGGCTTGGTATTCTTGTTTCTAGAAACAAACAAAAACAAACAGAAACTTAAGGCTGGTTATGATTGATAGAGGAAATGTGTCTGTCTGTGAGGACACAATTACAACTGAGCTGTCCGCAATGGGTTGGAGGAAAAGTCGAGGAATTCGAATACACCGATCATGAAACCTGAACAAGAGGATCGAATGTTGTGCTGGTGCTCAAAGCATAGAAATTTTAACTGGGACTATGTCATTTCTCAGATGAAAGTTCTGTGTGGCTCTTTCCTCATACACTGAAATTCTGGACCAAACAAACTGAAAAATACTTTGTATCAGCCCCCAAAGTACAGTGTGAAATTTAGCATGTGGGATGGCCTATCTGTGTTAGAGGCAACGCCCCTCTGTGTATTTGAGAGGAATATGACCAGTGAGATATACAGATATTCTTCAGGGACGTATACTTCCATCTGTTCATGTGGTCTATGGAAATGTTAGGATTATCCATCAGGACAACGGCTCACAACCTCGCTCAAAGCATTCACAGGCCTGTCGGCCCAAAGTCTATTGGCCAAGCTAAAGCCCTGACCTGTATCCAATAGAAAATATTTGGGAACGTATTCAGGAAAGTGTCAGTAAGAAAAATCTGACAAATATTTCTGAAATGAAAGAAGAGGTGGTCCGATAGGACAACGGCTCACAACCTCGCTCAAAGCATTCACAGGCCTGTCGGCCCAAAGTCTATTGGCCAAGCTATAGCCCTGACCTGTATCCAATAGAAAATATTTGGGAACGTATTCAGGAAAGTGTCAGTAAGAAAAATCTGACAAATATTTCTGAAATGAAAGAAGAGGTGGTCCGATAGGACAACGGCTCACAACCTCGCTCAAAGCATTCACAGGCCTGTCGGCCCAAAGTCTATTGGCCAAGCTATAGCCCTGACCTGTATCCAATAGAAAATATTTGGGAACGTATTCAGGAAAGTGTCAGTAAGAAAAATCTGACAAATATTTCTGAAATGAAAGAAGAGGTGGTCCGATATTGGGACGGCATGGACCGTGACTTTCTAACTTCTATGATCAGTACTACTCCCCGCCGCAGTGAAGCCTGCATTGCTGCCCACGGTGACATGACAAAATAATAACAGTTCACCTGTTCAACTGTCTTTGAATCTGGACTTATGTTCTGCTAATGTTCACATGTTATACGTGAGTCATGAGTGAAAAATAACTTAAAAATTGCAATCTTTAAATTCTCAATTATTTCTGGTCATAGCATAGATGTACAAAGATAACACCATAGTTACGAGAAAGTACAAAGATAATATAATTACTAAGGCAATGAGATTGGATTAATGTACAGAGAAAGCAAGAAGACAAAGTCATCAATATCCCCTCAATGGCAAAATGCTCTTCATGGATATGTATACTAGTTATGATGACGTCAAATGTCTTGGCAAAGTGGAAGGTGAGTATTGAAAATATCTTATTCAGAATTCTAAAACTACCAAACTTACACCACCGGACCAATCTATGTGCTACGTTAGGTGAAGATATATTGAACGGTTTTACAGTTCTGCTCCGGAAAGAAACACTACTACAAAATTCATTAAAGTCGAAGTTATATTATGGAAATATTTAGTTCAGATTTCCCAAACTATCAAAATGCACCAACACACCACCAGATCTATCTATGTGCCAAGTTTGGAGATGAAGAGCATACCCACCAAATTCAGTCAAAGTCAATCTTTTATCCGCGGAAACAAAATATAATTCTATTCAGAATTCCAAAACTACCAAAGGGACCACTACACCACCAGATCTATCTATGTGCCAAGTTGGGTGAAGAAATAGAGAACAGTTTTGAAGTTCTGCTCTGGAAATGACAAACGCGCGACGCACGGGCGGACGGACGGAGCCCATTTTACTTCTGAATATATTTTTCTCTTTCTAATTTTAATTTGGGACAAATAAATAAACAATAAAATTCATCACCAATATTATTTAAGTTGCACAAAGTACACTTGCTGGGATTCGTCGCCATCTACCTGTCTCGATTGGGAGGAAATGAATGCAAGTTATTTCTTTTTTTTTTATCAAGTTATTATTTTGCAGAAAATTGAGGTATGGTTCAAATTGGAGAGATGGATTTTTGAAAATGTTACAAGTGGTTGCTTTGGAGGAGGTTTCAATTGTTGAAATCCATGCACACTTTGGATGATTTTCCCGACTGGTAAAAGTTTAGTCCCAAGGCATACCATTCTGCTTTTAAGAACATTTACAATAGGGAATGTACTACCAAGCTCGCCATAAAACATGAAGTTCGGTGTACTTTCATGAGTGATACTAAATTTTTGAGAAAGCGTAGATGAACATTTTCAAAGGAAGAGGTGTTCTCAAAGCCCAAACCTCACATCCATATAAAGGAATAGGGGTAACTATGCAATCAAACAGTTTCAAATGACAAGCAGTGGAAAGTTTTCTATCTAGGTTTAATACGAAAAACATTGCTCGTGTTGCCTTTTCCACCAGTGTACGTTTGGTTTTAGTAAATTTGCTATTCTTTTGTAGTGTAATGCCAAGACAGGGATAACAATCAACATTGTCCAGGATATTATCTCCAATATTGAAACGTCATTTGTATTCTTTTGGGAATCCCCCGAAAATAAGAATTTTGTATTTGGATGTGTTAATTTTAAGCTTCCATATTTTACAGTAATTATGAAAAGAATCTAACATGTTTTGTAAATCACAGGGGTCTGAGGATATAAGGAAGGTGTCAGTAGTATACAGCAATACGGAAAGTGTAATGAGCGTACGTAAACGGTTGTGGAAATCACCGGCTTTAAGTTGTAAACCACAGCATGAGTCTGAGACTAAATCATCTTCGAAATGATTAAGAAATAATGAAAACAAGGAGTGAGATAAAGCCAAGAGCGGGGATGGGATGTGTTGACAGGAGAGAGAATGTACAAAGATAACAACATATATACGAAGCCAATAAAATCGAACTAATGTACCATGTAAACAATTCATTATAAAGACAAAGTCAAGAGCTGGCATTGGGATGTCCTGAAGGACAAAGATAACACCATGATGGAAACCGATTAGGCACTTCACTAAGCATCCGAACACTGTCAACACTTCTCAAAACCAGAACACTGTCAACACTTCACAAGCATACGAACACCGTTACCACTTCACAAAGCTTCCGAACATTGTCAACGCTTCACAAATTCCAGAACACTGTCAACACTTCACAAAGTAACAGAACTCGGTGAACCATTGGGTGAAGGCACCACCCAAGATATGATCTGTAAGAGTGTTCGATGTGCTGTAGAGTCTGTTTACTGCTAACAGACCTGCTGCCTCTCGTACACCTCCATCCCCAATTACCACACCACAGGAGTAGGGAGCGACATACGCGAGCTCTAGGGCCTGATTTCGTCTTTAATTTTAGTTAACCCGACCATGAATCTTACATGGGAAGAAGACAAAGAAAACTACATAGTTAATACAAATGAAAAGACAACTGTAACTGAAAGCGTCATCAATTTGTGCCTTGCTATAAATAATCTTTGATCTGCTGTCACTGGACGGCTTAATACGTTCACCCACACAACAATTTAACAATCGGTTTTCAGTCCGTCTTTCCAGGCAGATTGGTGCACTCAGTGTATATAAATAGGCAGCTATAGGTTTGCAGATTATCTCTATCGCTCCGTTTCAGTGTTGCTATTTGCAGCAGGTATGGCAATGTATATGTTAATTCCTACAACGAACTCACTGTTTCCCGCAAAATGACTATGGAATAATTACATTTCGTTTGAATGGGTTACAGTGGATGTCCCAGATGTTTCAAAGATGATTTTAAATAGTTGAATCATGCATTCACTGAGGTAAACATGCATGCTGTTTTATTCTATTGACTAGTATGACCGACGCGCCTTTTCAATGAAACAATTCGCAGTGTCAATGTGTAGGGACTGTGATAGTCTCACCTTGCCAACGGGTCTGCGATAGTCTCACCTTGTCAGCAAGTCTGTGAGAGTCTCACCTTTTGAAGATGACGACAAGATGGCTGAGTGAGATCAACAGCTGTAAATTGGTTTTCTGCCAGGTGTTACTTACAGCTGCAGCTGGAAGTGGAAATCACATTAGACCCAACATTGTCCTCATATTGGCTGATGATTTAGGTGAGTATCTGATACTGGCTCACTATATAGGTGAGTGTCTGATAATAGCTAATGATTTAGGTGAGCATCTTATACTGGGAGATGGTTATGTGTGTATCTTACAGTGGCTGATGATTTAGGTGAGTATGTTACAGTGGATGATGGTTTAGGTGAATATCTTATACTGACTGATGACTTAGGTGAGTATCTTATACTGGGAGATGATTTAAGTGAGTATCTTATACTGGCTGATGATTTAGGCGAGTATGTGATCCTGGCTAATGATTTAGGTATCTTGTACTGAAAGATGATTTAGGTGATTATCTTGTACTGGGAGATGATTTAGGTGAGTTACTGGCTGATAACTGAGGTGAGTATCTTATACTGGCTAATGGTTTAGGTGAGTATCTGATACTGGTTGATGTTTTAGGTGAGTATGAATCAGCAGGTAACATGTCCACATGACCCCCATGTGCAAGTAACATCACCACGCGACCACTATGCAGGTATCAAGGGACTTCGTGCATTGGTTATTCACCCCATGATTCCGAATGAAGAACTTATGGCCGTCTATAGCTAACACGTTTGTGACTCCACGTGAAAACATCCACAAGATTCTATGAGGGGACATCCTCGTCAGAAAACAAAATGACCTTCCATGTAACCATTACACATTTACACACTTGATTTAAAACATTCAGCATGTAATCTCTATATTGGCGCCGGTTATGGGCCACAACTGAGTATATTCTCGCCACACTTTCTCCTGCAGGATGGAACGATGTTGGCTACCACAACCCCGACATGAAGACGCCCAGCATCGACCGGCTGGCGGCACAAGGCGTCAAGCTGAACCAATCCTATACACAGTCTGTATGTACACCGTGAGTTCAGTGATGTAGAGAGCTGAACCAGTCCTATACACAGTCTGTATGTACACCGTGAGTTCAGTGATGTAGTGGGTTGAACCAGTCCTATACACAGTCTGTATGTACACCGTGAGTACAGTGATGTAGTGAGCTGAACCAATCCTATACACAGTCTGTATGTACACCGTGAGTTCAGTGATGTAGTGGGTTGAACCAGTCCTATACACAGTCTGTATGTACACCGTGAGTACAGTGATGTAGAGAGTTGAACCAGTCCTATACACAGTCTGTATGTACACCGTGAGTTCAGTGATGTAGTGAGTTGAACCAGTCCTATACACAGTCTGTATGTACACCGTGAGTACAGTGATGTAGTGAGCTGAACAAATCCTATACACAGTCTGTATGTACACCGTGAGTTCAGTGATGTAGTGAGTTGAACCACTCCTATACACAGTCTGTATGTACACCGTGAGTACAGTGATGTAGTGAGCTGAACCAGTCCTATACACAGTCTGTATGTACACCGTGAGTACAGTGATGTAGAGAGTTGAACCAGTCCTATACACAGTCTGTATGTACACCGTGAGTACAGTGATGTAGTGAGTTGAACCAGTCCTATACACAGTCTGTATGTACACCGTGAGTACAGTGATGTAGTGAGCTGAACCAATCCTATACACAGTCTGTATGTACACCGTGAGTTCAGTGATGTAGTGGGTTGAACCAGTCCTACACACAGTCTGTATGTACACCGTGAGTACAGTGATGTAGAGAGTTGAACCAGTCCTATACACAGTCTGTATGTAAAACCGTGAGTTCAGTGATGTAGAGAGTTGAACCAGTCCTATACACAGTCTGTATGTACACCGTGAGTTCAGTGATGTAGAGAGTGGAACCAGTCCTATACACAGTCTGTATGTACACCGTGAGTACAGTGATGTAGTGAGTTGAACCAGTCCTATACACAGTCTGTATGTACACCGTGAGTACAGTGATGTAGTGAGCTGAACCAGTCCTATACACAGTCTCTATGTACACCGTGAGTACAGTGATGTAGTGAGCTGAACCAGTCCTATACACAGTCTAAATGTACACCGTGAGTACAGTGATGTAGTGAGCTGAACCAGTCCTATACACAGTCTGTATGTACACCGTGAGTACAGTGATGTAGTGAGCTGAACCAGTCCTATACACAGTCTGTATGTACACCGTGAGTACAGTGATCTAGTGAGCTGAACCAGTCCTATACACAGTCTGTATGTACACCGTGAGTACAGTGATGTAGTGAGCTAAACCAGTCCTATACACAGTCTATATGTACACCGAGAGTTCAGTGATGTAGTGAGCTAAACCAGTCCTATACACAGTCTATATGTACACCGTGAGTACAGTGATGTAGTGAGTTGAACCAGTCCTATACACAGTCTGTATGTATACCGTGAGTACAGTGATGTAGTGAGTTGAACCAGTCCTATACACAGTCTGTATGTACACCGTGAGTACAGTGATGTAGTGAGTTGAACCAGTCCTATACACAGTCTGTATGTAAACCGTGAGTACAGTGATGTAGTGAGCTGAACCAGTCCTATACACAGTCTGTATGTACACCGAGAGTACAGTGATGTAGTGAGTTGAACCAGTCCTATACACAGTCTGTATGTACACCGAGAGTACAGTGATGTAGTGAGTTGAACCACTCCTATACACAGTCTGTATGTAAACCGTGAGTACAGTGATCTAGTGAGTTGAACCACTCCTATACACAGTCTATATGTACACCGTGAGTACAGTGATGTAGTGAGCTGAACCAGTCCTATACACAGTCTGTATGTATACCGTGAGTACAGTGATGTAGTGAGTTGAACCAGTCCTATACACAGTCTGTATGTACACCGTGAGTACAGTGATGTAGTGAGCTGAACCAGTCCTATACACAGTCTATATGTAAACCGTGAGTACAGTGATGTAGTGAGTTAAACCAGTCCTATACACAGTCTGTATGTACACCGAGAGTACAGTGATGTAGTGAGTTGAACCACTCCTATACACAGTCTATATGTACACCGTGAGTAAAGTGATGTAGTGAGCTGAACCACTCCTATACACAGTCTGTATGTAAACCGAGAGTTCAGTGATGTAGTAAGTTGAACCAGTCCTATACACAGTCTGTATGTACACCGTGAGTACAGTGATTTATTGAGCTCAACCAGTCCTATACACAGTCTATATGTACACCGAGAGTTCAGTGATGTAGTGAGTTAAACCAGTCCTATACACAATCTGTATGTAAACCGAGAGTACAGTGATGTAGTGAGCTCAACCAGTCCTATACACAGTCTGTATGTAAACCGAGAGTTCAGTGATGTAGTGAGTTGAACCAGTCCTATACACAGTCTGTATGGACACCGTGAGTACAGTGATGTAGTGAGTTGAACCAGTCCTATACACAGTCTGTATGGACACCGTGAGTACAGTGATGTAGTGAGCTCAACCAGTCCTATACACAGTCTATATGTACACCGAGAGTTCAGTGATGTAGTGAGTTAAACCAGTTCTATACACAGTCTATGTGTACACCATGAGATTAGTGATGTAGTGAGTTGAACCAGTCCTATGCACAGTCTGTATGTACACCGTGAGTACAGTGATGTAGTGAGTTGAACCAGTCCTATACACAGTCTGTATGGACACCGTGAGTACAGTGATGTAGTGAGCTCAACCAGTCCTATACACAGTCTATATGTACACCGAGAGTTCAGTGATGTAGTGAATTAAACCAGTTCTATACACAGTCTATGTGTACACCATGAGATTAGTGATGTAATGACTTGAACCAGCCCTATACACAGCCTGTGTGTAGACAATGAGATTAGTGTTGTGAGTTGAACCGGTCCTATACACAGTTTATATGTACACCGTGAGTTCAGTGATGTAGTGAGTTGAACCAGTCCTATACACAGCCTATGTGTACACCATGAGATGAGTGATGTAGTGAGTTGAACCAGTCCTATGCACAGTCTGTATGTACACCGTGAGTACAGTGATGTAGTGAGCTGAACCAATCCTATACACAGTCTGTATGTACACCGTGAGTTCAGTGATGTAGAGAGCTGAACCAGTCCTATACACAGTCTGTATGTACACCGTGAGTTCAGTGATGTAGTGGGTTGAACCAGTCCTATACACAGTCTGTATGTACACCGTGAGTACAGTGATGTAGTGAGTTGAACCAGTCCTATACACAGTCTGTATGTACACCGTGAGTACAGTGATGTAGTGAGCTGAACCAATCCTATACACAGTCTGTATGTACACCGTGAGTTCAGTGATGTAGTGGGTTGAACCAGTCCTATACACAGTCTGTATGTACACCGTGAGTACAGTGATGTAGAGAGTTGAACCAGTCCTATACACAGTCTGTATGTAAAACCGTGAGTTCAGTGATGTAGAGAGTTGAACCAGTCCTATACACAGTCTGTATGTACACCGTGAGTTCAGTGATGTAGAGAGTTGAACCAGTCCTATACACAGTCTGTATGTACACCGTGAGTACAGTGATGTAGTGAGTTGAACCAGTCCTATACACAGTCTGTATGTACACCGTGAGTACAGTGATGTAGTGAGCTGAACCAATCCTATACACAGTCTGTATGTACACCGTGAGTTCAGTGATGTAGTGGGTTGAACCAGTCCTATACACAGTCTTTATGTACACCGTGAGTACAGTGATGTAGAGAGTTGAACCAGTCCTATACACAGTCTGTATGTAAAACCGTGAGTTCAGTGATGTAGAGAGTTGAACCAGTCCTATACACAGTCTGTATGTACACCGTGAGTTCAGTGATGTAGAGAGTTGAACCAGTCCTATACACAGTCTGTATGTACACCGTGAGTACAGTGATGTAGTGAGTTGAACCAGTCCTATACACAGTCTGTATGTACACCGTGAGTACAGTGATGTAGTGAGCTGAACCACTCCTATACACAGTCTGTATGTACACCGTGAGTACAGTGATGTAGTGAGCTGAACCAGTCCTATACACAGTCTATATGTACACCGTGAGTACAGTGATGTAGTGAGCTGAACCAGTCCTATACACAGTCTGTATGTACACCGTGAGTACAGTGATGTAGTGAGCTGAACCAGTCCTATACACAGTCTGTATGTACACCGTGAGTACAGTGATCTGGTGAGCTGAACCAATCCTATACACAGTCTATATGTACACCGTGAATACAGTGATGTAGTGAGCTAAACCAGTCCTATACACAGTCTATATGTACACCGAGAGTTCAGTGATGTAGTGAGCTAAACCAGTCCTATACACAGTCTATATGTACACCGTGAGTACAGTGATGTAGTGAGTTGAACCAGTCCTATACACAGTCTGTATGTACACCGTGAGTACAGTGATGTAGTGAGTTGAACCAGTCCTATACACAGTCTGTATGTAAACCGTGAGTACAGTGATGTAGTGAGCTGAACCAGTCCTATACACAGTGTGTATGTACACCGAGAGTACAGTGATGTAGTGAGTTGAACCAGTCCTATACACAGTCTGTATGTACACCGAGAGTACAGTGATGTAGTGAGTTGAACCACTCCTATACACAGTCTGTATGTAAACCGTGAGTACAGTGATGTAGTGAGTTGAACCACTCCTATACACAGTCTATATGTACACCGTGAGTACAGTGATGTAGTGAGCTGAACCAGTCCTATACACAGTCTGTATGTATACCGTGAGTACAGTGATGTAGTGAGTTGAACCAGTCCTATACACAGTCTGTATGTACACCGTGAGTACAGTGATGTAGTGAGCTGAACCAGTCCTATACACAGTCTATATGTAAACCGTGATTACAGTGATGTAGTGAGTTAAACCAGTCCTATACACAGTCTGTATGTACACCGAGAGTACAGTGATGTAGTGAGTTGAACCAGTCCTATACACAGTCTGTATGTACACCGTGAGTAAAGTGATGTAGTGAGCTGAACCACTCCTATACACAGTCTGTATGTAAACCGAGAGTTCAGTGATGTAGTGAGTTGAACCAGTCCTATACACAGTCTGTATGTACACCGTGAGTACAGTGATGTATTGAGCTCAACCAGTCCTATACACAGTCTATATGTACACCGAGAGTTCAGTGATGTAGTGAGTTAAACCAGTCCTATACACAGTCTGTATGTAAACCGAGAGTACAGTGATGTAGTGAGCTCAACCAGTCCTATACACAGTCTGTATGTAAACCGAGAGTTCAGTGATGTAGTGAGTTGAACCAGTCCTATACACAGTCTGTATGGACACCGTGAGTACAGTGATGTAGTGAGCTGAACCAGTCCTATACACAGTCTGTATGGACACCGTGAGTACAGTGATGTAGTGAGCTGAACCAGTCCTATACACAGTCTATATGTACACCGAGAGTTCAGTGATGTAGTGAGTTAAACCAGTTCTATACACAGTCTATGTGTACACCATGAGATTAGTGATGTAATGACTTGAACCAGCCCTATACACAGCCTGTGTGTAGACAATGAGATTAGTGTTGTGAGTTGAACCGGTCCTATACACAGTTTATATGTACACCGTGAGTTCAGTGATGTAGTGAGTTGAACCAGTCCTATACACAGCCTATGTGTACACCATGAGATGAGTGCTGTAGTGAGTTGAATCAGTCCTATACACAGTCTATATGTACACCACGACATTAGTGCTGTAGTGAGTTGAACCAGTCCTATACACAGTCTGTATGTACACCGAGAGTACAGTGATGTAGTGAGTTGAACCACTCCTATACACAGTCTGTATGTAAACCGTGAGTACAGTGATCTAGTGAGTTGAACCACTCCTATACACAGTCTATATGTACACCGTGAGTACAGTGATGTAGTGAGCTGAACCAGTCCTATACACAGTCTGTATGTATACCGTGAGTACAGTGATGTAGTGAGTTGAACCAGTCCTATACACAGTCTGTATGTACACCGTGAGTACAGTGATGTAGTGAGCTGAACCAGTCCTATACACAGTCTATATGTAAACCGTGAGTACAGTGATGTAGTGAGTTAAACCAGTCCTATACACAGTCTGTATGTACACCGAGAGTACAGTGATGTAGTGAGTTGAACCACTCCTATACACAGTCTATATGTACACCGTGAGTAAAGTGATGTAGTGAGCTGAACCACTCCTATACACAGTCTGTATGTAAACCGAGAGTTCAGTGATGTAGTGAGTTGAACCAGTCCTATACACAGTCTGTATGTACACCGTGAGTACAGTGATGTATTGAGCTCAACCAGTCCTATACACAGTCTATATGTACACCGAGAGCTCAGTGATGTAGTGAGTTAAACCAGTCCTATACACAGTCTGTATGTAAACCGAGAGTACAGTGATGTAGTGAGCTGAACCAGTCCTATACACAGTCTGTATGTAAACCGAGAGTACAGTGATGTAGTGAGCTCAACCAGTCCTATACACAGTCTGTATGTAAACCGAGAGTTCAGTGATGTAGTGAGTTGAACCAGTCCTATACACAGTCTGTATGGACACCGTGAGTACAGTGATGTAGTGAGCTGAACCAGTCCTATACACAGTCTGTATGGACACCGTGAGTACAGTGATGTAGTGAGCTGAACCAGTCCTATACACAGTCTATATGTACACCGAGAGTTCAGTGATGTAGTGAGTTAAACCAGTTCTATACACAGTCTATGTGTACACCATGAGATTAGTGATGTAATGACTTGAACCAGCCCTATACACAGCCTGTGTGTAGACAATGAGATTAGTGTTGTGAGTTGAACCGGTCCTATACACAGTTTATATGTACACCGTGAGTTCAGTGATGTAGTGAGTTGAACCAGTCCTATACACAGCCTATGTGTACACCATGAGATGAGTGATGTAGTGAGTTGAATCAGTCCTATACACAGTCTATATGTACACCACGACATTAGTGCTGTAGTGAGTTGAACCAGTCCTATGCACAGTCTATATGTACACCGTCAGTTCAGTGATGTAGGGAGTTGAACCAGTCCTATACACAGTCTATATGGACACCATGAGATTAGTGCTGTAGTGAGTTGAACCAGTCCTATACACAGTCTGTATGTACACCATGAGTACAGTGGTGTAAAAAGTTGCATCAAGTTGAGAGAATATTTTGCAGAACGTTAATCACGTTGGTAACGCGATGGTGATAAATCAGAATAAACTGACAGTGGGATTTATATACCTTCGAGTGGAATCTGAGTTTTGGCTTTGATCTTTCCCATGGAAACCGATTCAGAATTTGTTCATTTAAGAATGAAGTGATTAGAGGAGGACACAACGCCTTCTTCATAATTCATCTATAGCGCTTCTATTTTATGGGTAAACAGACCCGGGAGTAAATGAAAAAGATAGGCCTGTTTGTGAGGCCTATTCTGAAAAATTTCCCAGTTGATTGTCCGATTCCTTCTACATAATGAAGAAGTGTTTATGTACTTTGGGATGACCTCATCTCTCGGTCTGATCATGGTACTGTCACAGACTAAATCGTTTCAATGAGTTTCTTTAAAACTTCATTTATTCCTACGATCTATTTGGTTCAATATATGTCCAAAGTTCACCGAAATTTTATCCCCTTTGTTTATGTAATGTATTCAACAAACATTCGGTGTATCCTCTCTTATCTTAAACCCCCTGTGGGCAGGAGCCGTAATTCTCAAACGCTATCAACACATGTCAGTTAACACCTCGGCGAATCTGGGCCAGTGACCTTGCACAATGTGGCGTAATAGCGTCGGGTTTTTATACACAATGGCACAGTGCCAAGACCTTCGCCCAGCCTACGACTGCCGACTTCTGAAGTGTATGTGACAGAGCGGGTCTCCACATCGGGAACACTGGCCACCCAGTCCCAATGTGCGTTCTGTTACATATTTATCAATGTATATACCCTTTCGATCATCATTCGACCAAACAATAATAAAACGTGGCTGCTGATGTCTTCATCTCTACCGACGACTCTTGTCTTCCCTCTGTCTCTTGTTCACTATCCTGGATTACCACTCGAGAGCAAACACAACGGACACTCATGGACAGTACTTACAAAACACCTCGCCTTTCCTGTTCAGGGAACATAAACAAACAGCGAGGGTACCTCACCCCATGGTCCCCAAGAGACCAGTGAACAACGCATTTATCATACCTAACACCTGGTGTTAATTTTGAACTGTTTGAAGCATGGGTAACATACTGGCAGTGCCCCGTGTCTCACCAAAGTAACATACTGACAGCGCCCTGTGTTTCATCACAGTAACGTATTAAACACCTCCTTGTGTTTCGACACAGTAACATACTGACAGCTCCCTATGATGCAACACAGTAAAATTTTGACGGTTCCCCGTCTTTCACCACAATATCATATTGACAGCTCCCTGTGTGTCAACACAGTAACATACTGATAGCCTTCCGTGTGTCATCACAGTAACACACTGACAACTGTCTGTGTTACATCACAGTAACACACTGACAACTGTCTGTGTTTCATCACAGTAATATTGACAGCTCCCTGTGTTTCTTTTATTCCAGCACAGTGTTCTGTTAGCGATTGACAACGCCTGCCTCCCCACGCAACACCGGCTGCTAAGCGAGGATCTCCGACAGCATGGCTACTCCACACACCTAGTTGGCAAGTAAGACATGACTAAAAAGCGATCATTTACTGGCCATCTAAGATCTAGCAGATCACGACCACACTCATTAGTCAATATACATCTGGCGAACTGTTTTGATAGAAATCAGCCAAATCTACGTTTTCTCAGTTTTGCAAATATTCGAAATAGTTTTTGTTTCGTCTCGAAATGTTTCTGACAATATGTTGAGTCTACACCATGAAGGTTACCCCATATGGCTTACACCATAGGGTTTACATCATATGGCTTACTCCATGTGGGTTAGAAAATGTCGGTTACTCCATGTGGGGTACTCCATATGAGTTACAGATGTGGGTTACATAATATGACTTACACCATGTGGGTTACATCATGTGAGTGACACCATGTGGGTTACACTATGTGAGTTACATCATGTTACTCCATATTGCTTACACCATGTGGGTTACACCATATGGCTTACACCATGTGGGTTACACCATGTGAGTGACACTATGTGGGTTACACCATGTAGGTTACACCATGTGAGTGACACTATGTGGGTTACACCATGTAGGTTACACCATGTGAGTTACACGATGTGGCTTACACCCTTTGGTCTACACCGTGTGGATTACACCATGTGGGTTAAACCACGAGAATAACACCATAGGGGTTACGCCATGTGAGTTACACCATGTGATTTAAACGATATGAGTTCCGCCATGGGGTGTACTGGAGGGTGCACTATGTGAATATGTCATTCGGTCATGTGTGATTTATTTTGGCCATACCTGTTTAGACCACGCCATACAGCTTGAATGTTTTTGCACTAAGCAAACAAATAAATACACTAAAACGTAATAAAGTCGATATGTTTTAAACAATGCAGGACGTGTTTGTTTCAGATGAGTCCGAGTTCTCCGGGCACCCCTTCCTGGATCTCCGTGACGACATCCATCCAGCCTGGACGTCGTCCCGCGACATCTGCTACTCCACAGTAGTCACTCTGCTAACTACTTTAACCCGATATGGACAAATTCTTACATTTCATTGTTGTACATACTATAATGGTATTTCAATTCTTTTAAAATATTTGAAGACTGAATAATTCAGCACAATCTTTGATGTACGGTAGCTTTTCAAAACGTTTCGACGGTAATCCAGTTATAAATCAACGAATTGGTAAAACTTACAAACAATTTTGTATTGTATTATAAGGATCACATAGTTGATACTCCTGTTTCAGCACATGTTTACAGATCGGGCCATTGACGTGATTAATGAGCACAATACTTCTATACCTCTGTTCTTGTATCTGGCTCTTCAGAAACCATATTTCCCTCTACAGGTACCACAGTGTCCACACCTAGAAATACCTGGTTAAACTCTCAATACAAAATCCTGAATAGGGACTCAATTTAATCCATGTTTATAGTCCGTTTGGCACCAAAGCGGACCGATGAATTGCAGTCTAGCTCGAAAAACCAATAAACATAACATACACAATGAAACGCTGATCATAATCAAAACATAATACCAACTCTGTGAGGTTTTCGCAGAATATTTTTCCTTAAAATAAAAAAAGTTGTTTAACAAACTATCATTAAAATATTGACACAGTTCACCACTTGTCACGAGGAAGGAGTGCAGAGACAGGGACAGCCAGAGTAATGAATAAATAACTTTACCAACACATGATGTTTTTCTCCTAATTATACCCGTGAACATGTCATGGAACATGCATCTAAATCTGAGCCAGCTCCTCGTATAAAAGCTCTTGCTGAGAAACACATCCGAAGTCTACAGTGGACTGATGCTATGCAGATTTACACTGACGGGTCTAAGTGGCCAGTGTCCGGTCATGTTGGTGCAGGAATCTTCATAGCTATTGATCAAAGAGAGATTTCACTCCGATTGGCTGATCACTTGTCAGTATTTTCTGCTGAACTTGCGGCCATCATTGTATCTTTGAGTTGGATTCATTTTTTGAGACCTGTAAGATCGGTCATTTTTAATGATTCTGTCAGTGCTTTACAAGCAATTCAGACAGGCTCCTCTTCAGCAAGGCAAGATTTGATCAAAATTATACATTGTACTTGATCTCTTTAATGACTTAAGTAAAGATCTTTTAGACGTTGAATTTTCATGGATACCGGCCTATGTTGGGATATTTGGAAATGAAAAAGCTGACAGATTGGTAAAAGCTACATTAGACTTTGGTGAATCGGAACAGGATGAGTCCATATTACCGTCTGCTGCTGAATTATGCACCATCAGTAAGTTCTGTCTTCAGGCGGAATGGCAACAGAGATGGTCCTCATCCTTAAGAGGACGCTATCTCAATGGCATCGAGCCTTTTCTAACAAAGTCAAAATTATCCAGAGGCAACCGTAGAGAAGAGGTGATATTAACCAGACTTCGTCTTGGGCACTGTGGTCTTGGTGCCAATCTAAATGTTATTGATAAACTTTTAAGATATTTCTCCAAATTGCACTTTGTGTCATCAGCTACATAATGTGGCACATTATTTACTGCATTGCCAAAAGTACGTCACTCAACGTTAGACAATGGTGGAATCAGGACTTCACATCAGTCAATATGGATATCTGAATTTGTGGACTGTTGTGTTCACGGAATATCGCCCGTACTGATGTTCAGAATGTTCTTCTTGCTTATATTAAAGCTTGTGGCAGTTTTGATACTTTATAAACGTTTAGGGAATTAGCAAACCTTTGTGATGGGCAAGGTGTAAATGGGCCTAGCTGCCGAACACCCATCAAAACTTAAATTATCTATCTATCTGTCCGGGTGCTATTGAGTATTTGAAGCACGGGAATACATTTGGAACCGATGCCACCGTATCCCCGTGCTTCAAATACTCAACAGCACAATATGATGTTTATCTCCTACTTGTGAGTGAGTGTGTCTGTTTTGGCGTTATGTGAGACACTTTATCGACTAGGCTACTCCACTGGCAATATGAATTTCCTTTGTGATCATGAAGTCTTTTATCTTATCTATATCATATTCTTAGTTCTTCAACAAATTGCTAACGTGTTGAATGTTATGTTTTTAATCTTCATTCTTTCAGTCTGTATTCCCAACTATCACTGAATAACAGCGAAAGGGCAGTGTTAAACCATCGTCACTCTCTCAATGGGGCGGTGGGGTAGTCCCTTAAGGCCCGGGTTCGATTCTCAACATAACACAATGTGTGATGATCCTTTCTGGTGTTCCCCGCCCTGATATTGCTGGAATATTACTAAATGGGGCGTGAAACTATACTCATTCTCTAACTGTTTCCAGGTACCGGAGAAGTACTTGAAAATGTACCCGCATGTAATGAAAGAGGGACGAAGGACATATTGTGGTAGGACATAATATGTCATACATACACAACACAGATATAAACATTTGTTGGTTAACATTAATATATTATCATTTATTTTGTTGTTGTTTCTTGTAGGCGGGGTCATTTCTTTTAATTATTGTGTGTGTGTGTGTGTGTGTGTGTGCGTGCGTGCGCGCGTGGTCATCGGAAAGGAAAAAACGTGGTTGATGTCAGTGTCACTGCAGAATTCAAATCAATAAACGTTTGGTGGAGTGACATCACTTAATACCGGACGTTAAATTCATTTCTTTTAATGGATTGTGGGATGGTCCCCGTAATTAAACGTCTGAAGATTTGAAACGATGTTTAGTGAAGGTATGCTTGTTGTGCTTGCTGCGCTTGTTGCAAGTTATGCTCTCTCCACCATTGTTCATTTCACTTACATTTTAAAATGCAAAAAATATATATTAGCACGTTACACATGCTTCTCAGTGCTGGCTGTACAACCGGGGTCACAGTAACCTAGGTTAAGGAGAGCGAATGCTTGGTACACATTCTGTCGTAGTCCTTACCTCCCCTATATCGGTATGTCCGGGGTGGAGAGATCACATGATAACTAACAAGAACATATTTTTTTTGACATAAACTATTACCGCGTAAATGTGTCAAAAACAGCGGATGTCAAAATGATGGCTGACACACTAAAACATCAGGATTTAATTAAGCAAAGTGTGTATGTGAGTGTTAGACTTTTAAAAAAGGTAACAATAAACAAACATGAACAATTATATTTTCTGTTCATAACCAAGTGTGACAAATGTCTGTTCAGTGTGAAGTGTTATCCATTATGTGACAATTATCTGAACACTAGGATGTTTACTGCATGACATGACAAGTATATCTATCGATTGTTATTCGTAATGTGACTGTTCTGCGTGATGTATTTGTTTAATGTCACGTTTTCTCCAACATGTGACAAATATCTGTTCAGTATCCATTGTTATCCATCAAATGACAAGTGGTTGTTCATCACCAACCGTTCTGTGTTTTATGACAAGTATCTGTTCATTATCAAGTGTTTGTGACAAATATCTTTGTGTTTTTTTCTCCATCGTGTAACAAAAATCTGTTCATTATCGATTGTTTTTCACCATGCATCGAGTTTCTGTTGGCAATTAGGTGTTCATTGACCTGAGCCTAGATCTTCGAAGCTCTCTCAGTGAAAGTGCCATACATTAAGATTAATTTACGACTATCTTAGCGCTAAGAGAGTTCCGAACATCTCGGCCCAGGGCCCAAATTTTCGAAGCTCTCCTAGTGCTAAGATAGTCGTAAGTCAATGTTAATGTATTGGTACTATCTTAGCGCTAGGAGAGCCTCGAAAATCTAGGTCCTGGGCTCCGTTCACAAAGCTATCGCAGCACTACAGCTGTCGTAAGTCTGTGTTACATATAGGCGACACGGCAGTGGTAGCACTATTATAGCTTTATGAAACGGGTCCTGTTCTCTAAGGACTTTCAAGTAATTGTATAATTAACTTCAATCAAAAACGATACCAAACACATCTTACCCGATTAGTAATTCTATCTATCCTGCCAACACATATACTTAACATGTCAGAAACAATATAATCTATATCCCTCACATAGGCATGGTGTCGGCTCTGGATGAAAGCGTTGGCAACGTCACTGCGCCTTTGAGGAAAAGCGGCATGATGGAAAACACACTTATACTGTTCCTATCGGACGTAAGTACAAGATGTCGTAAGAGTGACGTTGCATCATTGTGTGTGGACGATGGTGTAGCGTTTCGGTTTTATCGTTCACTGGTCACCATGATGACCCAGTCCTAAAATGCGTGAAGCCCATTTCTGATGTCCCCCGCCGTGGTAGAACTAGATTGTATGAAGCACATTTCTGGTGTCCCCCGCCGTGGTATAACTCTCTGACGTCCATTGTCACATCGTGCTGTCATCAAAGCATATTTAAGGAAAGAACTCTAATTGTCTCGAATAAAATACATCTTGTTTTATTATTTATACAGATACCAATTCAACTCAGACAGTTGCACTACATAGCACCAGATCAATCCGTCCTATGTCAGACAGCCTGACCTCATGATTACTTGAGTGATGAGCATGAGCTTCTGAAGATCAGTTCTTACCCTGATCTTCACGGATCAATTATTTAAGTTGATTGAAAGTACAAACATATCAATGATTCATTACATTTATCATTTCTCTTTATAGAATTGACCTGACATGCGTTTCCATGGCAACAGCTTTCCTCTAAGGGGAGCCAAGCTTTCAAACTGGGAGGATGGTCACCGATCGGTCAGTTTCCTGCACGGTGTGGGGCTGCAGAAGACAGGGATCACATATGACGGGTCAGTTGTTCTGGTGCTGGTCAGTGGTGACGGATCAGTTGAGGAGTTCACATGGGACTTCGGTGTTGTTAATGTCGTTACTGAAGACGTATTTGTAGTAGACTGGTGTACATGCTTGAAGATATACTTGTCAGTTGCTTGGTATAAGAGCGATAAAGCTGATGTCGTTACTGAAGACCTATTTGTAGTAGACTGGTGTATATGCTTGAAGATATACTGGTCAGTTGCTTGGTATAAGAGCTCTAAAGGTGATGTCGTTACTGAAGACGTCTTTGTTGTAGGTTGGTCCACGTCGTGGACTGGCGGCCGACTCTGATGGCAGCGGCGACGGGAGGGGGAGGAACGCCTGGTGAGTTTATACAACAGACACACTCAACATGATCTTGTACCTGGTAAAATCTAATGGCTCCAAGGAACTTAAGCAATGTCTATATTTCTAACTGGCAATTATAGGTTGCCAGGATTGGGTTTATACAGAAGGCACGCTCAACATGACCATGTTGTCTATACTGTATATTATTTCTTTTCATTTTCAAGGGAATGAGAACGCCGTGTCATTGTTTCCATATTGTTTTAATGCTCCTGACGCCTTTGGAATTAGAAACTGCAAAGAACACCTTCACGGAACATTAACATGGAGTTTGTTCACAATGTCTGTTCAGCATTATCCCCCCCCCCCCCCCCCCCCCCAAATAGAAACAAAATGTAATTCGGATTGTGTATGTGGTTGCCCATGATACGTCACCATGACAACGTGGTATTGTTACAGGAGCTGACATAGACGGGATAAATCTCTGGGAGAACATTCGGACCGTGTCGTCATCCCCGAGAAAATCCTAAAGATTTTTTCAAAAGAAAATAAACCATTTTGCGATGACCCCGTCTTGAAACGCTTCACAGTATCTAGATATCTCGATATCAAGTCGGGGGCCATCTCAAAATGTTTATATATTTTTTTCTAAAAATCTTTAATCCTCGCAATGACACGAGGACCTGTGGCAGTGAGCCAATCAGATAGCCGGGGTCAAAGGTTACTTCAAGCCGTGGTGTAACTATTAGATAGACCACGGGTAAGATCAACGACGCCGCCGCCAGGGCATGTACCATTCACCACTGCCTGTTTTCATTATATAAATTGTTATCTCGTCTTCCCTTCTGAGAACTACAATAGACAAGTCTCTGTTGCTTATCTCTTGTTTTACAGATGGCGACTGCAGCAGACAAGTCTTTGTTGTTTAAAAAATGGCGACAAAAACATGTCTCTGTTGTTTTAGATATGGCGACTGCACAGAGCAGCTGTATAACCCCAGAGGTACGACTACAGCATCCACAGCAGCTGTATAACCCGAGAGGTAAGACTACAGCATCCACAACAGCTGTATTACCCGAGAGGTAAGACTACAGCATCCACAGCAGCTGTACAACCCGAGAGGTAAGACTACAGCATCCACAACAGCTGTATTACCCCAGGGGTAAGACTACAGCATCCACAACAGCTGTATTACCCCAGAGGTAAGACTACAACATCCACAACAGCTGTATTACCCCAGAGGTAAGACTACAGCATCCACAGCATCTCTATAACCCCAGAGGTAAGACTACAGCATCCACAACAGCTGTATAACCCGAGAGGTAAGACTACAGCATCCACAACAGCTGTATTACCCGAGAGGTAAGACTACAGCATCCACAACAGCTGTATTACCCCAGAGGTAAGACTACAGCATCCACAACAGCTGTATTACCCCAGAGGTAAGACTACAGCATCCACAACAGCTGTATTACCCCAGAGGTAAGACTACAGCATCCACAACAGCTGTATAACCAGAGAGGTAAGAGTACAACATCCACAACAGCTGTATAACCCGAGAGGTAAGACTACAGCATCCACAACAGCTGTATTACCTGAGAGGTAGGACTACAGCATCCACAACAGCTGTATAACCAGAGAGGTAAGACTACAACATCCACAACAGCTGTATAACAAGAGAGGTAAGACTACAGCATCCACAGCAACTGTATAACCTGAGAGGTAAGACTACAGCATCCACAACAGCTGTATAACCCGAGAGGTAAGACTACAGCATCCACAGCAGCTGTATAACCTGAGAGGTAAGACTACAGCATCCACAGCAGCTGTATAACCAGAGAGGTGAGACTACAGCATCCACAACAGCTGTATAACCCGAGAGGTACGACTACAGCATCCACAACAGCTGTATTACCCGAGAGGTACGACTACAGCATCCACAGCAGCTGTATTACCCGAGAGGTAAGACTACAGCATCCACGGCAGCTGTATAACCCGAGAGGTAAGAAGGCCTTACACAGAACAGCTGTATAACCCGAGAAGTAAGATTGCAATATCCACAACAGTTGTATTACCTGAGAGGTAAGGCGACAGCACAGAGCAGCTGTATTCAACTGAACACGTGAGAGGGAGAGGTGAGAGCTGGTTAAGCAACTGTTTGACCATGTAGGACAGTTTAATACAGAAAAGTTGAAGAACCATGTTGGTAGGTAGGCTCAAAAATACGCATATACGGAGTGAGCTTATGACCCATGGAAAGAGCACTCAGCACACAACGCCGTGCCATATATATACATATATAGCTTAGTGCTCTGCACATTTTGTCCATTAGACAGACAAACAGTACATTTTGGTGGCGGAAAGTACTTGTTTACTGAAAATACTGTCAATTAGTGTACAGGATTTATTATTGACATGCATATCCGGACCTTTCTAATATGTTTCACATTTCTTTCAAGTCTGAAACCTGATGCCTGCTGAATACACCACAATCCCTACTAATAAATCTTGCTGACTGTTATTTCAGATGACCCCACTGAGCTGAGGAACATAGCCCTGCAGGAACCCGAGGTGGTCGCTAAGATGAAACTGAAGATTAACCAGTACCGAAATATGATGGTCCCGGCACAAAGGAAACAATGCTCAATACTAGCTGAACCATCTCTACACGGCGGGGCGTGGCCCCCAGGGTGGTGCTGAGGGCCTCTCGCGTCCCCTGAAATCTAATAGTGTCCTCCGATGTCTCGTAGCATATTGATGTTTCGTTTCTCTGTCCCTCAAGAGTCCTCTGATGTTCCCAAAAATCCACGATGGCCTCTGATGTCTCTTACTAGCCTTACTTACTAGCCCGGGACTGTTCCTCAACAGTCCATGGTGGACCCCGATATTTCTCACTATCACATCTTGGCTCCTGATGGTCTTTACTAGTCTACTGTGACCCCTGATATCCCTTACTAGCCTCTGGCGACCCATGATGGTCTTTACTAGCCAATCGTGGCCCTTACATCGCCACGGTGATGCTGAATGAAGCTGTCCGAACATGAAACAGTGGCAATATATTATCAATAAACTGGCTTAGTCAATGAAAAATATACAGTGAGTGTGTGTGCGTGTGTGTGCGTGCGTGTGCGTGCGTGCGTGCGTGCGTGTGTGTGTGTGTGTGTGTGTGTGTGTGTGTGTGTGAGTGTGAGAGTGAGAGTGTGAGTAGCAAGCACGAAGCAACCTTCAGTCTGGCATTTTACCATGGTGTTTAACCGTTCATTGTTTCAATTGTTACCACTTATGATAACATCTACGATCTTCATATATTTTCTTTCCTTGGCGTTTTCCTTAAATCTATGATTACGAAGTTTGAACAGTTACGTCTGATGTCGTTCAGTGAAAATATTCTACATGTATTTGTATTGAATATTTCATGAATAAACAGAACTAGCATCAACATAAACAGAACTAGTGTACAACATCCACTTAATGCCAAAATATCCACAAAGATAAGGGGTTGATATCAACCCAGTAGTATACACATACATGCTATATAGAGATATGCATTCATACACGCACTCTCTCCATCTTTCTCTCTCTCTATGAATATTGCTAAGTGCGTCGTGACAAAGAATAACACAAACGCACTCAGCATTATCACGTCTATATGACGGCGGTCTGTGTGTAATCGAGTCTGGACTAGGCAATCCAGTGATCAACAGCATGAGCATCGATTTACACAAGTTGGATACGTTGACACGTGTTAACCAAGTCGGCCGGTCTGACCATACTATCCCCTTTGTCGACTCTTACGACACGCATGTTTTTCTGAAGATCAGTTTTCTACCCCGGATCTTCATGGGTTCGCACGGGAACGAGATCTGATAACTGTGTACAGTAATATTGCCATTTCTCGGCTAAGACAACCCCTACCTTACTTTTATCTGGGACGGGTCAACTTCAGGTCACACCGCCCTCGACTTGTTGACCCAGGAATATCTTTATTAATAGGACCCCGCTTTTGTCATCTTCAACATACGTGTCGTAGCATTTCATCGGGAACTGACACAGTCTATACACCATTTACCAAGCTCCCAAACAGACCGCGACTGAACCTTTACATTAACGATATTTAGATAATTTGAAGAACTTATTAGTTTATCAGAACGAGCTCTGACAACGCGTAGTCATGGTTTCCAGGTGGACGTACATCACATTGACGATGTTGCTGTGTGTGGAGTTGGGGGAGTCACGGACGTTTCGCGCTGCGGTTCTTGAACACGCCTTGCACCTTCCCAACAGGAGTTTTGTCGTATCCAGACAACAAGCGCTGGCTTATGCTGAACCTAACTTGGTCGAATTCGAGCGTGAAGCCGCAACCGCACGAGCGCAGGTAGGACACTTCGAGCTAACTTGATGTACTGTAAGCTATCTTTACAACGAACGTGCTTATATCGAACTGACGGATGTAACGAACTCTTTTGGGACCCGGACACTTGCTGTATGTTCTAGTGTAAATACATGTAACGAACTACCGTTATAACGACCTAAACCGTAACCAGAGGTTATAGCCGTTGCACATTGTTCTTGTTTGAAGTTAATAACTATTACTTGTATCTAGAATAGACACGCCCCATTGGTGATAATCCGCCTCTCTGTTGTCTAGTGGACAAAGGGGAAGGTTGTTTGATCTCCAACATGTCATACCAAAACTCTTTAAAGGTAGCACTTCCTGTCGCTTGGCATAAACCAATGTCTTTGTCAGTGAGTGAGTAGTTTTACACCGCTTTTGACAATATCCCAGCAAATATTTGGGGACACCTGAAATGCGCTTCACACACTGTGCCCATGTGGGAATCGAACCAGGGTCTTCCACGTGATGAGCGATAGCTTTAACCATAAGGCAAAACTCCCATCGGTCAAGTACGAAAGATGTCTTGCATAGTTTGTTTGCTGTCATATACAACACTCGGCAATATTGCAGCAATATGGCGGTGGTCTGTAAATCGTTGAGTCTGGACCTGACAATCCAATGATCAGCATCATGATACAATGATACAAGCGTGGATTGTTGAAGGCCAGGTCTAACCCTGATCTTCACAGGTAGACAAGCAGGGCTTGTTGAAAACCATTTCTAGCCCTGATCTTCACGGGTAGACAAACATGGGTGTTGAAGACCAGTTCTAGCCCTCATCTTTACGGGTGGACAAGCATGGGTTGTAGCAGCCCAATTCTAAACCTCGAGCTCATCTTCACGGGTAAACAACCTTGGATTGTTGAAAACCAGTTCTAACCCTGATCTTCATGGGTAGACAAGCAGGGGTTCTTGAAGACCAATTCTGATCGAGGACAAGCGTTTTCGTAGATGCCTTGTAAGTACATGGTAAATACAATGGCAGTAAAACCTTCAGATGCGGTGACCGGGGGCGGAGATAACACATGCACATTTCACAATCACCACCAAGCAGGCAGAACAAAAGGGAATGTAACATTAATGTCAGCTCAAGTCATGCTGCAGCATAAATGTTGGAAGAGATGGGGTCAACACGCCCGATACTCTATTCCCTTCGACGACAATCAGTTGAGATCGACTATTGCAACAAAATGCTATCCATACCATTCCACTTGCCGATACTTACTTAAAAGGGATATATCATTTGAAGAAATAGCTTTGGCAATTTAATATCTTAAACGCAAAAAAGCCTCCCAGGCTGATAATATTGAAAATTATTACCTTAAGATTCATTTGACCTTCTTGGTTTTGCGTATGTTGAATACTTTAACTTGATTTTATCAACCGGAATATTACCGTACGCATGACTGGCGAGCTCTATCAGTCCCATCTACAAAGGAAAGGACGATAACTCAGGCCCAAACTCATATCGACCAATTACGGTACTCAGCAGTTTCGGTAAACTGTCCACAAGTATACTGAACAACAGACTTAAAAACTTTTCTGAAATAAATAATGTATTAACCCATACCCGTGTGAAACAAATGATGAGGGGTCCGGAAAGGCAGGGACCATGGGTTAGTTTGCACATTAGAATAGAAAATGGCCCATTAAAATTTTGGCGTTTATTATTGATACAAGGGCAATGGCCCATTCTAAATTCAGAGAATGGCTAATAATCCTGAAAATGGCCCATTGTCAAAGTTCTCTTTCCCAATCCCTGAATGATAACATCTTTGTAATGAATATGCTCAACCAATTACTAACAAGTAGTAAAAAACTGTTTTGTGCCTATTGACTTCTCGAAAGCGCTCGGTTATGTATGGAGGGTTGAGCTCTAGCGTAAGCTACGTAACGATGGAAGTAATGGTAGATATTTAGCTCTCAGGCAAAACGTGTATGCTAACATAAGATCGTGTGTACTGTCATACTATAATAAGTCAGGCTACTTCCCATGCTACTCAGGTGTCCGCTAAAGTGACAACCTTTCCCCACCATTGTACTGTTTATTCATATATGGCCTGGACGAATTCCTTACTATTGACGGATGTACATCTATGAGCCCGCCTAACTTCCCAGATACAGATGTATTCATATGTATGAAATACATACTAGTATGTATTTCATTTATGCTACTACTCTATGCTGATGACACAGTCCTTTTTGCTGATTCAGTCCCGGAACTTCAACACACTCCTAACTCATTCCATACATATTGTAACATGTGGCACTTACACGTAAACGTAGATAAAGCAAAGAGGAGACGACTTTTCCGCATATTTGAGGTTCGGATAAACGGAGCACGACAGTATTCGGGAGCGGTCCAGCAAAACACTCTAAGCTAAAGTTCCATTATGGAAATACTTTGATTGACACTGTAGATTATTACATTTACCTTAGGGTGACTTTCAACAGAAACCGAAAACTCAATAGGCAATGAAAAATCTTTCAGACAGTGCAACTAAAGTTATGTTCTGCCTTTTGAAAAATAATATTAAAAAACTTTACTACACCTATGCTGGAAGCATTTGATGTCATGCGTTTACCGATTTTGCTATATGGCCGTGAGACATGGGCCTATGAAAATTTACAAGTTATAGAGAAGACGCACTTGAAGCTAACTTTTGGTTTGCGCTACTCTTCCCCAAATTATCGGGTATATGGGAAACAAAAGAGGGTCCCCCTTTATATCAGCCGCTAAAGGGTAATCTGTTACTGGTATAAGCTACATTCTGTTGAAACTACTCCTATCAAAATTGATTTATAATTATGCTTTTATTCGAGGCGCTACAGAAAACGGGTATGATGTTGGACCAAATATGTAAAATGTATACTTGTTATAGGTGGTCTGTTCTACATATTTCATTACCCCGTAAATGCTTAATGCCAATGGTGAACTTCTCAGGTAGAAACAATCCTAAAGGATCAATTTTATCAAAGTAGGAAAGCCGAGAGAGAAAATAGCCCTAAAGGTTTTTATTACAAATATAATTAAAACTCTCTCGATTCTAGGAAATTATCTTCTCCCGTCGTCACAGAATCGGTAACCATAACCTGCCTGTTGAAGATGGCCGTTGCCATGGCAATGAGTGTGAAAACAGATATAACCTGCAGCCTCTGTAAATCACCTGCTGTAACAGATGAATTTCATTTTTTTATTTAAATGTGGAACTTTTACTGAACAAACAAAAAAATACATTCCTATTAAATACTTTCTTTCCCTTATCTAATAATTTATAATAAAAACCCAAATTCCTGAAGCAAAATCTTGCACAATACAAAAATGTAGCAAAAATACCTAAACCTAGTCGATTCAACAGTGAAAAAGACTAAATGATTACACTGTAAACTGTGACTATCTTGTGTTGATATTGTTTATATCCTCTTGTTCCACCAAGTTTTTTTTCTTTTAAGAATAAAAGAGTTTGAGTTTGAGATTCAAAACGGTCAGCTCCACGGATACAACACCGTGCGTGACGTTCCTCCTTTCTTGAGTCACCACCGCACCCTGCCATTTGAGAAAACCCGAATGCATTTGCGGGATAAGGGGTGGTTGGGACTCGTGGGGTTTGCAGAAGGCCACATCTGAAACGTGACTCGTTACTGATAAAGGATCCTGTTCCACTATGTCCTGTTCAGTGTAGCATGTCAGCGGGAACGTTGAGCGCGATGAACATGCATCAGGATACGCCCAATACGTCGCCGATTCTTGGCTGTTGTTCACCTTTCTACTATAGCCCAGAAGGCCGACTAACATTAAATATATTGTATACTGAAAACACAAAAAAAAAAAAAAAAAAAGAAATTGCACACTTGGAGAAATAAATTATATTGACAACGGGTAGTACAATGTAGTAAATATGAGCTAATACCAGTATGAATGGGCCCCGTCTCAGTGCTACGACAGTTGTAATCTGTGTTAAAGAATGGGAGTTACGATCATCTTAGTGCTACGACTGTCGTAAGTCTGTGTCGAAGGATGTTAGTTACGATCACCACGTAGTATGTATTTTTTTGTGAAAACGCGAACTTGCACACAAATAATTATGAGATGAAAACAATTATCATATCATGCTTTATAACAAATGTTAAAGGTGAACGAGCGCATGATTCAGGCTGACCGTTAGGTCGTTTATGGTTGCTACATGTGCCATAAGATGAAGTAGATGGACAATTCACAACCTGAGAACACGGGTGCATCAAACGGGTGCGACATCTGATTGCCCCAGCTCACGCCGACGACAACGTAAACCAGTAACGTACTGGAGGTTACCTTCATATCATGAACGTTATTGTTCTTCAAGGCTTTCGGCGAGACGCTGATGAAGTCAGAACATTCTTTATTTACAATATTCGCTGAAAGTGTTGGGCCTGGTTGTGATGATCAGACACTGGTACGAGGATAAACAGAATTATGCTCATGAAGCACGTGTTCCCTGCATGGAATACATCTATGGTATACAGGTATTTACATTTAGACGAATCACTGTTTGCGTAAGATGAGAACCCATTGCTCTGTCCGTTGGTTGAGGTTAACCCTCTTTAATACTATCAGCATATTTGCCAGTGATATTGGTAAACATACCGTCACTGTGAGACCACACGCTGTCCATGCCCAACCCGCTGACATACTCCTCAATGACCTTGAAATTGGTGTTGAGGTATCTCTGTATAATACTTTGTAATATAAACATATAATTTGCAGTCGTATATCCATGTCTAAATCCTGCCTGGGATTCATTTATTCTATTCAGTGCCTCTCCCCAATTCACTAATCTTCTACTACTAATAAAAGTGAAAACCTTCCTAAAATCCTCAAGAGAGTAATGCCTCTATGGTTATTTGGGTTATCGATACTGCCTTGTTTATGGAGTGGGACAATAATACCGATTGTCCAGCTAGTTGGAAAAATACCATTTTTGAAAATTATATTGAACAATAATTCTAAATACGGTGCTAAAATATCTGACGAATACTTAATTAACCCGGGGATTATGGTGATTTATTGGGCTGTAAACATTTAATGTTGTCCAAACTTGTCTCTACTGATGGGAGAATCCAACGTATCCTTTGTTAGCGCAAAGTTAGAGTCAGGAGACGTTGGTAGGTTTGCGTCCCCAAAAAGGCAATCCGTATTATTATCCGTATCTGTGTTGAAAAGATTACTGAAGTGTCGATGTCACTCATTCATATTAATATTATTTTTTGTTACGCTAGGACTTTTCAAAGTTTTCAACTTAATCCAAAACCTTTTTGAGTCCGATATGCTATTTTCTATGTCTAACCGTCTTTCTTCAATGTAATCAAGTCGCCTTTCTTTACATACAGAATTACATTCATTTCTAATTTGACAATATTCTTCAAATAACCTCTTATCTTTCGATTTTCTAAACGGATTTAATAGCTTACAACATTTAGTTTTAAGTTTCTCACATGCACTGTCATACCATTCTAAATTGTTTAGAATTCTGTCGGCGGAAAAACGTTTTAGATTAAAAACGTCTGTTATAAAGTCCCAGTAGGATTCTTTTTGATTTTCTGTATATTCTAATAAATCATCCTCTACAAAGTTTTTTGTTTTGTGTTTGTGCCAGTTTGAGCATTAAAATCTCCACCACATAGAATATAGACATCTGGTAGATGACATACAACTTCTAATAATGATTCTTGAAATAAAATTATTCTATTTTTACAATGTGGATATAGTTTTTCGTACCATGTTGAGCCTTCTGGTTGAATGTATACGCACGAGTAGAAGATATCTCTGTTTAGACCAAATAATGCAAAAATAATGCAAATAAAACAAAAACAGCGTTTTCCGTTGTTTTTGTCCATTTCAGATACCTACAGAACTGATCACTAGTATCCCACCTGGGGGTCTTCCATATGTAGATATTTTACCTGCTGCTTTTACAATCACCTCAAAACCAGGGAAAATATTACGGATATCAATGCTCTCACTCCAAGTTTCACTAATTCCAATAACATCAAATGGTTTAATATAATCAATAAAATAATTATCAGATAATCTTTGTGTTATCCCACCAATGTTCCAAAGCACAAAGTTCACAAAGTCCGATGTATTGTTAACACATGCGGAGGTCACATCTTCCTGCTCCGGCCGTTTCCGATGCGCCGTAAAATGATGACGAGAATCGTGGCCTTGGCCCCACCCTGGTGAGAGTGTCCCCTGGGTGTGGGGACTGTTCATAAATTTCAGTTCTTATTTTAAAATATTTGATAAAAAAAGATTAAGCCGATTTTACTGTATGGAGCCGATATATGGGGTCTGAATTATTATAATGATACAGAGAGAGTCCAATTGAAAGCATGTAAAAGTCCAATACAATGAATACACTGGTGTATGGAGAATGTGGTAAATGCCCGATGTACTTGTATACGAATCCATGTGTTATAAAATACTGGATGAAACTACTAAAGATGCCTTCTTAGAGGTTTCCAAAGAAATGTTACAATATGTTGATATTATAGGATAAAACTGGACATACAGATTGGTTTTTTCATCTGTTAGACATTTTCTATTCTCGAAAGGGTTTCGGTAGGTTTGAACAATCAGTATGTTGATTCTGAGGGTAAGTTTATGTTAGAACTAACACAAAGATTAAAAGATATATATTTGCAAGAATGGTTTGCAAAAATATCACGTTCCGGTAAAAGTTTGAAAGATGTTTAAATTTACTTCTGATGCCGAAATACATCTTTCATGTCTGAATATAAAAAAAAATATAGGATAGCGTTTGAGATTGAGATGTTCGTCACATAATTTATTTATCGAAAGAGGTCAAAAGAGAAAACAAAACTTGCAAACTATGTGATCTTAACCAAATAGAAGACGAGTATCATTTCTTTTTAATTTGTCCTGCTTAATTTCATTAGGAAGTTATACAAATATTATTTTGTCCATCCAAAGCTTGATAAATTCGCAGCTTTGTTTAATAACACAAACCGTACTATACTTCAAAACTTGTCCATGTTTGCTCACTATGCCATGTTGTTTAGAACAGAATATATCTTAGAACACAATGTAACCTACAGTTGATTACTGTCTCTTTTTCAAGTATATTTTATGTGCGTGTAAATATCGATGTAATAATGTTTTCTTTGTACTACAGGCCTCTGGCCTTTCAGTACCGGAAATAAAATAATACTGAGTGACCTAGAAATTCCCAAAATTAATAAACACCAAATGGCCGCTGTACAGAGTCTTCCAGCAAATAAGTCAATGGTAGTGGCGTTTCAAATACCCAAAGACAACTATATTGAGACTTTAGTGAGGAAAAACGCCCTCCTAAAAAAATGTTTTAGGGTATGTAAACTGAGCGGACGTGATGCGTTGAAAAACAAAAGACACTTTTCCTTAGAATTGAGCGAGAAGTTGCCAGAAAGCCAAAATGTGTCTCAGGGTCTGTAAGTTCAGTGTCATATATGCCAATATATGGAACCAGCAGCAACCGAAAATGCTAAGGGAGAAATCTTTGACAAAGGTGTTTGTAAGATCAGCCATTTGTGCCATAAGTGTAAATGTTACAACACAGGTCAGTGCAGAGGGAGTAGCCTCTGCAAACACTATGCATTCTGACCGGATTGTCTTCTGGCACTGGTGACGGGTTTGGAAAAATCCGGGTTAGATTCAGTATTCATTCTTGTCTTCTCCCTTGAAGATTCATTTGTAACAGTTGGTCTTCAGCAGCCCATGCTTATCACAAGAGGCGAGTAACGCAGGCTCACTGTCTTGGTTGATGTATGGCATCGTGTCAAAGTTATGAATGTCGATGCTCAAAATGTCAATCACTGGATTGCCTTTCTTGGACTTGGTTATTAATAGACCAGCCTCATATAGCTGAAATAAGTCTGGCTTCAAACAAACAAACTCCCTAGAGTTATATACCTTCAAAAACATGAACAATACACTAACTGAAGACACGAGTAATGACCCTTGTCTCTACTCTCACACATGAGTACACACCAGTATCTACTGGCCGATAACGAGTTCCTGTGCCACAAACATGTTCCTCCAAATCAAATATTATACAATTATTGACTGGTGATGAGGACAATACCTGTTTTTTTTCTGGACTCGCGAAAAGCAGTACGAGGATCTACTGGTCGACGACAAAATCCGAGGTCAATACCACTATTCGTGGGTCCATAAAAACAGGTACCGACCGTTTTCAACAATCTATAATTGTTTTATTATGCAATTACCGAAAACAGCTTCTAAAAGCCTGTGTCCATTCAGTTAAGAAAAGTTATTTCATTTCCACTACAAACCAATATTATGTCAACAATACTGTGACATCTAAACAATAGCCCTGAGCTTGACGCCATACTCATAGTCTTAGAAACTGAAGACAGTATGACTTTTGGTCGGACCTGGGCTGGAGTCAATATGCTTTTCTGTCGATGTTCACGTGACCGCCTGTAGACCAGTCTGGTTGCCTGGAAAATATGCTTACATAATAAATGTATTTTGATACTAGGCTTTCGCAAAATGTAAGCGCATCCTGCTCCACCCGCGACACTCGTCACAAACAGCAAATTTACTCCACGTTCCTTCCATAATTCAGTTGACAGATTTATGCAGTCTCGAATATATATCGTAACGCGACCAGTGCAAACACATTCTAAGGAGTTGTATGGCGCGCTGCAGAGGTCCACGAGATTGTGAAATAACCCCACGTTGGTCAAGTGTAAAGTGTACACAGTGTAAATTCATCTGACGTCGACCAACATTGCCGGTTGTGTACCGTGGTCCAAAGGTTTCAGTCGTAATCTCGACGGCTGAAAGGGGGCATAGCAACGTTTGACAAAGCTAGTTTCAAACGTATACCATTAAAAAAAGTAGGGATTATTGGATTTAAAGGGTTGATCAAATGCAAAAGATGAAGGCAATGAGGAAACAGATGACGAAAGGAAATTAAGGGAAAATGTGAGAATTTATTCCAGTCCTTTGGAGCGGTAGGATCGAAAAATGGACTACCCCCTACTTTTTTAATGGTAGATATACATAAAAGTATAAAGTGTTTTGTAATACGATGACACATGAATTGATTGCTATGACACAATGTTTTCACATTTAAAAAGAAACTACAAATAGTTTTAATTTTTAAAATGTCTTATTCTTTTTATAGATATCAATAATATGTTAAGATATCGGTAAATAATTGAAGATATCTTATACTCCTTTGGAAACATTTACACCTATCCACTGAATACAGCAACAATTATCTACAATTAAAATCAACGTTCACCTTGATTTCCTTGTAAAAGTACATTGCAACTTCATGAATCATTTAAAATATAATTCAAAATTTCTTGAAGACAACCTCTTTCATGTTGCATTCAGGCCACGTTTCGATGTAGATACTGACACCGTATTCATAACAACGTTGTCATTAGGAATCGTTAAGATATAAAATTTACCAGATTCTATTCTTTGCAGAATGTTGATATTCTGGTCACTCCTGAAGATGGAATCTACGGCATGGGTTACAAGAGGGCAGTTCTCAGACCGTATCTGGAAACCATCCCTGACCCAAAGCACGTGACATGGAACCCGTGCACGGCCTCCGCACACATACCCAACGTTGACGTCCAAAGACGTCTCAGTTGCATAGCACGTGACAACGACCTTTACCTCGTAGCAAACTACGGCGATATGCAGCCATGTTCCATCTTGACCGACTCCAACTGCCCCTCTGATGGTCACTACCAATACAACACCGACATTGTGTTCGACCCTAACGGCACGCTCATTGCTAGATACCACAAAAAGCATCTATTCTTTGAAGACCAATTTGACGAACCAGCAGAAGCCGAAAATATCGTCTTTGAGACACCGTTTGGAAAATTTGGAGTGTTCACCTGCTTTGATATTATGTTTGACAAGCCAGCAATATCCCTCATTCAAGACCTCGGCGTTGGCAACATCGTTTTCCCCACAGCGTGGATGGATGCTCTGCCTTTCCTGGCTGCCGTGGAGTTCCATTCAGCCTTCGCTATGGGGATGGGCGTTAACTTCCTGGCCGCAAACATCCATCGGCCAGAATATAGATTTCACGGAAGCGGCATTTACACATCAGACGGCGCGGCGGTATACTACTACAACGACACCGTCAGTCCTGGCGGTGGGAAACTCCTCGTTGCCGACATTCAGGTCCTGGATAAACCTACACGTCGCCTTGGCAACGATCAAACAAAACCAGTTTCGAGTATGCTCAGCGTGGACCAGTATGAATTTAAGTCCTACGCTTTCAATGATTTGTTTAACTTTGTTTCGCTTCGAGATTCTAACGTTGACGAAATCAAGGTTTGCCATAACGCTCTCTGCTGCCACGCAAAGTACACGGCTGACATCCATGAAGGTGACACCTATGCTGTCGGTGCATTTGATGGCCTGCACACATACGAGGGGCAATATTACCTTCAGATATGCACAGTGCTTAAATGTGCTAATTCGTCATTTTCAAGCTGTGGATCACCAACGTTAGATGCCAGGTCCGTCTTCTCCAGCATCAATATATGGGGCACATTCAGCACACCGTACGTCTTCCCGGAAGTACTGATGTCAGACAAAGGAAGTCTCGTCCTTGCGCAGACGCAGTTGAGCTTCAAGAACGGTACTCTCGACACCAGGAATCCCTTAGATCTCCCGTTGTTGTCTGCGACGGTGTTCGGTCGGAAATACAGCTTGGATGACGGTCACGGCTACTACACGCCGTCTGGCAGCAACAGTCACGACAGCTGTGTCCTGGCTCTCTTTTTGTCCCTTGTGTCTATGAAACTGCTCCTTTGAACATGACATTACACCTTTGTATAACAGTGTGTGTCCAAACATAAATATTGAATTCACTGTGTCATAATAGCATCAAATATTTCAACAGACGACGTAGTGCAAATGCAAATGACGTATTTTAAATCAATACACGCCTTTACATTTTATACGGACGTTTGAAACTGTCTCGAACTGGATCTTATGAACAGTCGACCGCGTAGTAAGACATGTTTTTCGTGTAGGCCCGATAGGTTTCGAATTTTAGATGGTATGGAAGGCTTGCCAAACTTTCATGGTGATCTTTAGCAAAAATCATGTTTAAGCCTGGACGTTTCTTAAATGGTAACTATTTAAATGTTAAATGTTCTCGTCACGATATGGCTGAGATATTTCCGATGTGACACTAAATATCAACTCACTCACTCACTTAAATGGTAGCTACGCCTCTGTCACCAAACACTGAACCATTTTGTTCGACAAGTGTAGTTAGACTTACACGTGTACATATTTAAGAGCATTTTCAAGACACCAACTCACTCGAATATGCAAATCAAAACGTAGCATTTACATCATCTTTGAATTCCTTTATCTGTACATGTAATATACTTTATGCATGCAAAAAGATTACTTTTTGTGCCTAAGAGGAGTCGATTCTGAATTAAAACTATTATGTCAGGTGCGCTTACGTCTTTTGTTGTGTTGCAGAACTCGATTAGAGCTGGCTAAAGCGCCAGGTTAGTGATCCAGCGAGGTTGAGGCGTCGGGATCGAGACCACATGTGACCAGGTGTAAAAACCTCGGAGTCAACTTTGTGTGTACACTCTTTCCGTGTTATCACGCCCCCCAGTGGACTTAAAGGAACCCACGAAATCCGTTGGTATATGACGAGAAGGTGGCCACATGAATACGTGCAATCACCTACTTGCGGCTACAGCAACGTGCAAAAACTGGGTGATCCCCCTGTACAATTAGTACAGTTAATGGGGTAGAAAGTTATATGTGTCCCCTTACATGTTTCAAGACATTAGCCAGTAATGTGAATGTCGTAGTTCTTGTGAATGCAAATGCTGCTTGTGTTTCCTCCGAAGTCAGCATGTTAACCCTATATGGTTGGTCGATTTCTATTACGAGATTATAAAAAATGTGTTTCATTTCATCACTGAAACGACCCGTGAAGGTCCCGGGGTAGAATAGGCTTTCAGCAACCCATGCTTGCCATAAAAGGCGACTCAGCTTGTCGTAAGAGGCGACTAACGGGATCGGGTGGTCAGGCTCGCTGACTTGGTTGACACATGTCATCGGTTCCCAATTGCGCAGATCGATGCTCATGTTGTTGATCACTGGATTGTCTGGTCCAGACTCGATTATTTACAGACCGCCGCCATATAGGTGTAATATTGCTGAGTGCGGCGTAAACCTAAACCCACTCACTCACTCACTCATCACTGAAACGCCGACTGCTTACTTCCTCACTCAGTGATCCATTTTCTTTGATGATTTCAGTTAAAACATCTACGAAGCGTGAGTGAGTTGGGTTTTACGTCGCTTTAAGCAATTCCAGCGATGTCTGGAAATCGGAAAGGATTTCAGTCAATCAAAATATCACGTGGCCAATAAGAGGAATAAAACGTATCCGGTCAATGGTCGTTGTGTCGAATTTTATGGCGTCGAACTCTGGTTGTCTCGAAGTTACAGTTTAGTCCCTGCGTATTTATTAGCCATCCTTCTCCGGTTGTGTGAACCTCGGTTGACTCGAAGTATTAACGTAAGTCCCTTCAACTTCCACGAAACTTAATTAGACTTAATTGGATGCCATGTATTAACTCACACGCGAGTGCGCAAACCTGTTTAATACTAGGGAAAATAAATTCCCCCCCAAAAGACAAATTTCATTCTGCAGGTCTTAAGTGATTTCCACGTGCTTCACACCACAAGCCCACATATAAACTGTGAAGCGTATGAAGTCGGGGGAGTCATCTGAAAATATGCATATATTTTTTTTTAATCTTTAATCCTCGCAATGACACTGGGGCCTGTGCTTCACACATCCATTTTGATGACGCCTTTCCCAGTGCAGCTGTGTTTGTCTGTTTGACAGTTCCCAGCTGTAGCTGGTATGATTTGTAACTTTATATGTTGTACAGTATGGTTCAAAATTATTGAGAATAGTTAAAGCATTTCATATTATTAAACGAGAACAAATCAGATAAAATTGAATGTATTGTGAAAGTGAACTGACCTTTTCATGTTGTGTAGGTAACAATTTAATATTTTATCAAGTCTCCTTGAGCTTCACGGCACAGTCTAAGACGGGTAGGCATACTTCCTATCAGAGAGGTTAGTGTCTCGTGAGTTATGCTGTCCCAGTATCGAACCACTTCTCTCTTCATGTCTTCAATTTTTGTCAACCCCTTTTGATTCACAAATTCACAAAATGTTCTCAATGGGATTTAAGTCAGGACTATATGCAGGAAAAGGTAATGCAGTCACATTTTTCTCCTGAAACGACTGCTTGGCATGTTTTGCGGTGTGTTTAGGATCATTATCTTGCTGCAAAATCCAGTCATTTCCATAAAACACATGTGCACTTGGAAGGAGAAAATTATCTAATATGTTAGTGTAGCGTTGACTTGTCAGATTTCCCTCAAACACACACAGCGGGGTCGTTCCTAATAAGGATATCCCTCCCCATACATGAAACTTTGGGCTGTATTTAGGTCGTCGATACAACGGTACTGACGCAGACTTTGTCCATATTTTCACATTATTGGGATATACCCATATTGAGCTTTCATCAGTAAAAATCACATTTTCCCAGTCAAAGTTTTCATGTGCCAAACACCACTCAACACGCCTGTCTTTATGTTCTTGTTTCATAAGAGGAGAAGGAATTCCAGTCTTTTTCTCCCATCCAAGATCAATCAAATTTCTTCTAACTGTAGATTTTGATACAACTGTTGATCCCCTTTCTATCATTTCATACCTGATGTTGGAGATGCTTGCCCTTTGCTTTTTAGACGCTAAAAGTCCCAGCCGGATGCGATCTGAGAAGTCCAATTTTCTGGGTCTCCCTGCTCCTTTCTGGTGCCCAAAATCCTTTCCCTCTTTAAAATTCTTCCTAATCCTATACACAGTAGAAAGAGGAGTTCCTGTTCTCTCTGCCAATGCATTTACATCATCAATTCCTTGATTACACAACTCAAAAATCAACCTTCTTTTATCTTCAGCAGAGATTGTTGACAGTGCTGAGGAAAATGACGTCTGCTACAAATTCAGGGGAGGTAACTCTAATTGTACTATACTCAGTAGGCCAAGATGAGTTACCTCCCTTATACCATTACTTAGTTTTAAGTATCAGTGAATCAGTTGAGGTGTTAGGATAGCTCAAAGTAAGAAGAAAAATTCTCAATAATTATGAACCAGACTATACAACTATTAACTAATCGTTTAACTTCTATTTTAGGTGTTAGTGACCCCGCAGGTGAGTTGTTCTATTTCAGTGAGTATGGTATTGCACAGCTTTGAGCAAAATACCACCAGTATGGTGCCCAGTGACATCAGAAATGTATTATATTTTTACAATGTTGCAATTACTAGTTGTCATTCCCGTTGTGTTCCTTTCATATTGTTCCTACTTGTTTGGTAGTAATTCACCTTCACCTCACTCATACAAGAACAAAAGACAACAGAGTCGGTCGTCCCTTAAATCATATTTAATATAGCACTTAAACTCCAGCAGGATCCTGGCATCACAAAACGTCATATTTGTTCTAAACTCTGATTCAGATGGTTCTGTACAATAAAACAAAGACAAAAGATTTAAGTCCACTTGGATATCACTTGGGGATGCTTGTGTCCACCATGAAACCTTTCAATGCAGTATCAGACCTCGTCTATTATTCTAAATTACACTGTTTAATTCCATGCAGTTACGGACTTCACTGTCAATACAGTTGTGCTTTCACACTGCTCTCTCTAGTCCTGAGCCTGCAACAAATATACCTAATGCAGCTTACACAGCTCTACAATATGGCAAGTCTAGATTACCACAGTTTCTAGAGTCAACCAAGTCAGCGAGTCTTACCACCCATCCCAATCCCCTTAGTAGCCTCTCATGACAAGTGTCAACCAAGTCAGCGAGTCTTACAACCCATTCCAATCCCCTTAGTAGCCTCTCATGACAAGCATGTGCTGTTAAACATCCATTCAAGCCAAGATCTGCACAGTAGGAGGCAATATATGAGTAAAAGCTATGTCATCCAGTTTGAAGGACAATATTTCATCGAGTCAAGACAGGCAGCAAACACACTTTGTTTTTTCTTGATTTTTGTACAGAAAGACAACAAAATGACCCAAGGCAGACAGTTTGGTGGTAAGAATGTTGACATAAATATTTCGTGTCTTTATTACATCATTGGATTTTTCTGGGATCAGTGAGAAGCATAATGGACAGCCAAGGGAGTGAATCATTACAATGCTTACTCCCATCTGTACAAAACAGCATAGAAGCAACATGTTCTTTAACATGGTAAGAATTCATTAACGTAATTCTGCAGTATACTTCAGCAAAATTTCATATGAAATATTTTGCTTCCAATGACAACATAAAAACCAAGCATGATAATTATATAGACAATTCATGTTGATTGACATATCAGTACTCTGGACATGAATTGGTCCAAAAAAGACTGAAGTTTTGATATTCAGCAGGTGGACTTGATTTTGTATTGAGGCTGGATATGTTTTAATCTCCTGTTGCCAAACCTACCTTTTTTCTAAGCTGACATATTATTTTTATACGGTCTTGCAACAATTAACTTTTCGCTGTAGATAATTTCTTTTCTTTTCAACAGTCGGAGGAACTGACACTGTTATCAACCATTTAACAAATGACTGAGTGGATATATTTTTACACCGCTTTCAGCAATAATCCAGCAAGATCACGGCACGGAAACACCAGAAATATGCTTCACACATTGTACCCATGTAAGGAATCGAACCCAGGTCTTCGGCATAACAAGAGAATGCTTTATAACCACTTGACTACCCAACCACCCCTTTTAAGGGATGACTCCCCCATTCAGCCATAATCAAATGCTCAGTAATAATTGGTGAAACTACTTTCATATATAAAAACATTTTACATGCATATATGTTCATGGAACTGCATTTCCTGAATTTTCATGGCTAGTGTCCTGAAGCTACAACACAAAATCTGGCATCGTCTCGATCCAAAACATCATCACATCATGACTGACGATGCAGGAAATGATCTGGAATGGACGCCAGTATGTATGTCCCTGATAAGCAGGAAGGATGCACACGATGAGAAAAATGTCATAAATAACAGTCATATTGTAATTTCAAATTGCTTCTTCATTCTTCAGACCTATCTACATCACTCTTCCACACACACCCTACATAATGTATAGCACTGAAGCACAGCCATTTCAGCGGTAGACATCTCATGACCTTGTCATTGACAAACTTGACCTGACAGTCTGTCAGAACCCAACATGGCACACCATAGCTTCATCACTTTCCAGGTCGTCCACAGATGAAAGGTTTGTTTAGGAACTGTCAGTCTCCTTCAATGCACATCCTTCACTGCAACCTGGGTGTGATGATTTAGTTATTCTAGAAACATTATGCACTATTTCTCCTTGTTCAATGCTTGAATGAATTCTTCTAATCTATCCTGGATTTGTCGAACTTTTTCTGAAACAAATTGAATGAAATTAAATATATATAATTTCACTTATTGCTAAAATATAGGATATTTATTGGGTGTTAAAAGCATTACTTGGCACTAGTGAAGGTGTTCGATGCAGTACTCACTGAGTTCCTCGGCCAGCAGAACCCGTCTCCCAGTGAGGAGTTTCTCCAGCCGCTCCTTGTCTTCCCCAAGATCGTCCAGCGTGTCCTTGATGATCCGTTCCAGTCGCCGGGCTGAAAACACAGACACAGGTGAAGATACAGACACAGATGGTAATACAGTCACAGGTGAAGACACAGAAAGAGAAACAATTGACCACTGAGGATATAGACACAGATGGCGACAGACACACAGGGAAATATACCCCAGATGAACATGCAGTTGAAAATGCAGGTGAAGACAGAGACCATACTGTTCACTGTTACTCTGAACACACTGAGCTGATTGAGTCAGCGATGACCCTCACCTTCATTATTGACAACCTGTTGCCTCAGGGAGTTGCTTGTCACTTCCAACATCCGCAAGAGTCGCCAGAACAGCACAACGTCGTGACACTCCAGCTGAACCAACACAAGGGCATGGTATAACAGCAACTTCCATTGTCCTCTCAAATATTCTACCATAAGAGCACATCATTATGACACTTGATTCCCAATATTAATATCTGCAGTTATCTCCCTTCAGCACCCATACTGACCACCTAGTCCCCACTCTACTTCTGGAATACATTGAGGAAATGGATCGGATTCTATCCCATAATCCAAACTAGTGACTAAAACCACGGCAACACTGCATTAGATATTGTAACACAACACATATTGCCACATTGATCAATATTCTATATGGCGGTAGTCTGTATATTATCAATCCAGTGATCAGCATCATGAGCATCAATGTACACCACTGGTACTCGATAACTCGAGTCAACCAAGTCAGCGAGCTTGAACACCCAATCCTGTTAGTCGCCACTTATGACAAGCATGGATTACTGAGGATCAATTCCAACCCATATCTTCATGGGTTGCACTCAATGCAATAAAGTATAGCAGTTGCTTTGCAAATTGAAATCTGCTGCCGACTTGGCTCTGAAGATCAGCAGGTCTAGATAAATTCCGGTACTGTCCTATAGTGTAGGACCATGGTGTCACATGATAAACCTATGTGATTGCTTTATTTGTTTTAGGACATGAACCTCAACACTTAACCTATGTCTTACCCTATATTGTTGTGTATTAACAAGTCTTCTGTACCTAGAGCTAGGGGGATTAATGGGATTGCTTTATGCATTGAGTAGAAGATTTCATGTCTTTCTTGCTTTATCACATTTGGTTGGTCACTAATTTGGTGCCATCTACTGGAGTTCTGTGATTCGAATCATTTCATAAAGCATCACAAGACATACATATTGTCATTGCAAATGTAGGGAATGTGTATGTGATGGTATTAAGCTTTAGGGTACATAAATTTGATCAGTTTTGTAGATTCTTAAAGAGGGTTGCCTTATATGAGGAGCTGCATGAAACACAGTGATATACAGGATTCTGTAAGAGAGTAAATTGTCACATATGTCTGAGGAATCTCTAGACTCCCTTACCCCGGACTCTGAGAATCCCCTCTGGTAGTAGTAGAAGCCCTTCTTACACTGCTGGGCTTGGTACAGAGCCTTCTTGAAGAAGTTCAGCCGAAACACATAGTACCATGTCTCACGGATCTAAAAGAGGAACAGAGGTACTTCCACATCAAATCAAAGACGTTCATGACAAGAGTGTACCACCAATAAGATTGTTCTTCTACATAAATGACTGATCATGTGTGTCTGTTCTCTTAAATGACAGATCATTCAAAACAGTCAAATGTGATCACATACACAAGAAACTTGTTGACATACAGCATGAATATATGTACATTGCATGATAATATAACTTCAACTGGTTTTGGTTTGAACATTGCTCTGAATAGAATTTTAGTCATATTGTGAATGCTAACAGTCCTGCCGTTCCACCCTGAAAACCATCCTTTCCTCCAGATCACATGACCAAGCGCTCTTGAGCAGGGATATCCCTGGATACAATGTGCTTTATAAATATCCAGTTTATTATTATTATTGCAATTATCACTTTCAAACTGGGTGAAACCCAAAGTAAAACAGGTCTTGGTTCCTTTGGTCAAATGTGTGAGCACTGAGCTAGCAAAACAGAATGATGCCCATTCTGGAATTCAAAACCATGCTCATCAGTTATTGATGGCATTCAATGTGGTCCCCCAAAAAGCGCATCACCTTAGATGACTGCACCAACTGCACCCCTAGAGCATGTAATATATCAAGCTTGTCTCTGTGATATGATCACTCACAAAGTCGTTGGTGACATCAACGTTGTGACTCTGCAGGTTCTTCCTTGCTGTGGTCAGTTCATCACCAGACAGATGAGACTTGTGGTGCTGGAACATAACACGCAAACTGAGATGTAATTGGTGGAAATGCTCGGGATATTTGTTGTAACACTTATAAACTCTCAGTTGAACCTTTATCCAAAGCCATTGATACTGTTTCCATTCTTATCCTATGTATCTAAAACCTGTGAAGATCTGGGTTGGAACTGATCATCAGCAACCCCTGCTTGTCAAAAGCTAGCTGGCTTTGCAAAGATGATTCTCATGATGTCAATCACTGGATTGTTTGGCCTGGCTAGCTGTTCTCGAAAAGTTCATAGCCCTACAAATTTCTTAAGCACACTCTTAACACATTGGTTATGATCCAAGTTAAGAATTCTTTAGGCTACAATAACATTTTGTGAATAAGGGCCCTGGACACCATTATGTACAGCTGGTGTATTGATCAATGCTCATTCTATTGATCACTGGATTGACAGGTCCAGGCTCGATTATTTACAGACCACTGCAATACAGCTGGAATATTGCAGCATTAAACAACAGGCCAACCAATCCTTATGTCTTTGGACATACAATACATCAAAATCTATGTATATGTTCCTGCATTTCAAGTACGGCGGGAAATGTAGTATACTGCATAGAGTTGACATGTGGTGGCTCATCCTACTCACTGGATCTGTGTTGAAGAGTTTCTCCAGCTCACTCTTAGTAGCAGACCTGTCTTTGTTTTCCTGGGTCTGTCGCTGCCAATATAGCCACTGATCCATTGAACTCGGTCCGGTCAGCTTGCGCAGTGAGTCCTCCGCTGTCACATGAACACACACACATGATCTTAATAGCAGAGTCATGTAACATTAACTGTGTAATTACTGTTTATAACCAAGTTACTGATTTGCCTCTGAAGCCTCGAGTTTTATTCCCACACCCCTGGTCCCAACAACTACAAGTGCCACGAATGGAGCTTCCGTGTCATAAGAAGCATGAGATCTTCACAATCTATATTGTGAATATATATATGTGAATATTATATCATAGGAATATATCTATGATCTAAAGTGTATCATTAGTGACCAAAACATTATTGAATCTTATCAACTCCAGACACTGAATGGTGGCTAACTTGCTGATGCTTATACTATACCCTGCCAGTTTGTCTGGCTTAATCTCTACTACTTACTGAACTCACTGACTTAGTTTAAATAGAACTGACTTTGAAATACAGTAACTAATAAACTAACTCTATATGATATTGAAATCAGATCAAAACGATAACACCCCATCATACATGGCAGCTACACACCAAGAACCTGGGCCAGAGATACAGTTTACCCTCTATGTGCTTACTGCACAAACAATATAGTAAATACTCACACTGCTTCAGTTTCTCTTTGAGGGTGTCCTCCATAAACTTGATGGCAGAATCCCAATGTCGTTTGTCAGTCACAGATCGGTCCTCCAAAATGTTAACCTGGATGACTCTCTGAAACAAGGTAGATTATTCTGAGACAAAGGCAGATAACTCTCTGAAACAAGGTAGATTATTCTGAGACAAAGGCAGATAACTCTCTGAAACAAGCAACATATATCATATTTGGGATTTCACTTTTCCAAATATGACATATGTTGCATTTGACCACTTTCTAAATGGCATTGTGTAATCTCTAAAACAAGGTGGAATACTCTGACACAAATGTAGATAACTCTCTAAAACAAGATGGATTACTCTGACACAAAGGTAGTTCACATCTCTGAAACAAGGTAGACTGCTATAAACCACATATTTCCAAGACATAAATTACTCTTTGTTTCATCTCTGAAATACACGTAGATTACTTTTCATCTCACAGGTAAATTATTTTCTTTCTTTCTCACAGGTAAGTTACTTTCTGTGCACACTGGTAGCTCGTCTTTCCTCTTCACAGGTAAACATCAGGCTCTGCTCTGCCTTACTGGTTGATTACACAAAAATCAGCTGATCCTGGTACAGAGAGAAACTTACCAGACTCTGCTCTGCCTTCTCATCCCATTTGTGTCTTTCCTTGGAACCCTCAATGACAGCAGACTTGAGTTGGTTAAAGATGTCGTCATGGTGCTTCTTGTCTTGGTCTCGGCCAACCAGCTTCTCAAACTCCTCATGTAAAGTCTCCCAACCGACCTGAAACCAGCCATCACAGTGAGTGACTCGCTGAATTGTACTCAGAGATGCACCTCAGCTTTGTTTGTTTTGTGGTATAATAATGCACTCATCAGTATTTCAGCCATATGTCGGTGGTCTGTAAATAACTGATCACATAATCCAGCAATCAACAGCATGTACAGTGAGAATTATCACCCGATCTCATTAGTTGCCTCTTACAACAAGCATGGGTTGCTAAAGACAATTGTAACCAAGATCTTAATGGGCTGGGGCCCGTTTCACAAAACGCTCGTAACCTAAGATCTCGTGACTTTTCTCGTAGCATCCGTAGCTCCTTTGTTACAGTATAGGAGGTACAATGGCTACGAGAAAACTTACGAGATCTTAGGCTACGAGCGTTTTGTGAAACGGGCCCCTGGTGTCATCCTGATACAGATAACCATTGGTCCAACAAGCAGAAAATATATTACTTATTGTTGATAGAAGAACAAAATCTGAACACTCGTATAGTACTAATCTTGAAGTACTTGGCTAGTGATTCTGACCTCTGAACATTTCTTTCCCCAAACGGGACTGTCTGGACTACATCCTAATATTATCACCAGCCGCTGGCAACCAGCACAGAACAACACTGAATCTGATTCTTGCAATGTAATTTACCTCAACACATCGTTTTGGAAGCTGCACATCAGCCCAAGCCTTAAGCTTTATGTCTACAGCAGTATTGAAGGTCCTGTAACAACAAAAGTCCTATAGTGAGTGTGTGAATGAGTGAGTAAAGGGGAGAAATGAAGGAGTGAGGGATATGAAAAGAAGTAAAAAGTAGACGACTGAGTGAATGAACCAGATTTAGTGAGCAAAACCACCAGTCAAGCATATGAATGAATATGGAATTGCTTACCTGTGTGTGTGAGTGAGTGAGTGAGTGAGTGAGTGAGTGAGTGAGTGAGTGAGTGAGTGAGTGAGTGAGTGAGTGAGTGAGTGAGTGAGTGAGTATGCGAGGTTCATTTGTCTCCATGAACTGTAAGTGCTTATGGTACACTTACCCAGAGTTCTCAGCCTGTGCTGCTGGTAGGTAGATGTTCTCCAGTACATGGGTGGCATTCTTCTCCCACAACTTCTTGTAGAAAATATTCTCCCTGCCAATAAGAAGACAAAATATGTTCATGATGCAGGGTTTGACCTTGACTTACAACAGTGAGGGTACAATGGACTCTCATCAATACATGTCATGTCACAGGTCCTTTCTGGTAATCTGATGGTCCTGTAAAGTATTGAATGTGGTGTAGTGTCCAGTACAATCAGGGTATTACTTCAGCGCCTGGAATGAATCAGTTGTCATGTGGACAGTATTCATAACTGATGGGTGAAATAACACACACAGATAATTATTCCTTTTGATGCGCCATAGGTAAGGTCTTGGTATTTTGTACATCTCCCCAGATTTGGTATTTCGGGTTTTCTAAGTCCATTCTCTACCTTTGTGTGTCGTGTACAACCCTGTTGTGGTAGGATGAGTGTAAGGCATTTTAGAGTGAACATTTCTTCCTCCTCTTTTTTTCTTGAGGGTGTGGTGTGTGGCGTGGCTTGGCATGCATGATGTGGCACTGTGTGTGTGTAAGTGAACACTGCTTCTAAAAGTTGCCTTGTTTTCTTTTTATTGCTGTGTGAACTTTGTTATAGGACGAAGATGACTCTCTGTGGTAACAACTGTCCTGATGATTATTGAACTATACAATACAGTCAACAGCAAACGTAATGAACATGCTTATACCAAATTGACAGATAGAATAAGCTGAGAGTTTGGCCCTTGCCATTTGTTGTGTATCTGGTCGCAATGTGTACAACAAACTACAATGACTACTAACAAACATTTCTTCTCTGTTCTTTTTAACCATACTTTACTGTATAATATTTATAAGATACAGTAGGTCTTAATATCAAACATAAATGCAAAAGAATACAAACACATTCAGCTAGTGGACATACAAGAGGGTGACAGAGTTGAAGTTGGTTATTATGAAAAAAAGTTTACAGTGTTCGTTCTTATAAACGGATCTCTAGCTTCGTCTGAACTTACCACTGTTTTGGAGTAACCTGACTCAAATTTATAACTTCATCGAGGATCTCACCCCTTGCTTTCTCAAACAGCTCGTTCTGTGAGAAAACACAGTAAGATATAACACAGTACAACCAGGTGACTAGATCACACAAACATAAACTTGCAAGTCTCAAGATGTTTACTGCTTTGATCAAGTGCATGAGCAAGGTCAGGGCCTAAATAACTCTAGAAACAGAATCAGTGTGAAACAAGATGTCAACCCACTATCATATGTTCTGGTGCTCCCAAGGGAGGAAACTCTGCTCACCAAAGTTCAGTGCTGGGCAAACTGTGAAAGGTGGTTTAGAATGAGAGCAAATGCCAAATTCAGAAAATCCCCAAATCGTCAGTGAACGAAGGTATCAGGACAGGCAAAATGTCTACATGAATCTTTGGATGATGATGATGATGATGATGATGATGCTAAGGAGCATTATCTTACCCTGTCCAATTCCCTGATGCGAGGGAATGTGTTCTTCCATTCTGTCTCCAGGTTGAATCTTGTGGCTGTTCAAAAATAGAAAATCAATTTCTAGGGGAAAGAAACCAAAGCAAATTTTTATATGCTATTCCCGTTTGGCAATTTTGACTGGCTATTGATAGTCAGTATGGCCACTACAACTATCCGTGTTCAAGGCTTATGATAGTAACAGTGAAAATTTCAGAAGGTGCTCTTGATCATCTTACTGCATCAATGAGTGAGCCAAACAGCATCCCGTTGCTGTAAGATTATTCTATGTCATAGATAAAAGATACAAGTTTGTTTTTGTGGCTGTGAGAAAAAAACAGTTTATACATGCAACGATGCTTACCCTTGAAGGCATCGGCTTGTTGTTCCACTGTCTCCTTGACCATCTTCCAGAATATGTCTGACACAGCCATGCTGAGGTTCTGTGTCGTCATCTGAGTTGGCTTCAAAACGCCATCCCTAACAGGAGCAGATAAGTCTTACACATATTGCACATGTAACTTTAAATGTATGGTTTCATGTCCCACACAGAAATACTGAAGCAATGGGCTTGCAGTTATGCAAACAGAATCTGGACCAGAAAAACCAATGATTGGTCAATAATCAATGTTCAATGGACAAAGACACATCAAACACATCACTTCATCAAATGATAGTTTTAGCACCAAATCATAGGCACATCAGTAACTTGTATATTATCAAACATTATAATGTCCAAACCAGTGGTGGAGAGCATGAGTATGAATTCACAAAACAAATCACACATTTTGTCCACTCGATGCTGTCTGACAAGCCTGAAGTACTCAAGTTAACAATTCATTTGGGTTGTCCAAATTCATCAATATCAATTCAATCCTATATTACACCTGATTTAAGACACAGATAATGTTGATATTTGAAGGTTTGTAATAACAAAGGTGTTTGTCATGGAACATTGTAGATCTCATGGAAACACTGTACTGTAATACATGGTATGAACATACAGAGACACCCCTTATGCTTTCTACTGCCCATGGTTACAGATAGTACATACAGGATTCATTTATACAGACTTAAAGAGGCACGAGTTCCGAACATACAGCGACATCCCTTATGCTTTCTATTGCCCATGGTTACAGATCATACATACTGGATTCACATGTACACACTTACTTAAAGAGGCGTGAGTTCCTGAAGAATCGATCCTCATAGTCTTTGATACTTGCTATACTGTCATTGGTGTTCCCTGAAATTGTATATATCATTGTGTGAGTGTGTGATTGAGCAGAGAGTAAGTGGAGGCATGGGGGCATGATTTAGCCCATGGGTAGATGAGCAAGAGATTGGGGGCGAGTGAGTGAGTGAGTGAGTGAGTGAGTGTGTGAGTGAGTGAAATAAGTGAGTGGGATAAGTCAAGAAGTGCAGGCACACAACACTTTGAGTAGGTAACACACAATATTGACAGCTACCGCACAGTATTGAGCTAGATGATTTGTAAAGCAATATACTCTGTGCGAAGGCTTTCATAAATGTTTCATTCATTACAATCCCAATTGTCCATGTGGACTGGAGAAAGTTCCTACAGAGAGCATAACACATCTACCTCTTCCAGTGACAACAGCAAAGTAGCCCAGAGCTTGCATAGGGAAAAGTCGTCCTTCTAAAATTGATTTAATCTGGAAAAAATCAACAGACTTAGGCAGCCAGCGAGGACAGAAGTAGAACTGTGGTTACCGTATAGCCATGAGAACTTGCTGAAGTTCAAAGTTTCCCATTCTACTAGCACAACACAATTACGTACATCACCCCTTGTGATGTGTGAACATAGAACAGGGGACACCAGAAATGGGTTTCACACATTGTACCCATGTGGGCAGTCAAACCCAGGTTTTTAATGTGAGGAGCAAACACATTACCCACAAGGCTATCCCAACCCAGTATCACATACTGTGATACACAGTATGCATCCCCCTAGCAGCAGCTGGTAACACAGGGAGACAAACCTACCCTGTCTGGGTTGTACAAGCTGCTTTCTGCCAGGTCCACCTTGGTCAACACAAAGATAGTCCTCTTCCCCTGGGGGTCCATCTGACTGACCAGCTCTGTCACATTGCTCCGCTCCGCATCCAGGGACCCATCTGCAGCAGATGACAGTTACAGTTACTGTTGGTTGTATGAGAATGATATTATGTATGGTTCTAGTGGATCACATTCAGCACTATTGTTGCAGTATAGGTGAGTGAGTGAGTGAGTTGTTGGCTATACTCCAGCATTATCACCACAGATGGGCTTCACACATTGCACCCAGGTAGGTATAGGTATTTCCACCATAGTGCCATGTAATATACATAAAAAAGGAGGAGATATTGGATTTACAAGATTGATAAAATGCACATGATGAAGCCAAGGAGAAAACAGATGACGAAGAAAAATTAAGGGAAAATATGAAAATCTATTCCATTCCTTTGGAATTGCTTCATCTGTATGAACATATGTTACTTTTTCTCATAAACATTGGCATTGGCTAGTAGTATGCTTGCACAATGGAACATGCACTACTTGGTTTGGATGGTACACGTATATATGTAAGTATAAGATGTCCCACACATAATTTGAGTTATCTTTCACTGATCCTCTTGCAGATATTAGTATGAGACAGTCCATGAGCTGATCAAGAACAGAGTTAGTCACAACAGACTGGGTAATTGCTGCTATCATATTCTCATCTCTGTTCTCTGTGTCACTACCACATTAGTGTGTAGTGGTTACAAACTAGCCATCTAAAAATAGTCATAAAAGCAATGACTCTTGCATAATACTACCAAGCACAATCATGATTTCAGAATGAGAAGACAAAAGATATGTTTCCCAAACAATGTGAGAAGAATGTCCTCTCTGTTATCTTTGAAGATGAAGATGAGATAAGTTGATGTTACCTTGAATACATAGGATGATAGAGTTGGGGTTCTCCATATGAGACTTGCACATGCCCTTGATGGAGTCCTTTGTGTCAGGCGCCATGCCGGTCGTTACAGTCTGGTCAACAAGCATAGAGTCAGTGAATTACGAAATGAGGGACTTGAATGTAAAGAAGTATTGAACAGATTCCAGTAATGACACAGTGTGTCATATCTGTCAGAGAAAATACAAAAGTCTCAAATGTTTTACACGCAAGTGAAAGCAAAGAGCACAGGTATGATATTGAGCGAGTGGGCAAGCTGAGTTTTAGGCTGGTACTACCATTTTACAGCAATATCACAGCAAGGGACACAAGAAATGAGCAACACACATTGTACCTAAGTGTACACAAGCCTACCCCACCGCCCATTTTGGTACTGAAAATCCTAGAAACATGATCAGGGTGACCTAGCATCCAAACTGGTCTGAGCTTTCTGTGTGCCAAAACTATTAACTCTGTATGGTGAACTACACAACTTTAGATAATGGAGCTGGTAAATTGGGAGATGGGAATAAAAAGAGACAAATGAAGCGGAATGGGTGAGTTCATTATTTTGAGTAGAGTGACAATTTGAATCAATTTGAAGTATATAAAATGCAGGTACAATTATTCTGTACCAAAGGAGGGGTCAATTCAGTCATTCACTACCACACTTCATCACAGACATTCACTCATCCAATTGCATCAACCAGTTGAGGTTACATAACCATAATTCTTCATGGCTTAGATTTTCGAAGCTCTCTTAGCACTGAGATAGTCGTAAGTTAATGTTGATGAATGGCACTTACGACTGTCTTAGCGCTAAGAGAGCTTTGAAAATGTAGGTCCAGGTTAATTAGCTTCACAACGACTCCACATGTTTCACATGAACACAGTTAACACTGGTTTCTAAATCACAAATTAAAGCATGATTGTACCAGGAAATAGTCTTTGCAGCCCTATCTGCCATGACAGAGATGAAGTGGTTTAGTGGAAGAAAATCACACTGCAGTTGTACTTTTTCATGCAATACTAACCAATATTGCACGGACAAGATGCTTAATATGTTAAATGAGTTCTCAATATTTTCATGAAACAGTGTTATTGCTATCATCAACTTACAGAAATAATTCCAGGCAGGTCGACAAGAACCATCCTCTGAAGTCCTGGTCCTGCAACTGACATGGATATGCACTGTGGAGGAAGAGGAGGAGAAGGTACAGCAACAACAGAAAGAGATATCAACAGGGGCATGTTTGTTTGTTTGTTTGTTTGTCATTAATGCTGCACACAACAGAATTCCATCAACAAGATATGGGTGTTTGTTATTTTACACTGCACTCAGCAATATTCCTGCTAAAGGACATCAACCATACTCCAGTCAAACTACATTGTGAGCAACATCAAAACATTCACAAACCGTCCAATCAATCCATTTATTTGTCTTGTGACAAATATAAACAAACACAGATTGCTGGGAGCCAATTGTAACCTGAAATCCCCAGTAACCAGCTCAAAGGCTTGTAGCATTCTAAATGGTAATGACTTGAGAACCATACTGCACTATTTATAATGTGATTGGAGTTCTAGAAATTGTGAGTAAATAACAATAAGCATGAAAAGACACAAAACAGCTTCTTGTGTACTGTACAGAGGAATGTCTTGCTGTCACTTTTAGCTAGATAACAGTGTACGAATCCACATTATTATGTCTATACAACAAGACAAGGAAGTTGTTATCCATAAAGTCACATGCTATATTGCTTACATTAGTATGGTATCCAGAGTATACTTCAAATATAGTAACACTGAAACTTAACCATCACTTGTCAGATGACCGTAGTAGCTGTTTACACCAAAATGAAACACTGATGTAACAGTTCCGTAATCTGTCCAAATCTTCAAATAACTACAGGAGGATGGTTTTACACAGCTTATAGCAATATTTAAGCAATATCACCATGCTGTGCAAACGGTTTGACTACTACCTCCCTCCACTTAAAACCTAACAACAGGATCCGGCTATAGCTAGGGGACAGAACTCTGCACATTAAAATTGCAGTGGTCACGATAACAGGGTCATTGATGACCACTTTATTACTGAAAGGGCATCACAGATTTGTTGTAATTGATTGGAAATCCTAAGCTCTAAGTATGTTATTCAACACCACTCTGACCATCTGATCCCATTACTCTTACAAGAAGCGTGGGTTGCTAAAGACTTCATGAAGCTCTATAAATCAACAAGTTCAGCATACCTCATTACTGACTGTCTGGCCCTTCTGCACACTGGCCTTCATCCTCAGCTCAACCTCACGTCTCAGGGCAGCAAGCTACAAAACAATAAATATGTACGTAACGATCCTGATATCCAAATCAAACACGTTCATGGTGCTAAGGACAAATTATGCACAAAGAGCAGACATTTGTTTTACCCCAGTTTACTCAAGCTGGCTGTCAGGAGTTAGTAAGTTCAAAGTCGTATGACCATCTTATCCCACATCTTGTGGAAACATGTTTGACGCATCATTCATCTACATTTGCACACACTGTCTTTGGCTCCCGTTTTCTTGTCGAAAGCAAAGATTTCTGGGTCACTGGGAGAGAGTAAGACCTGCTGTTTCATCTTTTTACTCTGGTGCAGGTAGGGGATCATCAATTTTGTACGTGACACTTTGATGGCGGGCATTTACTTTGGATATAAATGTTAGGGGGAGTCATTCACATTGTACATTCTTCACCATTAAAATCATCATAACCCATCAAACCATAAATTATGGATGGTCCCTAAGATCATTTAATGATAACAGATACATAGTGTTTTAAATGGGATATTTTTTCAAAACTATATTCTAACATGCTATGGAGAGGAGAAAAACTATACTTTCATGAAATACAGAGATACTACAAGTAACTAATAGCAACTTGCAAGGTTATACATCCACAAATATACTTACATCAGATTCTTTGGTAAGGTCAAATTCTCTGTTGCTGTCCTTGAATTTTGCGACATGGAATGGGCCTTCACTGAGTGTGACCTTCACAGGTGACCTAGTCATCATCTCACCAGAGCCCCTGTTGAAGATAAACACAGAAATGTACACATACCAGACACAACAAGATACCACGTGATGCACTTTTGCCAACCAATGAGTACCATACGTTAACAGAATCATAAAATGGCTGACAGACGTTTCTTAGAAATGTTTGCATCCAACTCATGTCTACTACTAATGATGCACAGATAGATGTTTCCAGTTACTATGGTCTTACGCTGCTGTTAGCAATTTCCAGCAAAAACAGTTGGACAAGAGAAACAGGCTTCACATACTGTATCCATGTAGGGACTCCAACCATGAGGCTACCTCCAACAATCTGTATATACCCAGTGATTGAAATAATTTTTCAACTCAGCTGGGCTGGTGGCCCATAAATAGTGTCCTATTGCTATTTTCCCCGGCTGAAGAGTTGTCCATTTATAATTAAGGAATATACTCGTAGCTTTCTTTCATCTTTCTTAAACAAAACATGACATGACAATTAAAATGGAATGATCGTCCTGAGAGCGAACTGAAAGTAGGTCAACCTTAGAAATTTCAGCCAGACAATTGGGCTGGTGGAGAGAATTTCCAGGCAGCCCGACTGAAAATTTACCAGCCACGGGCAGTCGGGCCGGGAGTTATTTCGATCACTGTATATACCTACTAAAAATATTCCATTCTCCACCATCTGAACATTACCATGACATTACTACATCATCATGAACAGGTTGAGTTTGGCAAACGATTGTCGTTAATGTTTCGAATACCTTGGGAATATCCTGGCCTGTGCAATCATCTCAAGGACACTTGTCTTCCCGGAGCTTTGGTCGCCAACAACCACCACCTGTATCAAGGAAACATACATCAGGATCTGTCACGGTAGTCCATCTTATGTTAGCAGAGTTGTCATCAACAGGATGTCATCAGCTTGCAGCTAATATGGACAAAAGCCACACAAATATTTACGGGCTACTTCATGGCCCTTCATCAAATTATATACATTTAAGACAGAAGCATGTTAGAAATCAAGTGACAGTGAGTGAGAGGGTTAGTGATTGAGTGAATGAGTCTAGTGTGTCTGGACCAGACAAACCAGTGATCAACAGCATGAACACTGATGTACACAATCGGGAACTAATGACATGTCAACCAAGTTAGCGACCTTGACCACCCCATGCCATTAGTTGGCTGGTACAACAAGCATGGGTTACTGAAGATCAATTCAAAGCCGGATCTTCACAGGTCAGTTGACTGAGAGAATCTGCTTGTTCAGTTCTGATTTATTATTCTTACTACACAATGTTGCTAACTACGTACCCTGGGCAGGTCACAGAGGCTGCAAGCAAGGCCTGCAGTAAAACACATCATTTAGAAGTTCATCCCACTGAGTCAGCATCTGTACGTACCCTTGGAAGGTTGTCCTGTGTGTTGTAGCTGGAGTCATACACAGTCAGATCATCCAGGACTTCCGAGTACATGTCGATCAGAGACTTCTGAGGACAAACAACAAACACTACAGGAGGTGGAGAAATGTCCCTCTGAAACCTTTATATGGAATCCCTGTGTTTGATTGTAATAGACTTATTAGGGCTTAACCTTTAGCCAGCTGAATTGTTTTCACTGACAGTCCTGCCTCCTGGATTAACTTCAATGGGAATAGGGTGGGCAATTTTAAAGAGCTGTGGCTTCATTCATTAAACAGCTTCTGAACCAATACAAAATGCATTCAAACAAGACATAAAAATATAGCTTATTATGGAAAATTATTGCATAATATATATAGTCTGGTTCATAATTATTGAGAATTTTTCTTCTTACTTTGAGCTATCCTAACACCTCAACTGATTTACTGATACTTAAAACTAAGTAATGGTATAAGGGAGGTAACTCATCTTGGCCTACTGAGTATAGTACAATTAGAGTTACCTCCCCTGAATTTGTAGCAGACGTCATTTTCCTCAGCACTGTCAACAATGTCTGCTGAAGATAAAAGAAGGTTGATTTTTGAGTTGTGTAATCAAGGAATTGGTGATGTAAATACATTGGCAGAGAGAACAGGAACTCCTCTTTCTACTGTGTATAGGATTAGGAAGAATTTTAAAGAGGAAAAGGATTTTGGGCACCAGAAAGGAGCAGGAAGACCCAGAAAATTGGACTTCTCAGATCGCGTCCGGCTGGGAATTTTAGCGTCTAAAAAGCAAAGGGCAAGCATCTCCAACATCCGGTATGAAATGATAGAAAGGGGATCAACAGTTGTTTCAAAATCTACAGTTAGAAGAAATTTGATTGATCTTGGATGGGAGAAAGAGACTAGAATTCCTTCTCCTCTCATGAAACAAGAACATAAAGACAGGCGTGTTGAGTGGTGTTTGGCACATGAAAACTTTGACTGGGAAAATGTGATTTTTACTGATGAAAGCTCAATATGGGTATATCCCAATAATGTGAAAATATGGACAAAGTCTGCGTCAGCACCGTTGTATCAACGACCTAAATACAGCCCAAAGTTTCATGTATGGGGAGGGATATCCTTATTAGGAACGACCCCGCTGTGTGTGTTTGAGGGAAATCTGACAAGTCAACGCTACACTAATATATTAGATAATTTTCTCCTTCCAAGTGCACATGTGTTTTATGGAAATGACTGGATTTTGCAGCAAGATAATGATCCTAAACACACCGCAAAACATGCCAAGCAGTGGTTTCAGGAGAAAAATGTGACTGCATTACCATTTCCTGCATATAGTCCTGACTTAAATCCCATTGAGAACATTTGGGGGATGATGAAGGAATGTGTGAATCAAAAGGGGTTGACAAAAATTGAAGACATGAAGAGAGAAGTGGTCCGATACTGGGACAGCATAACTCACGAGACACTAACCTCTCTGATAGGAAGTATGCCTACCCGTCTTAGACTGTGCCGTGAAGCTCAAGGAGACTTGATAAAATATTAAATTGTTACCTACACAACATGAAAAGGTCAGTTCACTTTCACAATACATTCAATTTTATCTGATTTGTTCTCGTTTAATAATATGAAATGCTTTAGCTATTCTCAATAATTTTGAACCATACTGTATATCAAAGAAATCTCTACTATTTTTTTCAGGTTAAGTGTGACTGATTGAGGGAGCAAGTTTAGTTTTATGCTGCTTTTAGCAATATTCCTACAATAACACAATGGGGGACACCAGGAATGGGAGTGACACATGGAGAATTGAACCTGGGTCTTAAGCATGACAAGTGAACATCAATACCAAAATCAAAATCAACAGTGGTGATGTCCTCATCAAACTCATTGCCATTTTTCAATAACACAATGTGAGTGAGTGAGTGAATCAGTTAGTTTTGTTTTCTGCCAGACTCGGAAATATTCCAGCTATATGGCGGACGTCTGTAAATAAAAGAGTCTGGAACAGACAATCCAGTGATCAACATCAAGAGCATTGATCTGTGCTCTTGGGAACCGATGACGTGTCAACCAAGTCAGTGAGCCTGACCACCCGATCTTGTTAGTTGCCTCTTACGACAAGCAGGGACGCCGTTTATGGCATGCACGGACTGCTGAGGGCCTATTCTATCCTGGACCTTCACAGGTCAATACAAACAAATGCCAAATATGCCAAATACAATACAAACAAATACCAGAATGCCAAATATGAAACAACCCACCTTCATGACCCTCTTCTTCCCAGACTTCTGTTCCCTGAGCAGAAGCTGTTTCCGCAGCTCACGATTGTCCTTCTCCAGACGCTCGATCTCCTTCTGGTACCTCAGCTGTAACCAAGGTAACATTACTACTTAATTATCTGTTACGAAGGTGACATCAGAAAATCATAGATATTAACACAAGGTCTAAGTTGCAGTGTTTCTGACTTTGCAACATAATAATGGATATGACTATTTCACAGGTGGACCGCTGGAGTGAAATGTCTGAACCTTATCATTTTGATCTAACTTCCATTCAGCTGATCCTGGTAACGGATGAAGATGTTGTTGTGAGACGTACCTGCACCTCCATCATCTCCCCTTGGACTCGCTCCAGCCTCTTCTTGTCACCCTGCAGGAGAGACAGGACAGAGTGTTAACATGGACGATGCTCATGAGGCATTTGTCACTAGCTTCAAGGGGAGATAACACAGGTGAACGAACACTGTGATGTCCTTGTCTATCATGAATCCACACTCAAATGACATCACTAAAATCTCTGTTAATGAAACTATTGATCTGTACTTCAAGCACACAAGACATAGGCTTTTAGGATGTTGGGAGCATGAGTGAAGTTGATTGAACATCATTTCACCAATACTCATTGCAGGGGACACAAGAAATGGCTTCACACATTCTACCATCAGGAGAATCGAACCCGCATCTTCCGTGTGATGAGCAAATGCCTATCATACTATCCTCAACCCAATCAGGTCATGATGGTATTACACGCATTTCTACAATATTGAACTTTACTCATACAATGTTTCATCAATATTTCTGCTACAGCAACTGGCAGCTTTTTAAATAACCACTGCAAGTGCACATTCACCGTTCTCAACCTTGTTATTAATGAAGACGGAAATGCATGCTGCAGTACTCACAGAGTCAGAACTGTATTCCGCACCGCCAGTCTTTGCCTCTCCGAACACTGCCGTTGTGGTTGACACATTCGCATCTGACACACACAAATTGTCATGGTAACACATACACAAGCAGCCATGGAAACACAGGTACTCATGGTAATACACGCGTCATAATAATACACAGGTTGTCATGGTAACACTCACACACAAAGTCCTAACTACTGACTAAATTAAGAAATGTTTTAATGAAAATACTATAAAACCATCCAATGACGCTCTCAACACATGTTTTATGGGCATGGTGATTTAGTTCATTCATCACAAATTCACAATATATTTAAACCAGCAATTTCACAAACGGTAAACAATGTTTAGAGGAAGTTATGTTTGCAGTACTAACACTAAAGCAGACAGTCACAACTGTATTTTCTACTGTATTTCTTGAAAGAGACACACAACAAAATATTGCAATGTGTCAGTCTCAAATACCTCCGTAAGAGTGAGACACCTTCTAGATATTGTACTTGAAGATCAGAGTTAGAAATGATCTTCAGTAACCCATGCTTGTCATAAGAAGGAAATACCAGGATCGGGTGGTCAGGTTTGCCGACATGTCATTAGTTCCCAACTGCATAGATCGATGCTCATCGCATAGATCTTAGCCATCTTTAGACAAACTAAAATTCTGCTGGACACGGGCATTGGGGCAATTGTCAATTTCACATATGCACCAGATAACCATGACCCAATTTTTTCAACAAATATAAATATATGTAGGTCATTATTATATAATAGTGCAAATGAATACATTCCAGGGTGAAGAGAGGAAATATACACTAGTTAGCATAAAAGGTACCATTTGATTGTCTATTTATATCAGTTGCTTGTTTGTACTTTTGTTGTGCAATCAGACTCAGTATTACAGCTATATGAACCAGTGATCAACATTATGAGCATCAAATGGCATACAATGACATGAGTCAACAAAGTCAGCTAGTCTGACCACTTGATCTTGTTAGTCGCCTCTTACAATAAGCATGGTTTGCTGAAGACCAATTCAATTCTGACACAGGTGCTATCATTTTGAGGTGGGAGGGATGAACATATTTTTTTTAAAAGCAGTAGTGGTAGTGATAAGGAGTGAAGGGTCAGGTGGATGTGGAGGCTATAGCACAAGGGGTGGGAACTAGCACAGATCACAGCGCGTGACCCAGCCATCCTCTGTGTGCAGAATACAAGAACACCACTCACCTCCCCCCGCCTACCACATCAGACAATCTCCCCCCATCTACCACAACACACAATCAACACAAACACATGAAGTACATGCAGGTGGATCCAGAGTTCGTTAAAAACAATAAAAACAAAAAAGAAAACAAGAATGACAATAACTCCACTGAAAAAAATAAAACATGACAAAAATTTACTTCTGAGCCCAAATCAGAACATGCTCAATGACGTTTATGCTTGTGCAAGATGAGTCCATGAAATAAGTAATAGGTGCAGTGACACCTACAGCAATGAATGCATTCATTCTTTAAACACATCGAACACTGTAAAATATCTACATGCCCTTTACATTTCATAAAAAGTGAGTGAGTATGGTGTTACACCCCTTTTAGCAACATTCCAGCAATAGCATGGTAATGGACACCAGTGAGTGATTGAGTATGACTTTATACCGCTCTCAGCAATACTTCAGGTTTCTGAGATTTGACCTCACTCCCCTAACCCTAGGATCTACACTTACAAAGATCACATTGAGCAAAGAATCACTATCACCATGGGAACAAACCTAAAAAAACATGCATCAAATTAACCAAAAATACTTCAAAAATGCTTATTTCCTTTCTGTGCAATACTTTGAAAAACAGACAAAATCTAAACATAACATATTAATAGCAAGAAAGTACAATGGTGAGAAAGCAACATCTCTTGTATTGTTTTTATATTTTGTGAGTGTAATGTTTTTGGTACAGATTTTTGCATCACTGTCTTTCAAAGTTATGCATAACTTCTTTGATTTTGTGACAGCAACTTTTTGGTATATTCCTCTCACAAAATCTGAGGAGTTGGTATCTATAAACATGTCTGTGTTATATAAAAAATCTATTTTTTTCAATATCTTGTTGTAAACAGTTATTGTAAAATGGCTGATATCAATTTCACTGCACGGATAACTAAAAATGTTTCCAGAAAAATTTGAAAATGTTAATCAGATAATGTCCCAGATTTTTAAACAACCAGTTCAAACCCACAATCTGAGAGACAGACACCATCAGCACACAATTCAGACATCAAGGCCACTCAGCCACTGGTGAGTCAGCCATCAACCAGTGGCTGAGTGGGTTTGATGGCTGACTTTGTGTGCTGGCAACTAGGTGCCTATCTCTGAGAGTGTGGGTTCGAATCCCAAATGGGACTCAGCTAACAGAATTATTAAAATCTGAAGTTTACCGAGGAAAGGTAATCCAAAATACAACATATACTGAGGGAAAAAATCAAGGGATCACATAAAGGGACAAGTGTTCCTTCATTTTTCTCTAGGTTTCTTCACAAGCTATGCAATACAAAGCTTGTGAATTAACCTGGAAAACTAAAGGAACACTCGTCCTTCCATGTGATCCCTTATTTTTCAGTATATGTTAAAGATAACCACTTTCTAAATTGCATATTTCAGCAACTTCACAGCAGGAGGCATGAGATTATTTCTCGAGAAACATCAATGGATGAATAATTTCATTGCTCTTAATTAGACAAACAACTATGAAAGGGCAGTACTGAAGATACATACATACAGACATACAGATATACAGATATGACGGAGATGTTCTTGTATTCTACACACCTGGAGTTGGACCTAGGACTAAGGGCACCTCTCGACTTAACCCTGATGGAGGCAAAATAGCAGCAACATGTCAAAATACAATACAACTCTTCAGGCAAGTCTTCTTCTGAAACTGGTTCACGGATTTAAGTGATCACACAATGAGTAAGTGAGTGAGTATGTTTTCACTATTTTAGCAATATTCCATCAATGTCAAGTCTAGTGACATCAGAAATCGGCTTCACACAAAGTACCGATGTGGGGAATCTTGTATGAAATCATATATATATAGCATGGCAACTCTCGCCATGAGTGAATGAATATGATTTTATGGCACTTTTAGCAATATTCCAGCAATTTCATGGTGGGAGACACCAAAAATGGGCTTCACACATTGTACACATGTGTGAAATTGAATCCTGTCTTCAGCATGGAGAGCGAATGCTTTTACCACAATGCTACCCCACAACCCCTACCCAGACAATGAAAAGTGCATCTATTTTCAAAGATAAACATACTTGATCACTACAACAAGCTATGAACATGAAAAAGATTCAATGCAACAGATCAAAAGCATATTTCTTTCTTACTTCCCCCAATCGACTACATGGTAAAGGTATAACTGATACACCATTATTATATCACCAATAAATATGTATAACAAGACATTCTGAAAATACCGGTATGTTGCATATCAAAATCAGTTGTGTACTTTCATTTGTTGCTGGACAAATGACTTGTTTGGCACAACATGTATCATTATTCCTGTCCGCCAGAAATTTTAAAATGAAATCCGTGAACCAATAACCAGAATTTGGTCATTAACATGTTTAAGAAGCACAATTCAAAGACATTCAACAACATCTGATAAATAATATAGAAGTCATCTTAATGATTATGATATGCATATCTGAGCATGCAGTGAATCGACACACTTCACTGGTTTAGGATGCTAAAGACATATACTGTACTACTCAATATTTGTTAAGGACCAAAGCTTTGGGTATTGTGTGATCATGAATGATAAAGTGTTAATGTTACCAAATAATCACAATATTTCTGCTTGTTTGTTGTTTAATGCTGATCTCAACAGCATACAAGCGACAGGTATATGACAAGGGTCTGCAAGTAATGAATCCAGTGATTGATAGCATGAGCACTAATGCAAATGGGATTGATGACTTGAATCAATATGTCAGCAGGCCTGGATACCTTAACTCGATAGTCACCAAAACTCGGATACCTTACCTCAATGGAATCTTTCCCATAATTGTTTTCTTTACTAACATCAAGGAATCATCCACAAAACACCATGTTACATTTTCACTTCCTGGTATTTCAGTACTTTGTGCATAGGCACGTCAACACCAGTCTTTAACTAACATAAAAGTCTGGCGTGACACAGGCTTCACTAACTGATTTTGAAAAAACTGTGTGAAACTGTGTACAGTGTAGTCTATTTTGTTTTCATTGGTTTGACTTAACAAAATGGGCCTTAAGATTTCATTCCTGATGGCAAACTGGCAAATTTAAGTATTGCAAAGACTGATTGTATCATGATGCACAGAAAGATACTCATGTTGTCAGTCACTGGACTGTCTGCCCAGACTTTATAATTTACAGACCACCGTCATACAGCTGATCACAAACAAAACCAACATCTTTACTTTTCCCTGACAGACTACTGTCTAAAAATCATCTTCAGTTACAGGTATAGCCCTTAGCACATGGTAAGTCACATACTTCGTGAAACACATGCACAATGTTATTTTCAGTGGGGAAAGAAAACGGGACAAAGCTTAAACAATAAACTATCAACAATAACACATGGGTATAAAGATCATCATGTAACAATCTTATCCCTGTAAAATTCTTAAACTTGTTTCTTTTACCACGTTTGATACTCCATATTTAATCAGGAACAGTAACTTTTAAAAATACAATGAAAACATATGTATTACAACAAAACAATAACAAGAAATCTACAACTGTAACCATGGTAACAAAAAATATAAGTGAGATAAAACAGATGAGGAGCAGAACCAAAAGATACAGACCAAAGATGCTGGGTTATCAGGTGAAAGGCATGGGGAGATAACTCATGTCATTTCAACAAAACAATCAATATTTTCTGTCAAAGGCAGATTAAATCAGCTGATATAATATTTTCACTTTAAGCCAATGTCTCGGATATTTTGCATCGTGGGTAAGCAATGGGCTAAACATGTTAACTGCGATATCAAAATTAGCTAAGCAAAAATATGTACTTCTCTTCTATGAAGACTACTTCACAATTTACAAACACACAACAGTCTCCGATTTAAGCCACTTACTTAAAAACAGGGTCAAGTAACATTCAGTTTGATCTATACTAATAACTTCAGTTTGGAGAAAGACATGTGATAATGTAAAACTTAATTGTAGGGCTAGTCTAAGGTGGTAGAGTCAGAACTGTTTATTGAGCACAAACTGGCACAATGCTCCATTTCCTGGAGAATGATACTATACAATTATTGACTATTAGGTTCGCCTCAGTGAATATCACATGTCCAAGGTCGATAAATCATTGAAGCAACTGAACTGAGGTCAATAATTGTTTTATTATATGACAAAAGTACTGAATATTTATTTTTCAGTGACATCGGGGAGGCTATATAAATATTGGTTGTTACTGTAAACCAGCGCAGTAACTTGGACAAAGTGATGCCTATCGCTTCCTTATCGGGACCCAGCCAAGTCAAAACTATTTTTTTAAATGGCAACAAAAAACTGTCATGTGCAGAAATTAAAGTGACACGCCACAAACATTTCACTTTTTTTATCTAGCCTAAGCGGTAACTGAACCAATCACATTTGGACCTTCTTACAGTCACTGCACAGAACACAAATATATCCTTAACAGTTCACCCTTTCATTGCAGAGCATGATTGTCTGTATGCTACATATGCTTAACCACGAATTTGAAACCCAATGCTGACTGGAGCTGGCCTCAGGTCTTCATGGAGAGAGGCATCAAAACAGCATAAAGATGAATTCAATGTAACTGCCAGAGGAAGTGAGCAGTTAGTAAAATACAAGATAAAGCCATGCAGAAGCACATGTCACAAATGGTCAGAACATACTTGAATTTCACAAGTTGAAACATATTCATGGCTGAAGACAGAGTGCCTGAAATCTATCTCTGGAAAAACACAAATTCAACATCCATGACATGAGTTATCTCCCATGGACCTCGATGCAAAAGCTGATGACGACATTTACCGGTTTTACCTTCCACCAAAGTTGACCCTAGGTCAGGTGGTGAATGCTGATTCAACCAATCCACAACGGCTTTTCTATTGTCAGACAGTTTGGTTTTTAGCCAACTCTGGAAGAGAATGCAACAATCAAACTTTTGTTAACAGTGACGCAACAACTATCATAATATTGTCAACAGTGATGCAAAAATCATAAACTGTCATAACATTGCCAATAGTGGTGCAATTATATGGCAAAACATTATTATATTGCAACATGAGGCTTGCAATACATCAATTTAAAGTCTGTTTGATTTCATTTGAGACTGATAAATTGCTCACTAACACAAAATATCAATAATGACAACAAAACCAGATTTTGCACAGTTAGATGAAATCAACAGATGACAATAAGCAATGGTATTTCATTGTTAGCTATAAACAGCAGAATGTTCAAAGGCCCCAAGATTTCTTTCTCCTGCATAATATTCCATCTTCACAGTTCAAGATTAAAAACGAACTATTCATGATCGAGACTGTTGCTGAAAGGGGAAATATGTACTTATAACATAGCATTAATGTACTGGTATACAAATAATATTGACAGAGCATTATTGGGATAAGTGTCACATCATGGTCTCAACGCACTGTTACAGCTCGAGATGTTAAACAGCCAGAACTATTTTGGTGAGCAGCTGCAGAGTTTAGTTTGCTCCTGTCTACATCAGTGACACATGACTTAAATAACACACAGGCCTTACACAGAATGAGTAAAACACAAAAGCAAAGATAAACATAAACAACAGAATTACAGAAATCTCAAGTACAGAGGCTTGTCTAATTCACTGGTATTCTTGTGTGAGTTTAGCCTGAAGCCACACTGAGCAATATTCCAGCTATATGGTGATAATCTGTAAATAATCAAGTCTGGACCTGACAGTCAAGTGATCAACAGCCTGAATATCAATGTACTCCCTTGAGATACTTTGAGAGCCTGAGCACCCAATCCTGTGAGTCCCCTCTTAAGATAAGCATGGGTTACTGAAGAGACCAGGAACATGATTTGTACAATTCGCATCATGTAATTGTTTGTTCACTTAATATCACCTTGAGCAATATTCCAGCAATATGTCTGTAAATAATCAAGTCTGGAGCTGATAATCTAGTGAGAACATCTCAGTACACAATGGGAATACAACATGAGACATAAACCATGTCAACGTGTCTGACCATCTGATTCCTCTTATGAAATACTTTAAATCTATAAAGGTAATCATGTTATTCAACATTTAACAGTATTACTTTTAAAACTGCGTAAAATAGGATTTCCATGTTTCAGTTTGAGTGACAGTATATACAGCAGTGAGCTTGGTGAAGATAGAGAAAAAGGAATGATATTAACCATTTGTTCATTAGTTTCCATTGTGTGCTTGGCGAAATTTCGGATACTGGATGCAAGCTGGGCCAGAGCCTCCGATTCCGGAATGTATTCCTTCATCCAGTCTAGATCAGGAAAGTATTCTTTCCAACTGTCAATTTTCTACAAAAAATAAAAAAGGATCAAAGTAAGAAAACAGAAGACAGAGCAATGTAGAAGTTGTGGCAAAGGCGGATATTGATGTCTGTCCACACCAACCTTGTTGACTGCCACACCTCCTCCAACGGCACCCGTCAGAACCAGATATCGGACTCGCAGCAGCCGCCCAAACCCACTAGCCAGTCGCCCAATAACTGACATGTCTCTCTGCGATTGGACGACAACTTTGTAAGGTGAACAGGGGCCCCTGAGTAAAGGCCTGGCAATCCTGAGGGCTGAGAAGTGACATATTTGATACACATTTTGAGGCTGCAGTGCCAGTATTTGTCTATGGGTTTGTGTTTTGGAGATGAGGCTCCTTAAGACTGCTGTACTTGGTGAGGTCTGAGTCCGCAGCCATGTGTGCATGTCCCTACTGTGGGCAACTGCTAAAGACTTCTTCACACAGCGTCCACAGTACGGGCTGAAACAAAATGATTTCTCAATCAATTTAATTCATAGAGACACTGTCTAGATGACTTACATGAAGTACTGATTTTTACTGATGACATAATCAGTATTAAAAGTCTATTTAATACAGAAAAAAAAAACAACCCAAAAAAACAATTAAAACACAATTATTACTTATGACATGTAATATAACAAAAAAAATATATAACGAAGTCATAAGCGTACAGTCATGAATCAAAAGTGAAATATTTTGTACCTGGGTTTACTTCCCTTAAACCGAAGCACCCAGTAGACTGAACCCAGTCTGAGCAGGTGGGTGTGCATTTAAGTGTAACGAGGTCCTTCACTGACCTATACACCGAGTAATCATCATGTGTATATAGAGACGATCTGTTCGATTGGCATTTTAGAAGTATGGTGAGCAATATGAAAGTAAGATTCTTTCTGGATAACAACTTTTTTTACTGTATATGATACGATTTTTCAGTATGGATTTATATACCATTATCAAACAAGAGTGACAATGGCATAAGAATCCGTGTTGTCACATGGTTCAATAAGAACCAATCAAACAGAGGGTTACTTACTCGTTTGTACTTGTTACAAAATGGCGGTGTTTTTGTCAGTCATTGCAAAAAAGTAAGTTAAAAAGGTGGGCAGGCAACTTTCAAGATGGGCAGGCAACATTTATGGGCCACCAGCCCGGCTATTATTTCAATCACTGGAAGTTGTTATCCATAAAGAAGGAATTTAGGGATCTGCATTTGCGTTCAATCCAACCAACAAATACTGAGATGGTGAACAACTGCATAGCTAAAAAACTGTCATTAGTTCAAGTACAAAGCAGGACTTGAAACTGACATTCTGAGTTTGCACCAGTTTCTGTCCGATTTAGTCATCCGAGAAAAACTGACGCAGTTTCATTGCAACCTTTGGACATAATAATGTCATGTACAAGTATTACACCAGTTCACTCTTACTTAGCCAGAGTCTTACCAAAAAGGTCTTGTTAAAACAACACTGCACAATGGCGAGGTGAGAGTTGCAAGCCAGATAATTAGCATTATCCACTGAAGTATGAGCCATTGTTCACATTGTGACATAATGTAAGATATATGTGTGCGCATTTGTTATAATTGTAATTTTTAAAATTTAGTAAAACATGATGACAAAAGTACGAGATCATAAATAACATTAAGCATAGAATATACATTACTACAAACATACATATAGCAAAAATGCTTTTACTTCTGCAAGGAACCAGATGAAAAGTTACACACGACTGACGAAAGTGATAATAAAGTTATGCGCAGAATGGATATTATGACTTCTGGATCTTGGTAATACTATTTTACCATACAGAGCATCATTTACGAGATATCTATGTTTGAAATAAAATAAGTTGTTTCTTAAAGAAACATAGTTGGGACAAATTAAAAGATAATGAAGGGTGTCCTTGAAACGCAGAACCTCAAGTACATGATGGGTTATATTACATAAATGTACATACTTTATAGACATTTAAATCGCTGCATTCAAATCAGAAACTGCAGGGGATTATATGACAGAATGTGTTTCCAATGCTGACAATGGCATCAAACCCTAATGAATTACAATATGATTTAATCTTATTTTCAAATTCACTTGGAGATTTTCTAAGTCTTGATTTCTTCAAGCAAAGAATTCCAATGTAATTGTGTACATTATCAATGTAATATCTCATTTTAAAACAAATTTCATGAATCTCACTAGCTGTACACTTTGCTGAAACAAACTGTGGCTCATCTGGACTAGGTGTTGTCAAAACACTAACCCCAAAACACTAAGCCAAATCCCACTCTAGACATGTGAGAGAAGAGTTTTGGTAGAATCTGGCTTAGTGAGAGGACACCATCACACCTGCCTATCTGTGTAATTACATAATGTTACATAAACAACTCAGGTACACAAGCCATAAATCAAAGTATTTTGTTTATGGTGCATAGCCTGATAGGTGTTAAGTTCGAATTGCGCCTGGTCAAGTACTGAAGTTGTATATTGCATATTGTCATTAGCAGACAGGCAGATACATTGCTGTCAGTAAAACAGTCACCGAGTTTTGTCTGTGACAGAGACTACTCATCACAATTAACAGATTCTTCTGGTTTGATAGACATGTTTTAAACGTTACAGTTTTCAAGCTGAGCAATTTTATTACTTCAGACATAAGATGCTTGTAATCACACATCTCCAAAACTGCGAAAATCCTTGCAAGCATAATGGATAAATTGCCAGAGAGTGTGGCTGGTAATGGGCACTATTCCCAAATACAGATCCAGCTTCTCTGAATTTGTCACTGGCCTTGCTGGAACAATTGAACGATCTTAGCCTGAATGTGATACGTCATTGACTGATTTGTAAACATGAAAATCGTGACATACGGTGGCTATCCCTGCAGACGGCATGAAACAGGAATGTATGCCGAATATGATTAAACCATCACAACAAATGACATTGCCAGAAATCCTTGATCTTGAAACTGAAAGATATTGGCATGTATTGCAAATGTAAACAGTCCATGATCATGTCATGATTTGCATGATTTGAAGTGTAGATGTTTAGGCTAAAAATCTCCCTAAACAACTAACCCGAACTGCCCGCGTAATAGCATGGTCAACATGATTCAGGAACTAGAGTTTTTTCCATCTTCGTTCCCGTCTGACGAAAGTAGCCAAACGCATTGCAACTACGGACGGATAGTTTCGCATTCCATACAAAGTTATGTGGATTACGATACGTGTCACAATGGACATATGATTAAACTATACCTCTTTATATATCACATTTTAAGCGAAAATGTTGAAATGAAAGTCTATACTTTAAAATTGGAAATACGAAAACAATTCTATGTGGATGAAAGCAACCTCCTCACAGCGATAGTACTTTAAACTGGCGTTGGAATCTCGAGCTCATGCGTTTCTCACGTTCAACGCTACCCTGTACCCCGAAGGAGGGAAGGGAAGGGCTACCAGTCTGCAGCCTCCTCGGACGACTGGGAGGAATCAAAAGTGTCATGCGCTGGCAAGGAGCTTGTGAAGACTTAAAGGGACGTAACTCCCGACGACCAATGTTTTTGGCGTGAATTTCGTTTAGTATTGTGAGATCGAATTCACTGCTTACATCTGCAATTTACCTCGTTTAGTGTTGTAGGAAGCAGCCATGGCAGACGAAGAGGAAAAGGGATACAGATGGGAAACAGAATACGAAAAAACTTGGTACTGAACACAAAGCTCACTCACTTCATGACATAACTCTCACTCCGTTACCCTAATTTCAGGAAATTTATTTTATTTGATCTCTTTTCATAAACATGTGCACAAATATTTGCTCAATAAATGTCTTCAACAGTATCGACATTGAACATGCTTTGTCTACTGTTTACCAGTGTCAATAATAATACGAGCGTCTGGGACAGTTTCGATATTACTGTCCAGGTTAAGTCAGTTGAAAGGATCAAATACCAGTTACTGCCCTCATCAGGATCACAAGAATGTTTCATATTCCCTAGTCTAAGTGTCATATTTGTTTATATTAACACTTGATTATCAGGTGTATGTTTGCGATCATATAATCTTGCTGCAGATGATGGAGTAGCGGAATAGCCTAGTGGTTACAGCGTTCACTCATCACGCTGAACTCCTGGGTTCAATTCTGTTTCATGTCCCCTAGCTCGGGCAAGCCTCCAGTTCGCTCAGCAGTGAATGGGTATCCGGTAGGATGAGATGTTAATACAACTGCAAACCAGCAAGCAGAACCAAGATTTGATTACATGCCATCAAAAGACTCGTAACAAAAATGTAGCAGCATGAGAATCTTCATAGTGAATGGAATGTGACACATCGAAAATGGATTATTATTATTATCAATATTACATCCTTTCTGTGTTCCAGGGAGGCCCTGATTGAGGATGACTCTGGGTCGCTGCAGGCCAGCGTGGATGACATCATCCAGAAGGCCAAGAAGAGGAAACTGCTGGAGAAGATTGGCAACATACGGCTGGGGATGGTAATGGCAGCTCTGTTTATGGTCCTGATTTATGTTTAAGTTTCACCAAAGTGGTAAACATTCAAACATCTTAACCATCTAAACATTAAGTAATGGTGTACCCATGAAGGACTGGGTTACAATATTGATCGTCAGTGACCCATGCTTGTCAAAAGAAGTGACAAAGGAGACCAAGTGGTCAGGTTCATTGACTTGGTTGACACATGTCATCTGACATCAGTTGTGCAGATTGATGCTCATGTTGTTGATCACTAGATTTTCCTGTCTAGCCTTGATTGTTTACAGACAGCTGCCATATAGTTGAAGTATAGCTGATTGGGGCATGAAACTAAACTCACTCACTCACTGGCAATGGTGATGTTTTTTCAAAGTTTGAATGTTAAATGGTATGACAATTTCAGGTATTGCAGAACTTTGTGCATGAACATTATTAAAAAATATATCCAAATTTATGGAGGTTTTTTTCCATGTAATTCAGCAGACCTAAAAATCATCTCTCTTTGAAATAATAATGCCTTCACATTGTGCCATTTGTTTTAAGAAATGCGTTTCCTTCAGATGCGACATCTTTTCTTGATAATCGACATGTCCAGTTCAATGAATGATCAAGATTTGAAACCAACAAGACTCTTGTCATCCATAAAGGTAAAAACCTGCTTTACTTGTACCACTGTCCTGTAAAGAACAGGTTTGGATCAGTCTTCAGTAATTGATGCTTGTTGCAAGCTGGGACTGTCATAATAGGGTGGACATTAACATGTCATTGTATCCCCAATAGAGAAGAGTAATGGTCATACTGTTGATCACTGGATTATCTGGTCCTCAGTTTTTTACAGACTGCTGCCATATAGCTGGAATGTTCCTGAGTGTGTCATTAAACACAAACCAGCAACCAACAACATCTTAGGTGCTTTAATTCAGCTGTGTCTCTTTGACATTTCAGTGACCCATTATTACAGGTTCAAATCCTGATTCACACTGAGTATATTTCTTGGTTTTCTCCATAATTGTGCTTGTTGGTTTTGTCAAAGGGACTGGCATTCTAGAAGTTGAGGAGATGAAGAATGACTCTAATTTTAATAATACACAAACTTGTATTTCTGTATGGGCTCTAATATCATTAGATTCAAATGTCGTTGTAAAGCAAGTGACTTGTCAAGCTTGACAACGATATTACAACCTGTGTCAAAACATCGCCTATACAGAAAAAAGATGTATATAAAAATTGTCCACATTCTTTATCAAAGTGTTACAAATATAAGATCACTTTGGGATCTCATTTGATTTTAAGCTGATGAAAGTGACATTAAACCAGACTCACTCACTTTTTTGCAGCTTTGTGAGAAATTCATTGAAGAATACTTTGACCAGAACCCAATCAGCCAACTGGGCATTCTCACCACAAGGAACAAACGTGCAGAGAAACTTACAGAACTTGGAGGTAAATTCATTCAGTGCAAGATAGTCAGCATCTTACAGTTAACTTATTAATGTATCCTTAACATTTGACCAAAGTAATTTGCAATATGCAGTTGTCTCCCTTAGTCTTGCCAGGCACTCCACATAATGGACTTCAAAAATCAGTTTCATTCTGAGATATAATCCTGTTAATGGTTTAGGACAGTAAATTAAATTTTGTATTAGTTAGTAGATTAAGTAATAGCTCTGATTTAGGTGAACATGCCATCTTTCAGAATGTACTTTGCAAGGTATTGTATGAAACAACTGTGTTAAGTATTTTCTCTGTGTTTCCTGTCTTTCTAAACATTAACATTATCAATATCATGATTGTAGGTATGATGGTATGAATTTCAAAGGCAACAAAACTGTATCAGTTAGGAACATTAGCAATTATAATGATGATAATATACTGAACAGCAAAAGAAACTCGTTTAAAAAAATGAATATTAAATTAAGAATTCATGTTTATATCTTCTATTTAAAAAACTTGACAAAAAAACAGTTGCGTTTCTTTTGCTGTTCAGGATGATGATGATGATGATGATGATGATGATGATGATGATGATGATGATGATGATGATGATGACGACGACATAGTGTGTGATATATGATAGAATGTAACAGTCTTAACTATGATAAGACTGATGCCATGTAAAGAATGTAGAAACAAGGAACAGATATGTTTTAATATGATTCTCCTCAACCTCTGTTGTCCAGTGTTGAATAAAATGTATGCAAATAATGTACAAAGTTCTTGTGTTTGCTTTTCTGAAAGAATGTTTTTCAGGAAGTCAGAATGTGTACTTTTGGGGCTGCCTGAAACTGATATATTAGTCTAATTTCTTCTATAATTAATGTGTTTAATATTTATTAATTGACACTGTAATTTTGAAATGGTCTTTCCAGATGTAGTCTTTGTTTTCAAATTTAACTGTTCATTTTCCCAGTGTTGAAATTAAAACAATTATATAAGGCATTATGGCTGAAACAGAGCATGTGGGATCAAACATGAAAATATTGACATTAGCATCACCCTGTCAGTTGAGCCTACAGGGAATAGTTAAAACCTTCAGTTTAGTCCCGTTTGAAACAGTCTCCAGGTATCCTTCATGGTGTCCACTAGTGGTGTCCCAATTAATTGATATAATGGAAGATTGGTCACAGTGACCAAACGACCAAGCTATCGATCACACTTTCTCATAATCAAACACAAATTATTTGGGAACAGCTGTTTAGTGTATGAAACACTTGGCCATGGAATATGTCTTCAAGTTACCAGGGCCTGAAAATGTGTTTATTTCTCTGAAAGTTCACTTCACTAGCTGAAAATGCATGATTGAATATTTCTTGAAAACTCCAGGAAATTGATGTTGATTGTATATTAGTCATCACTTCAGAGTAGCAAGTTGCATCATGTTATATTTATCTGCTATAACAATGTGGATAATCTGAAAATGATGCTGACCATGCATTTTGTTGATGGTTGTTCATTGTCAATGAAGCAATCATCAGTTGTGACATTCTGTAAATTCCCAGCATTAGTGTCTGCTGCTGTGGTACTGCTTGAATTGTGTTAAAACCATACTAACTCCCTTTTCAGGCAACCCAAGGCGCCACATCACAGCCCTGCAAGGATTGGAAGAGAGAGCGTGTCAAGGAGAGCCGTCATTACAAAACTCAATGGAGCTGGCAATACAGACCTTGAAGTGGGTAGATTTTGTTGTGTGTTCTTTTCTGTATATTTCAGAAATCCTTGTAGGTACAGCTAACCATTTATCCTTGTGTCGTAAGTAGTGGTGATCGAAGATTGGTTGCAGTGAACAAACGAACACAGGCAATTTTGGAACTACTGGTTTTGTCTTTGAAACACTTGACGACGGAACATACATCATCTTTGAAGTTGTTAGGAGCTGAAAAGTGTTTGATTCTTAGTATACTCACTTCACCAGTCTAAGTAAACTTAGTCTCAGTACTTTTCGTTTCACTCCACTACTGAGTCTAACAAAACCTCATAGGAGGTTGCGTCAGGTAACCTTTGAGATTGACCAGTCAGAACACAGCTTACCACATCGTGAAAGTGAACATTCACACATACCTTTTGAACTTTTTATCTTGAACAGTTGCATACCCAAACGATTCCGAATGCTGTGTAGCATACGAACGCTTCCAGGTGATGCATTGGCCGCACTTTACAACCATGACGACGGTTAGTAGTCACTGAAACAGTCACTGAAAATAGTGTTTCTGGCAATATTCAAGGATGTCATTTTGCGGAAATATTAGCTAATGGTAACCATGTCAACAGAAACCCCCAAGTGTATATACTGCAGGTCAAATAACTGAGTTATATGCGTTTTTTGGTTTGTGGACAGATCTTGTTCAGTGATCTGAATACTTGGTAAGTCCCTCCGATCCCTGAGCAGTAACCATTGTCTGATTGGTTAAATTTATTTAATGATCTCGCTATTGACTGGACCGTCATAGGTCGCTCAAAGGTTACCTTCTGCTAGGGTTTGTTAGACCCAATGGTGGAGTGTAACGAATAACAATAAGACTAAGTTTACTTAAACTGCTCACTTCACTCACTGGAAAGTAATGACTGAATATTTCTCGAATACAACAGGAAGTTTATCTTCATGACATATAAGTCATCACTTCAAAGTAGCATGTTGCATCATGTTATACCTATCTGCAATAACCTAAACAGGAAATATGCAAAATGACGCTAAGAAATTTTTTTCAAGGATTGATCAGTAATATTGAACCAATCATCAATTGTGAGCTTTTATAGCTCATTCACTCTCTTGTTTGTTCATTCACTCATTCATTCATTCATTCATTCATTCATTCATTCATTCATTCATTTTACTAAATGAACAGCATCTCCTGACAAGCATATGATCAGTTGTCTTTTTTTCTATGAACACAGACACATGCCAGGTCACGCTAGCCGGGAGGTGCTGGTTATACTAGGTAGTTTGTCAACGTGTGACCCGGGAGACATTGATGCAACAATAAAGGTACGTACTTGTCATTGCCGTATAGCTAGAACACTACTGAGTGTGGTGTTAAACAACAAACAAAACTTAAAGGTCACATGCAACATAAAGCACAACTTTGCAGATTCTGATACCTTTCGGTATGCACTTACCGAAAAATGCCAACTGAACCTATAAAGTTGAAAAAAACGTGATGAAAAAAAAGTCCAGAGTTCAAACGATTCATTAAATTTCCCCAAGCGCTGGTGGGAAAAATGGTTTCAACAGCTGTGCTGCGCTGCGCCCATAAAACATGTGTAGTGAATAGGTTCGCTGAACTTGAAACAGTATGCATGCCCGGAGTATGAGGTTGTGAGCATAAGTCTAATCTTGGTTGTGTACACAAACAAGTGAATAATCTACTCGTTACATAAAAAAGAATTGTTGTAAGCAGCTTGTCACAGAGAAAACTCTATGTCTGGTTTATTGACACCTATATGTCTGCCTGCATGTCTGCTGAAGACAATATGCAGTCACAGCTCCAATCATTGACCACATGCAATTTGAACAGAACACCTATTGGGCTATACACCATAAACAAAATAAATTGATTTATTACTCGTGCAGAGTCTCTGCTATATTATGTAATTAGGCATGTGTGATACTTGTACACATGACATGTTTTTATGTCTGTGGGTTGCAAACAAACTACATCGGTTTTTCTCGGATGACTGGATCTGATGGAAACTGGTGCAAACTCTTATCAGTCCTGCTTTGTACTTGGACGAATGACAGTTTCCAGCCACGCAGTAGTTTACCATCTCTACTGAGATGATTTGTGATTGGATCGAACACAAATTCAGAGAACATGTCTTTACAAAACCAAACAACTCCATACACATTCTTTATAGATAACAACTTCTTCTAGTGTATATGATTTGTTTGACAATGGTATATGAATCTATGCTGACACGACACATCAAGTACAATAAAGGAAGTTGTTATCCATGAAGAATCTTACTTTCTTGTGACTTGCCATGCTTCTAAAATGCCCATCAAACACACCATCTTCCTGAACACATAATGAGCCCTCAGACTATCAGCAAATGAACCAGCCAATCGGAAGCCGTCAGTACTCTTGTGTGCGCGCCCACCCGCTATAACTGGGTTCAGTCTCCCGAGGGCTTCGTTTCGAAGGAAGTAAGCACAAGTACAAAACATTGCACTTTTGAATCACGATTGTACGCTTATAATTTTGTTTATTTGTTTTCTTACAAGCAGCAATGTATATCATATGTCATGAAAAGTGATAATTGTGTTTTAATTATGTTTCATTTTTTGGTTGCATGTGACCTTTCATTTTTGACTGTCCATGATTTAAGTCTTTGTTCATGTTTTACCATGATTTAAATCTTTGTTCTGATATTCATGCCGATAATTTAAGTCTTTGTTCATCAGTGTGTATAATTTAAGTCTTTGTTCATGATTGTCCATAGTTTAAGTCTTTGTTCATGATTCTCCATATTTTAAGTCTTTGTTGATGTTTGTCCACAGACCCTGGAGGAGTTGAATGTCCGCTGCTCTGTAATAGGACTGGCTGCTGAGGTCCGGGTGTGCAAAAAACTGTGCCACAACACACAGGGTTAGTCTTGTACATCTTGTCATGCCATCCCCTGGCCGTGGCTCCAGGTTGTCCATTGCTCTAGTCCTCAGTTTGTTTGGGCTGGTGACTTTGTTAAAAATATGCCCCTATTTAACTCATCCATAACTTGGTACCTGGTAGGACAAGATGATATTTATCACTGTTACCCTCCTATACCATGACATGACAGCTTTGATTGACCACTATCCATAGCAGATGATCTTTTTGTTCTACATAAATATGGTTTAGTCATTGTCTTTGTGAACTGTCTGCAGGGAAGTACAATGTGATTCTGGACGAGACTCACTTCAAGGATCTTCTCTACCAACATGTATCACCCCCGCCAGCTACGGTAAGCTCCTCACAGTGTCTGGTTGGCAACCTCTAAATATTGCATTGATGGGGGAAATACAAAGACTTGAACACTTAATACCTTTTTATGAGATCGGGCATGTATATATATGTGTATATTAATGCATGATGTATCTTTGTGATTAGTAAGGTATAAGTCACACTTATTTTAGAAATAAATATGTTTAAAAGTGTGGCAAAGATTTACAATGAATGGGAACATACTTTATTCCCAATGTACTCATGTCACAGCTGGGGTCCTCTTGGTTTTTTCTACAAATAAACATCTTGTTGTACATTATGCCTTTCGTAGTGCTTAGAAGCTTTCCTTATGTTCTTGCTTGTTGGTTTCTTTCAGTCAAATACAGAATCTTCTTTGATCAGAATGGGTGAGTAAAATGTTCCTGTATAGAAACACAAGGTATTGTTCACAGTGAGATAGACAGTTTTGTGATAGTTCAAGGTAGGAAATGACAGCCATCACAGACGTGTTCTTTGTCCAAATGCACTTGACCCTGACCCTGACCCTGACCCTGACCCTGGCACTCATGACCCTGACCTCGACACTGAGACTGAGCATTGCTGTTACAGGCTTCCCCCACCACACGCTGAACGCAGACCGAGACAGGGAGGAAAAGCCATCCATGTGCATGTGGTGAGTAGGTGTCAGCAGTACAGACTGCCAAATATGGTGTCTTTCAGGGCAAAGTCTCATCTAATTGGAAGCCAGAATTTGCCCTCAGCATGGATCTATGATAATTTTGCCACCAAGGACAACTGCCACCTAGGACTTTGTTTCACAAAACTCTCGTAAACCTAAGATCTTGTAACCTTTCTCATGGTAATCGTATATCCCATATTATAGCATAGACTGATGACAGTCATAGCACTACAACGGGTTTTGGAAATGGGGCCCAGGACAATTGCCACCCAAAAGATAGAAAAATAATTCAGTTTCTTAGCAATTTTTATTGAGTTTGACATGGTAATCCATTATTGTCTAAAGGGTGGTCAGACTCGTTGTCTGATGATGTAGTCCAAGGTTTGTCTAGTACATACATAGTTGGGCATACATAGTTAAGTACCTTTGTCCAACCAGGATCAGAGTAAGAGATTCACATAACAGTGATCTTCCCAAACATTGAAATGACATAATAATGGAAACAATTTTATTTTTAGAAATAATTATGATAGCCCCCATGCTCCATGTCTTTAAGCCAATCCTGGTTTATCAAATTCCTTGGTAGTGTTAAATTGTTTGAAATAAGAGAATAATACCAGTACTGATTTGTGTTCCAGCCATGCTGACGGAAAGTCTGGAAGTCAAGGCTTTAGTAACAGTGGTTACTTCTGTCCCCAGTGTAAAAGCAAGTACTGTGAGCTTCCTATAGAGTGCAAGGCTTGTGGTAAGTCACAACTGTAAAGTACAGCTGCAGATATAAGAAATAGATTCCACACCCTTTGGGTCCGTGTAATTTATTTTCCTTGAGAGCAATGACTTTGGGCTATGCATAGACTAATCGTTGTGACACTTGACAACCACAAGCCCCCAAACCACAAATATAAGAAATAGATTCACAGACACTCTGAGTTCATATAGATTCTGTTCTGTGCAAGCCATGACTGGGGGCTGCTAACTTAGCGTAAGGCATGTGGCAGGTACTGCCGTTTGAATAGGAATAGTTCGAAGTGGTGAGAACAAACTACAGTTGGGCAGAAAATATTTCACCAGATCCTCTGAGTTCATTCTGAAAATATTTTTCTGTAACTCCCCAACTATCATTCGGGATGTTCCAATTATTGTCGGTTGTATGATATAATGATATATTTCTTTTGACAGGTTTGACGCTGGTGTCTGCTCCTCACCTGGCCCGATCTTACCATCATCTGTTTCCACTGCCATCATTCAAGGAAACACCAGTCTCAGACTTATCAGCCAATCCCAAGTCAGTCTGCATAGTTTATTGTCTTTCATAATCTCCAATGTTGGACAACTTTATTACGTGCTGTTTGTTTAAGGGAAAGATGCCTTTTTTCAGTAATGCTTATGTTTAAAAAATATTTTCACAATTTAGGAAGTTCTCTAGAAAGTATCACTACAGAATTGAGATATGTATTACATCTTGTCACATGTTTTGGAGGTTGTAAGTGGATGAAAGTATGTTCATAAGTATCATAACACAAATTTCAACACGTATTTAAATGAATGAAAATGCCTTTATGAGTATCATGACACAAAATTCAACTGATTGTGACTTAATTTTGCGAATTCAGGGATATTTTAAAAAACATGTGAGAATAATAACGTTTACTCAAAATACATCTTTTCTTGTGCTTTGGAGGTTGTAAATGAATGAGAATATACTTATAAGTATCATGGCACATTCTACTCATTTTGACTTAATTCTGCTAATTACAAGAATCTTCCACACTTCCACTCAAAATACATAGTTTTTTCTAGTGTTTTGGAGGTTGTAAGTCAATAAAAGTGTGTTTATAAGTATCATGACAAAATAAATGAAATCATTCCGACCTCTAATCTCGCTCATGGACAAAAATATTTTCATTTGCCTGTTTACTTTTATTTTGCAAACATGTGGTTAAAAAATAGATGAAATTATAATGACAAATAATTTCAGTTTAATTTAGTGTGTTTAGTTTTATGTCGCACTCAGCAATATTCCAGCAATGTGGCGGTGGTTTTTAGATAATTGAGTTTGGACCAGACAGTCCAGTGATCAACAGCATAAGCATCGATCTGCACAATTGGGAACTGATGACGTGTCAACCACGTCAGCGATCTAACCACCCGATCCTGTTAGTCGCCTCTTACAACAAGAATAGTCGCCTTTTATGGCAAGCATGAGTTGCTGAAGCCCTGTTCTACTCAAGATCTTCATGGGTCCTGAACGCAGAGCTTTAATTCCAGCAACATGTACAATTAGAATACTTTTGAATTTAGGCATTCTATAAATATAACAAACTTCATGCTATATCTGTGAAGTTGAAGTTATTTGTGAAAGCCCTCATCAAGACTGACCGAACTCCGGTGACATAAAGTCTATGCTGGGACACATTAATAAACAGTGTTGTGAGATCCTTAAACTGTATTGAAATACGTCTTGTCAATCCCACTGACATTCGCCAATAACCACTTAAATATCGAATACATAATCTGTGCTCCTTCAGAACAAATAACCACACGTCAACAGTCGTGAGTTAATGGCCTTGTAAAACCCCTCACAAAGGAAACACAAAGCACCAAAACTGTGTTTCTTTCTAAGTGACACACGGTATGTTGTCAGAGTTTCCAGGTTGAATACATTGTATCGTGGGTAAAACCTTACGCTTGGAAAGTGTACCTACCCAGTAGTTTTAGTGTACCTACCCAGTTTAGCATGTTTCGTTGTAATATTGTGGGATCCATTTTTAGTAATTCTCGTTTGCCCGTCCCAGCTTTTCTTCGACCGAGGTGTTATGGGGTATTTTCCCATTTGTCAGATGAGGAGTATAGAATACAACAGGGATAGGTCACTCGCTTGTTTTCTTTACCATATGTACTAATCAACATGCGCCTCGTCATGCTCCAACGCACACAATGACTTGGTTTGCTTCAGCCAGTTTACTGTATCAGAAATGTTACTATATGAATGAATTATAATAAGAATTAAGAGCAAGATGTATATGTGAATGAATGAAAGAAATAGTAAAAGATAGAAGTACATATGTGAATGAATGAAAGAATAAATGATACGCCACGGCCATCCCTTCCAAAACATGCTAAAGAATGCAAAACTATCGTTAGATCACATGTGTTAACTTCAGCTTGTTAGAGTCTCCCTGGTCAGACATAACAATTGTCAGACAGGTTAAAACAGCAAACTATCTGCTTGACTGCACAGTTGCCAGTTGACGTAGTATATCCACATCACCTAATTTCCTGCATAACCTTCGTCTACATCACTATCTTTAATATAATAAGCAGAGAGCACAGAGGGTCGTATATCTGTAACCACGTGGCGTCTCACTGGTGCAGACGAAGTTCCCAAGTAGGGGTGTCCTTCTCTACCTTTTCCATTAATCTTTAAAACATCTAACAAGCTCAATGCATGCAACTTTTTGCTAAAATGTGATGTTATACATATCATAAAAGTATTTTTTAGGTATTATTCCATTATTTTAGGCATTGTTATATTTGATAAATTATCATTTTATGATACATATATGTATGACATGCTGGACAGGTATTGGACATTTTGTGTTAATTTACCATTACCATTTTCATAATGCATAAAAAAGACACTCATTAATCTATCACTGAGTTTTGTCACTCTTTCACTCCAACATGGTTGCTAAATCCCCTCTGAACGATTGTATAGTTTAGAGTTTGAATCTTGGCATATTTTACTGATTTTGTTTGGTGTTTATTACTATTTCATCGATTTGTTTAGATTTATTGATTTTATTTGTTTTGTTTTTTTTGTTATCATTGTTGTTGTGTTTTGCTGCTAGAGGCCCATCGAGTGAGTCTGCTTTGATAACTGTAAATTTATTCTGACGCTTGATGAGCGGGACATGAAGTGTTCTTATCATGTATGTTTTGTAATTATAGTATTGGTACAGAGCGGCATTGATATGCATGTTTATGCTTGCCAATCCAATCACGATTACTTGAAGTGATTAGTTTAAGCTACAGATTAAAGTATATATACTATTAATCTGTAATCTTTATATTAAGCTGTCAGGAATACGTAATATATTCTAGATTGATTTTGCGTTTACTTTTTTATCTTTTTATAAATTTTCGCTATTTTTGCTACAGTCTAAAAGATATAGTTGTGGTCTCTAAGTATTTTAGAAATTATGTTGTTGAGACAGTTGGAACTGTTGATCTGCAGTCTTTCAAAATTCATTTTCACGAGAAACATTCTCCCTTTTCACCATTTCTCACAATGAGCATATAACCGTTACAAAACGGTGTCTTCCCATAAAATAAGTAGGAGGAAACGTGAAGTATAGAAGCGCATTTGCCATAAATGAAGTTGTTAAAATGATAAAGAAAAGTGTCATTTCCAACATTCTCATTGCAAGCAATTTTATTAAGAAACTGATAAGCTCATTACTAATGGAAGGAGAGAACTGAAAGCTCATTTTATGAACTAAAGTCACTGAGTGAAGTAGCTAACATCGATTCACTTACATTCTGGTACACGTGTCTGATTTCATTTTACTTTTTTTTGTAGAATACCAGTGTCTAATCCCTACACCAAACGATTTTGACCTTGACCAAAAGCAAAGGTTTAACTACAGGACTACCCCGTAGACATCACTTGCTTGAAAACGAGTTTAACTCATTAAGGCCGAGAAACGTGCATGTGCAGCAAATAAATTAACTTCTCAAAGCGAGAGCTGTGTATGGGTGGTAATAAAAAGCATCTCTTATTCAGCGAGAGCCGTAACTGTTCATCAGCAGAAAGTACCTCTCATTCAGCGAGAAACTCACATGTGCATTTTACGTTTTAAATTCGTACTGCACCAATTGTTTCAATCAATTTAGTAGTACTGATCAAAGATTAGGTTTTCTTATAGGAGAGGTTACCTTTTGCGTTTATGAGAAGCAGTATTAAAGTGTTTTAATAACAATTGCTAGCAATGTGATAGGCTTATACAGGTACATAAACACATGTCTGCGAGAAAGGGGAGTATGACATGTTGTTGCAGAAGGTAAGTGTTTGTTACTCGTCATTGGAAGTGAATACTAAAATACTGTTTTTGCACATTGTTTGAATTAATGGTGACAAGGTTACAAAACCTTCTTCTGAATGCAAATACTCCCTAATAAATATAAAACAAGATGCGAAATGACAAGGACATACAAAGCATTCACTATTGATTTTTCATAATTCTAAGGTTGATAATGTTACATAACTGAATATGAAGTGAAAACTCTTGCATCGACTCATAATGTGTAAATTACACATAAACCATACAAACTTTGTTCAAGCTGTTGAACGTTTGTGTTGTTGAATGTTGATTTGAAATGTGATCTTTCAATGCAATTTACATAAACATTGTGTTTGTATTCGATTCTGTAATTATCTGATCCAGTGTAATTACCTAGTGTGTCAAGTCTTAATTAATCCATCGTCAATAAAAGCAGGATAATACATCAGTTATGGAAGTGATACTCAGGCGTATAATCATTCAATCAGACATCAGTAATGAGATATTTGAACAGCCTTCGGCAGAATGCATGTCCAGTTACGCCCTTGTCCCGTGACAAGTGTAAAACAAACTAATGCGCTGTTACATCATTTGACAACCTGTTTTATGGAATCATGACCATTATCAATCTTCCAAACCTTGTTTGCAGTCAAAATAAGTTAAATATAGTCTTGCCCATAAATATTTTGGGGGATTCAACTGCGAGTGTATACATTATAATAAATAAATAAATCAGTATCGTGTCACTTTTTGAATTCTATAATACATGTATTTCAATGAGGATATTCATTCGTAACAATGTGCAGATTATATTTAAATGTTCAGCAAGTCATTATGTTTGATGTACTTCTAGTGTGCACTAAATGGTTGGATTGGGTTATGCGGGGTAATAATAATTGTATTGTAGCGCTTTGAGCCCTTTCAGGAGAAATAAACTCGCCAAAGTGCTTGGTGGTCCTGTGTGTACATTTGGTGCATCCTCACGATTATGGATGTTCACGATACACAAACCTTTTCATGACAGGTAGAGTTGATAAAGCCGAAATCCAGCATATCAATTGGTCAATGATCTGGCGAATAATCAATCTGTATCCAAGCTGTCTGCTTCTGCTTCTGAAATTTTAACCCACGTCCCATCACCTGACATTTCCCCTGTGACAGGTATCTCATGATACCATTGGTCATAGATAACAAATCAGCCACCATATTGTACTGGTGAGATAAAAAACGTTCTATTCAGGAACTTTGATGACATCCCATCCCATGACCCTTTGTCACAGTCACAGACTAGCGTGTTAGTACTTTCCTTAAAATATTCAGTATACACTAGCAATGTATCAGCGAAAATGCTTCTTTCATGCTTTGTATGAGGGGATGTCAATAAGTTTTGAGCCTTGCATAGAAAAACACAAAATATTGGTATGAACCACATTTATTTTTCAACATAGTCCCCTTGTGAGTCAAGACACTTGTTCCATCTTTTCTGCCAGGCGCTGATGCCATCTCTGTAGAGGGCGCCATTTTGGTCCTCAAACCAAGCCTCAGTAGCAGCAATAAGCTCATTATCATCCTGAAATCTACGACCACGCAAGTGTTTCTTGAGATTTGGGAACAGATGGTAATCACTTGGTGCCAGGTCTGGAGAGTAGGGGGGATGCGGCAAGATTTTGTACCCACATTCCTGGACAGCAGCGGCTGCAATGCGAGAGGTGTGTACTGGAGCATTGTCTTGATGTAGAAGGATACCACGTCTGATTTTGCCCCGGCACTTCTCCTTGATTGACTGTCGCACTTGCCTCAACAAGTTAGCGTAATATTCCCCATTCACTGTTCTTCTTTTTGGTAAGTAATCAATGTGGATGATCCTTTGCTATCCCAGAAGACTGTTGCCATTATCTTCTGCACTAATCTGGAGGCTTTGAACTTTTTGATCCTGGGAGAAGTGACATGATTCCATTCCATGGATTCTTGTTTACTCTCAGGATCATAGTGGTGGTTCCAGGTTTCATCACAGGTTACTAGCCTAAAGTGAAAATCTTCTGGATTCTTCTTGTATCTGGTTAGCATGGAGTTGCTTATGGTGACCCTTGTCTGCCTCATTTCATCTGTAAGCATTCTTGGCACCCATCTTGCGCACACCTTAGACATGACGAGATGTTCATGAAGAATTGTCTCGATGGATCCGTGTGAAATGCCTGTGGTCTCCTCTAACTCATGGAGTGTGATTTGACAATTTTCCAGCACAAGTCTATGCACTCTGTCAAAGTTTTCCTGACTAGTGCTTGTTGTTGGGCGACCTGGACGGGGGTCATCTTCAAGACTCTCTGTACCATGCTTAAATTCACTGACCCATCGTTTGATGGTAGCAGATGAAGGGGAAGGCTTCCCATAAACTGCTGAAAGCCTTTCTTCAATGTTCTTCACTGAGTTCCCTTCAAGAACTAAAAACTTAGTTACTGCTCTATACTCAATTTTATTCATTTTCACTGCCGTGAGAGGGGTCTCTTTCTGTCAGTGGGAGCTGTTCAATAACTTCTGAGAGTAGGATACCAAAACTTATATATCACATCAGCTACACCCCAAGGTTCAATGTCGTACCATAGGCTGTGACACCTGGGTATGAAAAATGCTCAAGACTCAAAACTTATTGACATCCCCTCGTACAATTTAACCTCACACAATTTAGAGGGACAATTTGTTTAAGTATGTCTCATGTCTTACATACAAAGAATACATACATATGACAAGAAAATATATCTGTACACACCACCAAAGATCTACGAGAGAAAGTGCAACATATATCTTTACAACACAATTAAACAATTAAAGATCACATATACTCCAGGGGGTGCAAATGCATAAATCACTAACTGACATCGTTACAAATGAAACCCCATCATTAAAACTGCTCAATTCGATCTTTAATTACCTTAAATTGACCTTTTTGACAACAGTGCGCAATTATCAGCCGCAAACGAAATTTCAACCAATCAGAGCGGCGCGTCTCCATGACGTAACAGTAGGTATAGATATGAGGGCCTATGCAGAATTCATCTACATTTCAGGGGGTAAACTATTTCGTTTACAGGTTTGTACAAACCTGAAATCGCGACAGCTGTTGTGAAAACTGAAAGCTCTATGTTCTCACAATCTACTATCATTTAGTTTTGTCTCCTGCTTTGCCTAGTTTTCGAGTTACAACCCTTGTTTTCATAGACAATTTGTCAAAATCACATGGTGTCGCTGGGTTGTAATCCGTGTTAAGTGGTATAAACCTACATGTTATTTGTCATCATACACTTGATGCTCAGTTAATGAATTTATAACAGGAATAATTAGTGGTAACACCACTTAGATTACCCGACAAAGGTCCCCAATTGGCATTTATTTTGTCTGGATTGATCAAAGGATTAACCGATAACACACTGATTGATTAATTACTTTTATACAGATTTCAATGAGGATTTGGCAAAAGGTAGTGTTTATGTATGAACATTTACTAATCTATACTGAATACATTCTGTCGCGTATGTGTCTATGTAAAAACAGCACCCTTCTTTCAAAGGATTAACCGCCAACACATTGATTGATTGCTCATTATTGGCTAACTAAATTACTTTTTTAAATGAATGAATCACATTATGCAATTAGTTGCCAGGTGTGCTATCTTGGGTAACCAATGAGACTATAAAGCGATGTGAAAAACCTGAAATGATACATTTCGTATATTAGATTGCTGAAAGGCACATCACATGGGAAATCTGCAGATGAATTATATATCACTCTTTTTTGTGGATACTGATGGATACAGTCCTCGAACAAGGTAAGAGCCTGACATTGCTCCTCTAACTTTAATTTGCTTTAATTTTAATATTTGCATTTTGTTCTTATTAAGTTGTCGTAGCTTTCAACACAATCATTGTTTTCGTCGTGAAGCTGTAATGATGCAGATCACACTAGGGTGTATGTGCGAATTATGATTCCTATAGGCAAACTATAAAGTGTCTAGAAATTACATTCCTGTTATACATTCGCAGATCGCTTTTTTTTGTTAAGTTTCAAAATGCATACAAGTATGATTATAAAGTTATTAGGATTATGAGACGAAATATGAAGACGTATATTGACAATTGTCTACATACTGGTGAGTGAACGTTTACAAACCAAGTACATTCAGCAAGTGTAGCAATTTATCGCCCAGTATTTTCACGCAGGAAAATTAGGTGATGTGGATATACTACGTCAACATGCAACTGTGCAGTCAAGCAGATAGTTTGCTGTTTTAACCTGTCTGACAATTGTTATGTCTGACCAAGGAGACTCTAACAAGCTGATGTTAACACATGTGATCTAATGATAGTTTTGCATTCTTTAGCATGTTTTGGAATGGATGGGTGTGGTGTATCATTTATTCTTTCATTCATTCACATATGTACTTCTTTCTTTTTCTATTTCTTTCATTCATTCACATATACATCTTGCTCTTAATTCCTATTATAATTCATTCATTAATTCATTCATTGTAAGATTTCGACTGATACAGTCGGCTGAACTGGCTGAAGTACCGTAAAACGCAACCGAAGTTGCGCTGGAAACGAACCAGGTCATTGTGTGAGTTGGAGCATGACGAGGCGCATGTTAATTAGTACAAATGGTAAAGGAAGTAAGCGAGTGACCTATCCCTGTTGTAGATTATTCCTCGTCTGACAAATAGGAGAATACCCCATAACACCTCGGTCATAGAGAAGCTGGGACAGGCAAACGAGAATTACTAAAATGGATCCCACAATATTAAAACGAAACATGCTAAAGTGTGTAGCTACACTTAAAACTACTGGGTAAGTACACTTTGTATTCAACAACGGAAACTTTGACAACATACCGTGTGTCACTTAAAAAGAAACACAGTTTTGGTGCTTTTGTTTCCTTTGTGAGGGGTTTTACAAGGCCATTAATTCACGACTGTTGACGCATGACGTCCTGGACAGAAGGTGACAGTATTTTGAGTTCTGTCCTTAATTACCCAGTTTGGGATCCTTAGTTACTTATTTGTTCTGAAGAAGCACAGACTGTGTGGTTTATATTTAAGTGGTTACTGGCGAATGTCAGTGGGATTGACAAGACATATTTCAATATTGTTTAAAGATCTCACAACACTGTTTATTAATGTGTCCCAGCATAGTCTTAATGTCACTGGAGTTCGGTCAATCTTGATGAGGGCTTTCACAAATAACTTCAACTTCATACATATAGCATGAATTTGTTATATTTATAGAATGCCTAAATTCAAAAGTATTCTAATTGTACATGTTGCTGGAAGTAAAGTTCTGCGTTCAGGACCCGTGAAAATCTTGAGTAGAACAGGGCTTCAGCAACACATGCTTGCCATAAAAGGCGACCATGCTTGTCGTAAGAGGCGACTAACGGGATCGGATGGTTAGATCGCTTACTTGTTTGACACATGTCATTGGTTCCCAATTGTAAAGACCGATGCTCATGCTGTTGATCACTGAATTGTCTGGTCCAAACTCAATTATCTACAAACAGCCGCCACATTGCTGGAATATTGCTGAGTGCAACCTTAAACTAAACACACTAAATTAAACTGAAATAATTTGTCATTATAATTTCGTCTATTTTTTAACCACATGTTTGTAAAATAAAGAAAACAGGCAAATGAAAATATTTTTGTCCATGAGCGAGATTAGTCAAATTAAGACCAGAATGATTTCATGTTTTTTGTCATGATACTTATAAACACACTGTTATTCATACAACCTCCAAAATAATAGAAAAAAACTATGTATTTTGAGTGGAAGTGCAGATTTATGTAATTAGCAGAATTAAGTCAAAATATTGTGCCATGATACTTATAAGTATGTTCTCATTCATTTACAACCTCCAAAGGACAAGAAAAGATGTATTTTGAGTAAAAGTAATTATTCTCGCAAATTTTTTAAAATCCCCCTGAATTTGCAAAATTAAGTCACAATCAGTTGAATTTTGTGTCATGATACTCATAAAGGCACTTTCATTCATTTACATCCTCCAAAACATTTTCACCCATGGCCGAGATTGTTTTTAATTCGCTTTAAATTAGCAGATTTAAGTCAATATGAGTTGGATTTCATGTCATGACACTCATAAATATACTTGCATTCATCCATTCACGTCCATGGGCCAATATGTTTTTCACCCATGGGGAGATGTCTTAAAATCGCTGTCAGTTAGCGGGTTCAAGTCACAATGAGCTGAAATTTGTGTCATGATACTTATTAACATTTTTTCATTCATTTACAACCTCCAAAACATTTATTCTGGACGAAATTACACATTCTCGCCCATGGGCCTGCCCCCGGGCCACTGTTCGCCCATGGGCAGGTGAGTTTAAATTTTGAGTTTTCGAAAAACTTTTTTTTCAATTTTTCATCCTTAGCACATATTCACAACAGCTGCATGTTTATTTTTGCAAATCCCTTGTCACAGTGCGGACAGTTTCTGGACTTTTGTGAGTCCAGAATTAAATTGTGACGTGTTATTTAGAAAACATTTCACAGTTCCTGGTAGGGCCCTGAAGATGCTCCTGACACCCATCAAGCGATTGATCCTGAAAGTTTAGTTAGGTTGTGAGGTTTAGTTCACAGCTTAATGGTTGAAGCCTTTGCTCATCAAGTCAAAGACCCAGGCTCATTTCCACACTGGGGTGCAGTATGTCAATATGTGAAGCGCATTCCTGGTGTTTCCACACTGGGGTGCAGTATGTCAATATGTGAAGCGCATTCCTGGTGTTTCCACACTGGGGTGCAGTATGTCAATATGTGAAGCGCATTCCTGGTGTTTCCACACTGGGGTGCAGTATGTCAATATGTGAAGCGCATTCCTGGTGTTTCCACACTGGGGTGCAGTATGTCAATATGTGAAGCGCATTCCTGGTGTTTCCACACTGGGGTGCAGTATGTCATTTCTGGTGTTTCCACACACACACACACCATCACCACTGTGAGATTGCTGGAATATTGCCCAAAGCGGCATGAAACAATACTCATTCACTGCAATAAGACCCAGCAAGTCTCTGTACAAACACTGATTACTGTTAGACTTGATGCTTCAGAGTGTTTGTAATTTGGTAACTGTCGTTTTTCAGTATATAGGTAAAGTATGGTAGATGATTTATCGCCAACAAAACATTTGAATTTGTTTACTCTGTTTCAGGTGCTATTCTTGTCAAGTCCAAATCACAGAACAAAATGTGAGTGATTTGTCAAGTGAAAAATAGCTTTTCCGGGGTAGCATTGAGATTGGGTGGTTAGATTTGCTGATGTGCTTGATGACTGTTATTGTATCCAAATTATGTTCATCAATACACATGATGTCAATCAGTTGATCATTTGTCCCAGACTTGGCTATTTACAGACTGCCACCTTATAGCTGGGATTTTGTGGAGTGTGTCGCTAGAAAACAAACAAAACATATCATTATCACAAGTGACCTATGAAACATCACTTGAAACAAAATGTTACCTGAAAATGTATGTTGTGTACACATCTTGCCATGTTGCAAAATGTTATCTGAATCTGTAGCCCTATATCCAATATTTGGTCAAATTTGCTCAAATTGATTGTCCCAAATGTAATTTGAATCAAAACTTATGGATATGTTTTTATGAAATATTCTGATCAGTCATTATTACAAAATATGTCCCCAGAATATTCATGATGACTAATCTATCAACAGCTGGTACAAAATGGTTTCTATCATTGGCGACATATGTTCCTGTTATATTGTGACCACATTCACTCACCACCACACCCTCCATTCCAGGTGTATACCTGTGAGAGCTGCTGCCAGCTGTTTTGTCTGGACTGTGACCTGTTCATCCACGAGACACTCCACTCATGCCCTGGATGTTCCAGCTTCAGGGCCACCCAGCTTCAGTCTCAAATACCAATGATTACATGATGAAGAGACCTGTAAAGATCTTTCAGAGTCTTCAGTAACCCTTGTCGTAAGAGGCGACTTACGGATCAGGTGGTCAGGCTCGCTGACTTGGTTGACACATGTTGTTGTATCACACTTCTGTAGAACGATGATTGTGATGTTGATCACTGGATTGTCTGGTCCAGACTTGATTCTGTACAGACCGCCACCATATAGCTGGAATATTGCTGAGTGTGGCGTTAAACAGCAAACCAAAAACCAAACCTAAATGATGGGCAGTGGGATAGCGTAGTGGTCCAAGTATTCGCTGGTCATACTGAAGACCTGGGTTCAATTCCCCACATGCATACATGCTGTGATATTGCTGGAATACTGCTCACTCTCGACTGACACAATCGCATGGTCAGACTGGCTAGTTTTGGTTTATGCCTGTCAGTTGAGCCATAGATCTCAACTGAGCCATACATTGCCAGATCGGTGCTCATGATGTCAATCGCTGGATTGTATGGTCTATTTACTGGCCACTGTGATGTAGCTGTAATATTTGCTGGATGTGGAGCAAACAAATGAACAAACATCCTCCTACTCACTCAAGATTATCTTGTTTTGAAGCTGACCAGTGAAGGTCCAGGGTAGAATAGGCCTTCAGCAAACCATGCTTGCCATTAAAGGTAACGCTGCTTGTCATAGGAGGCGATTAATGGGTTCAGGTGGTCAGACTCGCTGACTAGGTTGGCACATGTCATCGGTTCCCAATTGCACAGTTCAATGCTCATGCTGTTGGTCACTGGATTGTCTGGTCCAGGCTCAATTGTTTATAGAACGCTGCCATATAGCTGGAATATTGCTGAGTGTGGCGTAAAACTAAACTCACTTACTCAGAATTGTTTCCCAGCAACCCATGCTGGTCATTCAAAATGACTTGTGGAACAGATTAACTAACAGAATGATTAAGTTATGGAATGTCATTATACCCTGTGGACTATTTTTAGGCACTGTTGTGTTGTTCTCCATCAGAAGCAAACAAAACAAAACAAGCACTTGTTCAAGACACTTGTTACTGTTATGTCAGAATCAGGATCCAAATAAATTGATCAAAGTGAAATAGCATTTTAGTTATTTTATTAGGTTTCAGAAATTTGAATTTAAAATGTTCTTGAAACTGGGGACTTCACAAGAAATCAGAGACAGTGATGCTACCTGTTTATACAATATGTGAAGTCCATTCTGGTGTTCCCACTGTGATATTTCTGGAATATTTTTGTACTAAACATTTCTATAGCACTGATATCCAGTTCAGCTGCTCAAAGTCCCTTTGTTTTTCCCTATGGTCATTGGATCACAGTCCATCACAGCACATGGTATCTTTAATCTCAACTTCCTGGGGATCACACAAATCTTGAAGCCTCCTAGGCACATCGAGTTAGTGTGACTTTCCCATCCTTAGACGTATCCATTCATAGCTGGGTGGACTGGGGGACATAGTCACAGTACTTTGTCCATGTTTACTGCACGTTGCTGCACCCACAACTAGGTGTTTGCACATATTCATGTGGCCACCATCTTGTCATCTACCAACAGATTCGTGGGTGGTATTAAGTGTGCAGGGTTGTGTTAGTTGCAGTTGTAATTGCACACTATGAAAAAAAAGCACTGAAAGAGTGCACACAAAGTTGACGACGCCAAGTGGTCACAGGTGGGCTCGATCCCGGCACCTCCAAGCTCGCTGGAGATTGGCGCCTTAGACAGCTTGTCCACTGCACCCACCGTGAATATCTCTTAAAGCAGCGTAAAACCATACTCGCTCAGCCATAAAAAGATCTACAGTGACTGCAGAGTCCATTGTACGATTCTAAATATTTTGTGGGCATGCGTTATTGATTCACTATCAAATATACACATAATTAATTAAGCACACCCCACTATTTGTAAGTACAAAGCTCGTACTTTTTGGAAATAAGATCCCGCATAGCAAACTAGTGAATCAAACATATTTTATTCTGGTAACAGAAAAAAAAAACAACTGAAATTTTAATTTTGTCACAATTCATTTGCAATCTCAGATGAAAATATAAAAGCGTGAACATAAACAACGTTGGAAAGTATTGTCTCCATGACAACGATATATACAATTCTCATTGTCACACAGTTCTCAAATAATGATTGTTGTGATTGTATGAACATTATGTCCATATGTCTCCACCCGTGAAGGTTCCCGGGTAGAATAGGCCTTCAGTAACTCATGCTTGCCATAAAAGGCGACTAACGGGATCGGGTGGTCAGGCTCGCTGACTTGGTTGACATATGTCATCGGTTCCCAGTTGCGCAGATCGATGTTCATGCTGTTGATCGCTGGATTGTCTGGTCGAGACTCGATTATTTTCAGACCGCTGCCTTATGGCTGGAATATTGGTGAGTGCGACGTAAACTCACTCCTATGATGATAGGGTTAGAACTGATTTCCATCAACCAATGCTTGTATACCCATGAAGACCAGGGTTACAATTGGTCTAAGCAACATGTTTTTGACTGCCGGTGAAGATCAGAGTTAGAATCGAACTTCAGCAACACATGCTAGTCTACCCTTGGGGATCAGGGTTAGAATTGTTTTTCAGCAACACATTCTAGACTACTGGTGAAGATCAGCATTGGAATCGAACTTCAGCCACCTATGCTTGTCGGAAGAGGCGACTAATTGGATCAGATGGTCAGGGTCGCTGACTTGTTTGACACACGCCTTCGTATCCCAACGGCATGCATCGATGCTCATGCTTTTGGTCACTGGATTGTCTGATTCATACTCGATTATATGCAGACCGCCACCATATAGCTGAAATATTGCTGAATGCTTCGTTAAACAACAAACCAACCACCAAACGTCAAATTTTCATTATTTGAATCCTTTGTCATGCTTCATATAGTGCCTGCGACAATTCCTTCAGATTTTAAACAGGAGGATCACTAGCTCGTACTTGGCTTCCTAGTGATGTTCGATGGGACACATATCGTTGGCCACGACACGGCCACGAGATGGTTATCAATATGTGGAACGACGGCGCTATCGCAGTTCTTCATGCTGATATGGCTGAACACTGAATGTCCTAGGTACTGTAATGACATCCAATTCGCAGTCATGCGAAACGCTACCCCATACCATTAACTGGTTGAAAGGACGCAAGACAAACGAGGTAATGTCTTGTACAAGTCAAGGTGGCGATCTGTATCATGCATTGGTTTTGTCACTGATGCATTAAGTTTGGAAATATCGTCCACATAGCTATTATTCAAACACTGCTGAATCTTGTAAGGTGGATCAACATTCTGTGGAATCTCCAGAATATTCGCAGAAAAAGCAAACTCGCCAATATTTCTCAACATAAGGCAATGTTGAAGTCATCCCTATGGCTCGCTGACAATTTGAATCTCTCTGAAATTTGATTCGCGAATTTCGGTATGAACCAGAAGTGGCGAACATACCTCACAATATGTGATGTCATTATCTATATCATTATACGCTCTCATAATAACGTGTACTGTCTGCATCTGTTTTAGGGAAAGCCTTCTTCGCCTTTGGCACAATGATCTACTTGAACGAGAGTTCTCTAGGATATGAACCTTTGTTTATGCAGAGGGGATTTTGTGTATTTGTCTCCTAACAACTGGGAACAACGAAATAAATTATTCAGAATTTATTATCACGTTTAATAACTATTAATAAAACCCTTATATAGAATACATATTATTGAAGGGACAAATTCCTCTTTGTTGGATGTCTTTGAAAACCATTTTCTTTGAAAACAATTTACAATGAAAGGGCAACACTTTGAAGCTGCTAGGGTGAGACAACTCTGCTTTGAAGTGGCTTTTAACGTGTGTTGTTTCAGATCAGGGAACCCAGTAGACTAACACATTAGCTTCCAACTGACTGATTGTTTATATTGTCACCGCTTCGTAACATGTAGGTGTGGAGTGAGTGAGTTTAGTTTTACGCCGCACTTAGCAATATTCCAGGTATATGGCAGTGGTCTGTAAATAATCGAATCTGGATCAGACAATCCAGTGATCAACAGCTTGAGCATCGATTTACACAACTGGGATAAAGTTATGGCGTGGAAGCCACTTGGAATCCCCATATGGGCACAGTGTATTAAGACAATTTCTTATCTTCCCTGTCCCACGCATACCTACGCACACACGCGCACACACGCACACACACACACACAAATTAAGAACAAGTTTTTACAACAAACTTTATTTTCATTAGAGGATTGCAAGGCACGGAAGAGGAGGGATAACAACAGGTAAAATAACACCATGGCAACACATATTTTTTATAGTGAAACAAATTTCATAAAAGTAACAGCTATATACATAACGACTTCCATCAGCTGCGCCATAGAGGCTGGGTTAGAGAGTATATTGTACACTGAAAGCATAAAAGGCTGGGCTAGTGTGTACAAGGTACAAAGGCAGGGTCGGAAAGTGTATTGTAAATTGAAAGCATGAAGGCTGGGTTAGAGAGTATATTGTTGACTTGAAAACATTAAGGCTAGGTTAGAGAGATTACTGTATTCTAAGCATAATTACCTGGTTAGAGGGTATACTGTTGAATGAAAACATAGAGGTTAGGCTAATGAGTATATTGTACAAGGGAAATAATCAAAGTCAATATTACCTACCTCAGTTCCACCGATCTGAATACCGCCGAATTGCTTTCACTGATAGCAAACCAACAGGCTGTAGATTTAGTACTTATCATTGGCTAAAATTACAGAATTATTCCACAAACGAAAGTTAATATGCCTCACGTTTTTCGATAGGTTTGACATTTCATATGTTGTTCTTCATTGTAACGTTCTAATGCTAAATTACAAAAATGATGAATAACCAGATATCTATCTGGATTTGCATATTTTCTGTCCCTCGTGATAGCTGGTTTAATTCCCTCGCAAAATTATCGGATTATTTGCTTTGTATCACAAGGGATAGAAAATCTCTAATTTCCAATAGCTGTATTACTCCATACTTATCTTAGACAGACAGAACAACTCACGTTAACAAGATGCATGCCTTTGTCATGTATCAAAAAGGACACTGTCTAATATGTTTAGAGTAGGTCTAAGCGTCTAAGCAGTTTCTCGTTTGCAGCGTGGTTATTGTGGCTTTCCAGATTTCATTTGTCGAATTTGATCAGTATTGGACGAACCGGAAGTGTCGACCTCCTGGAGGGTGCGGTATACACCAATGACATGACGCTACTGATGCGGTCAACTCTGAGGCAGGGATTCTTTGGTCAGTTGAAAGGAAAAAATAACATAAAAAAATAATGTGTCATAACATGGTTGAGTGAATATTAATTTGAAGATTTGACTGTTGGTATTGCATTGATTTAAATAAATGGTTGATCTTTTGGTGGTTTAAAATTTAGGACGTTGTATTGATTTGAAGACACCATTGACTGTAGTTTATTTATTGAATAATGTATGTGATAAAGTGTTAAATGTCAAAGTGACCATTAACTAGAAACTAAATACAAATTAACATTACATACTGAATTTCTAACTCACATGACAGATTTATACCACATACATGTATACACCACTGATTAACAAATATTACGTTGGGCGACGGGAACAATTAAATATCACAGGGTGAGCTTTGTATGAGAAGAACTTGCTGCGGTCGTGTGTGTTCTTAGCAAGACGTGAGTAGCATTCCATGAGTTCACACTTCCATCGTAAGACCTTCCTTGTCTAACACAATATTATATTCTTTTAGATACAAAACAATATTTTAACATATTTCCAATATACCCGACGACAACAGTTTATCCGACAACATCCCTTGTCTAACACTGATCAACATGAACCAAAGAATGATTGCTAAGAAGTGTCTGAAAATATTTTGTACCTGAATGAGCTGGCGATGCTCTCAGTTCGAAAACACCACCATCTGTTGTCTTTAATCGCTAAAAATAGACGTGTTTGTACTAACCAATCTGCAATCTTCTTACAAACAACACAAGTAACAATCAGACACCTCTTTGCAAACGTTTTATGTTGATGTTGACGTGTCCTCTCACTTGGTATTACTTAAACACAATGTTCAGAACGGTGTGGAATCGAGTTTATAGACTTAAGCAAGTTATTTGTCGATTTTGTATGAACATGTATCAGTTCTTGTTGTGTTCTGAATTCCAGAGACGTCACGGACGGAGACTGAATCTAACACAGTATCAACGCGCTGAAACCAACGTCATCTGACAACTACTGCTTCGAAATTTCAGTTCAGTTTCTATATATGAATACTGTGATAAAGTTTTCATTCTCAGATAAATATAATTGTTCTTTCAAAGACGGAAGCTTCTCTTGTATCAGCGGAAAGTTGCAGAGCATCATTAAGAGTGCCACCTCAAACAGACAAAACATGAGATAAACGCAACATGTAAAAGAACATTTACAATATGAAAAGAATATGCATAACAAACATCAACAAGTTGATTACACCTATGCCAAACCATGTTTCAGCAGTTTTCTTATTTGTTTAAAGGCAGCCGTGAATCTTTGTTCGTATTCCTCACCAAAACGTATCATCGTGCTAATTAGCATCGCTATTTTCACACAACGTCTATGATCTAAGATCTAATGAAACGGAATTTCTTATGCCAAGCGCTATTTTCAGTCTTCTACACTAGTATTTGAGATATCGATGTCATACCAAACACGGATGCAATGTTAAAGCACTTCATACTTCAGTATATATATAGTGACTGACTATTTAAAACTGTCTTCTTGTAACAGACTGACTTATACAAATATTCCAGTATAACTGTGTAATTTTTAACCTATTCCAGTACAGACAAATACTAGTTTCCTGTTTAACCAAGAAGATGTTTCCTTTCATTTCATCACATATTTGTCAAACGACATCGAATAATAACTGTATAATATTCTTATAAAAATGAATGAAACCTGCATAATTCTATAACGTTCACAAATGGTTTTAGTATGAACGTTGTGATTATACTGAGGAAAATAAATAATGGAACACCCCTTCAAGGGAGTGTTCCCTTATTCATTCTCAGATTTCCATCACAACGCCATTCAAAGCTATACAAAAATATTAAAGGAACGCTTGAATTTTCCGGCGTTCCTTAAATGGAATACCATACATGTGTTAAACAGTATCATTTGCCGAACATATTTTGAGAATCCTTTCAATATAGGTGCATGACTTAGTTTCGTTGATTTTGAAACCTGGTCTATGAAATAATTGTGATGCAATATATACCTTAAACTTCGAAACACCTCATCTTTTTCAGAGTGCTTTGTTTCACCAAAATAATGCAAATACTCTTGTCTAGATTTGTGCCAGTAGAGTTTGCTTGCGTTATATGGTCTAGAGAAGCTATATTCTTACAAGCAGTTTGTCACAATGAGGTGTTCCGAATGATCATCGCACTGAACACCCGTGATCACTCGTACATTTCCGTAATTTATTTTACACATTCTTAATAATTGTCGATATTTGCTACTGTGCATTCGTCAACACTCTTGAACTTCCGTCTGATGTTGTAGCATCCACATCCAAAATTACATGATTGAACCCACTGACCAGTGATTGACCAGTGTTAGCGTATGTCTAATTATACATTCTTCAAAAGAAATGTTTTCTAAATGATACTTTTCCAGTATACATCATCGATAATGTCAACCATGGTTGAAAGCAACCTGGAAAAAATACTTTCGTGTATTTCCGTGACGAAAGAATATCTCGGAATAGTACGAGTGGATCCGAATGTTCAGTATTGCTGACCAATCACAGTCACTGGTTCCGTGTTCGGTCGGTTTCGACTTCTCATTTCGTTCTGCCACTTGAAGACTTCCGATTCTTTCTTGTTCACCCAGTTTTTGCAGCAAGGCAGTTGCATCACTACCGCGACGACTAAGATCAGGCCCCCAGCACAGGCGAACCCCTTTAAGAGGCCCTCCCACATCACGGCATTGCTGTCACGCTTTGGTTGCTGAAAGCACAAAACAACCAATGATGTCACGTACAAAGAAGATCAATAATAGAACTGAAGGATATTTGAAGAGATCTGGATGAATGTTTTTGATTTTGATATCAATATATTTTGCTTTGCATTGATTTATATCAAGGTTGTCGCGGTTAGTGACCTGTGTCAACAAGTCTCTTTATTGATTATTCTACCATGCTTTGAGTAAATACTTGAATGAGATTGGTTAATTAAAGTCAGTCAGACTGAACTATTATAATATTTTACGGTAATGCAAAAACCTTTGGTGGACATGGCGGACAACTAACAAACTACGGTGAGTGAGTGAGTATGGTTTTACGCCGTTTTAGCAACATTCCATCAATATCATGACGGGTGACACCACTGACTGATGAACTGATGAATGAGTAAGTTAATCAGTGAGTGTTGTGATGTTCTTTACAGCAGCAGTATTACACCGCACTTAGCAGCACATATAGCATCCTTCTGGGGAATCGAACGCGATCCCCGAGCCTGGTTAGCTAGCGCATAAAACCACAACACCAGACGAGGTGTAGGTCATTCGACAATATTTCTTAGGTTATTGTTATTATAACGCAACTCAATTTCACAACTCCTCTCATGCTTTGACATTCCACGCACGCACGCACGTACGCATGTACGCAAACATACAGATATAACCCCAGTTTGATAAGACAAACAACTGTTTACATTAGTATAGCTTCATAATGTTACATCTTGCTGGGGAATAGCTCACAAACAACGGTCTTCCTTGGGAATACCGTACAAGTACTGTGTTCCCAGCGACTATCATACACAACGGCGTTCCATGGGAACATCTCACACATAAAGACGTTTCTTGGGATTAACACAAACAACGCTTTTCCTTGAGAATGTCTTCTATATACCGTGTCAGTGAACTGTGTCATTGTCATTATCCGTAGCACCAGGAACAAAGCTGAACAAAACATCGATAAACTCACCAGCCCAAGGGAGATATTAACAAACCACATGTACACTGAACGACATTTATCTACCGCGCAAGACAATCAGATTGAACTGAGAGTCTTTGTCACCTTGACAATATACTTCGTACAAGCAGCTCTCACCTGGTTGTGTGTCATGGTGTGCCGTCCTCTCACAATATCCCATTTGGTACAGTATACAACACTATACACTATACAATACAACAGCTGGGACGCTCTTGCCTAACATGCAGGACTGATCAAAGAAATTATTTATCTGGACGAACGGACAATTCCTTTACAGCCCGAAGGATGACAAACCGCTGATAGCAGGGCGTTGACAAAGTCATGTATTCCTATCCCGGTGTGGTCATATATGGACGTGGACAAATACGGCGCCCACAATGACGTTGGAACAGGACGTAATTGACGTTAATAGCGGGTTGATAACATTCAGAACGACCGTTACATTACTTTTGTCAACCTTTGTATTGGAAATCGACAAATGACCGTGGGATATGTATACTTTGAGTTTGTAAAGGAATGTAAGTATTTACCATACTCCACGTGTAGCAGAAAATGTGTTATATTGGTAAAGACAACAGTAAAAACGTGTGTATCGGATTCAGCCTTTCTTTGGTATCAGTCGCGTTCTATGTTCTAGGTTGTAACCCGATAGTAACACTACGATTGACACTGATATCTCATCATCATGTCTATAATCTGACAAACAGTGTATCGAACTGTTCATGCTGATGACTCATAGTGTTAATACCTTGACGCATTCTCTTTAACCCCCCGGGATTTCGTTCCGATATTGTACCTTAGTGGCGATTTATCGGTGCTTATACCTTGGATACTAAAGATGGTCTTGACGTGGACAGTCATGGCGACGCCATGACGGATCGTAATGTCCACAAATTGACTTAGACAGTCGTGACGTCGCCATTTACAGATCGTAATGTCCACATATTGATGTAGATAGTCATGACGTTGCCATTGACAGATCGTATTGTCCACAAATTGACTTAGTCGTGACGTCGCCATTTACAGATCGTAATGTCCACATATTGATGTAGATAGTCATGACGTCACCACTGACAGATCGTAATGTCCATATCCTGACGTAGACAGTCGTGACGTCGCCACTGACAGATCGTAATGTCCACATATTGATGTAGACAGTCGTGACGTCGCCACTGACAGATCGTAATGTCCATATCCTGACGTAGACAGTCGTGACGTCGCCACTGACAGATCGTAATGTCCATTTTAAATTGACGTAGACAGTCTTGAAGGTACGAACCTTCACTTTTACCACTCATTTGATAACAGTTAGCTGTCGGAATGTCTCATATACCAGGATCCGTCTCATGTTGACTCCATATGCCATACAAGGATCCTTTGTAATGTTAATTTAAATACGCCTGGACAATTATAATGTTAACTTAAAAACACCGGGATCCTTTGTTATGTTAACGTAAATACACCAGAACCCTTTATAAGTTCCTTTAGCGGATCATCTCACACTTCAACCTGGATCTAACAGGTTTTGGAGTCACGAGAATCTAAAAGAACATCCAGTATCACTGGCTCTATTTTAAAATAACACGTCTTGATATACCCCGAAATACTGCTACACTCAGTTAAACAGCATTAGAATGTATATGGTAGGATAACTGATGTAATATGTACCGGTTATTCTAGTCTGGTGGCATAGGGGTATTTTGGTTCCGATTCTTCCAAAAGCACCTAATTTGGCACAGAGGTAGCTTAAGACATACCAAGTTGATTTCTGACGGGCGCCAAGATGGCCGCAACCTGTGGCAGCCATACTGGACCAAAAACCAAATTGGCCGCCACCCTGATATAAGAACATTTTTGTGATAAGCTGTACGTAATCATGTTGTATGTCAAATGAAAGACAATAGCCCTAAGCTCCCTGACTATTCGCAGACACAATTAATTAAAGGCACATTCGTCAGTGTTTGTTTGTTGTTTAACTCCGCACTCAGCAACATTCCAAATATGTCGGCGTTCTGTACATAATCCAGTCTGGACCAGACAATTTAATGATCAACAGCAGCAACATCGATCTAAGCAGTTGGGACAAGATGACGTGTCAACCAATTCACGGAGCCCGACCACCCGATCCCTTTAGTTGCCTCTTACGATAAGCCTGGGTTGATACAGACCTATTCTAACCCGGATCTTCAGGGTTTAAAGGCACATTGAACACATGGAATAGAGTATATCTGATGACTGGTCTTCTCCGTGTGTTCGGGTTACGAACCTTCGCCATGACGACTAGATAACCCTACAAAACCTGCAACACAAGTTCACGAGACCTCCATCCCAGTAACAATGGAATATAATGAATATTACATGGTACTGCGTGGTAGAAGAGGTGTTTTTCGGGAAGGAAACCCAGAGGACATGACCGACGACATGCATGACAACTCAAGGCAACGCCGACGCATGACTTCGCGCCTGGCCTACCAACAAACATAATTTGTCTGATCCCATGTATGTATATATATATATATATATATATATATATGTATATAGATGTTATATTGGGCATACTGTTTGAACACATCCACGATACTTTTCTGATGAGTTGTCTACTAAGTTGGTCGATCAAGAATACAAAATCCAAAGCTTCAGTAAAGCTTTCAAAAAATTTATGGTAGACATGGAAGAAATTTCAAAATATTCATCTGCAATTCCTTACTTTTGATTTGAACCATACATTCCATGACTTGAACAACTGACTAGACCTTGCTGTGGTAGTGACGGTGCCACCGGTGGGGCAGGATATGCTCCTTTATGGCCAACACAGTTAGTCATAATATCTCATAGTGTTAATAACTGGGCTTGCAGACCTCATCGTACAGGTGTAATACTGCTGAATGCGGTATTCGTGGCGTGTAACTTTTGAAATAATGATCCGATTGTGACCAGTTTTTGGTAATCATCTCGATTTCGATCCGTTGGCCTCGACGGGGCCTTAAAAATATTTTACACGGTGACATGTAACTTTGGTCGAGGAAGGGGTGGTTTCTTCGTTACACCCCTTTCCTTTTACATAGTATTAGGGTAGGGTCTATACACCTATATGTCTTTCGAACGCCTTTTCTAAGCGATTGTGAGTTCACCTTCATCTGGTGTTTACACCTATGACCACCTGGTGTTGGGGCGTATGGATCTCGAGAAAGCCATAGTATTTGGTGCGAGATATGTGTGCATGAACGATTCTGTACCGGAAACTTCAGTGACTCCCGTTCATTCTTCACAGACACTATTGTACATTATGTTTCATGAACCTGTTTTGAACTAATGGAGAATCCAAATGTATGAAATGGATGTGCTGAAAATTCCAACTGTTCATCGACATCAACAACTGTTTACGAAATGGTGCCGATTGCTACATGAATGCACCTTACAATCACCAATCAAATTTCTGTAACTGATGCTAACATTATCTGCAAGAACGTAAAGACGTCAGCTAGTGCCAGTGTACCTGGTACGACGTTGAGTACTATGTTTGAAAGATGTGCAATTCAATTTTCCTACTATTTGCATGGCTCAACAGCAAGCCACAACCGCCTCCGCCTATGTGTTCGAAGCTATCATATCGCCAAGATAGTGTTAATGTTAATGTATGGCACTAATGACGATGAAAACACCGAAAATCTAGGCCTTACCCAAATTGTACCTTGATGCCTCTAATGAGGAACTTTCAGACAACTCTCCCAAATATAACCTGACACTAGTCTATGTTCAGCACGTGTATTAACAAAGGTCCCTTGAATCAAGAAGTATGTTATGTCTCAAAGTGGTGTTGAAAACTCCGACGCAATGCCATGATTAAATTTGATAGCAGATCCGAATTGTTGATTCTATGGCTATAGAATCTTCTGTGAAGATAAACAGTATATACTGCTAATCTTTAAGACAGCTGTTCTGAAGTACGTTTCATAAGCCTAACAAAATACCTCCGTTTGTATGGATGTGCATGTTAGGTGGAAGGTTATCCTTCTAAAGAGCATTTATCTTCACCAACAATGGTATACGGCTATCACCTGGTATCGACATTGTAAAGGCAAACAGAATTATTTCCTTTGCACGGAGAATCCGGATCAGTATGTGTCTTACAGGTCGGGTCGTGCAAACCTGGTCCTGTTTTGTCTGTGGTACATATGTTATTGATTATTGATGAAATAACCTCATACTGAAAGACGCCGCTGAAACATGCGATCGATGGCCATGAACGGAAGCAACATTGTGGCAATGTATTGTTGAACCTTGCGATAACAGTGCAATGCAAGATGTACATGTTGGTGGTCTTACACCATGCAAGATTGCCTTAAACCATGCAGTTGTCGTGCAATCCAGGTCATACAAAGGTCATACACTTGTCAAATACGTGTTATTAACTTGTCATACACCTGTCGTGTTGTGTCATACACTTACATAGATGTGTCATGAACTTGTCACACTTGTACACGTCTCACAATTTTCATTCACATACACTTGTCACACAAGTGTCATACAGTTGTCACACTTATCATTCACATGTCATAAACTTGTACACGTGTTATTCGCTTGCCATTCACGTGGAATAACACTTGTCGTACACGTGTCACGTGTCTGTCATACACTTTTCGGTGCCTATTCATTTGTGTGATAATTCATGTCACCTTTTTCTATCAGATGCCTGGACTATCTGACGCGAGACAACCACGAAAGCCTCACTGATACGCATATGTAACAAGTATAGAGTGCCGGGAACATTGTATGGGCGTGGGCGTGGGCGTGGGCGTGGGCGTGGGCGTGGGCGTGGGCGTGGGCGTGGGCGTGGGCGTGGGCGTGGGTATGGGTGTAGGGATTGTTGTGGGTGTGGGGGTGGGTTTGGGTGTAGGTACGGGGATGGGTGTGAGAATTGGGGTGCGAAACAATATTAATTCTTCCGCATTAAATTGAGCAGAACACCATGAAGCACAGGGGTTCGAATTTGTTCAGACGATAATTATTTTTTTTAATGTAAAATTTTGCAGTCGTATATTGTTTTCATGTGTCATGATTAACGTGTGTTTGAACAAAATCGATGACCAGATGGAATATTTTAGAAAATTCTTCCTCTACTATCCAATGTATTTTCTGCAATGAGTGTAGATCGAGGTAGAAGTTTCTAAAATTTTCTTCACCAATTTCGTTCAAATTTGGAACATATGTAAATCATGACATATATAAACAATACAAAACTATAAAAGTTCTAAAATTGGTTTTCACACAATTATCGTCCAAGCAGGCTTTCGAACCCCTGTGCTATGAAGTCCATATTATTATGTACAAGAACACTGCAGGAAGACACTCAGGATAATCTGTACCTACCTTCAAGTATACAAGATAGGAGTTCTGGAAACCCTTTTCATACCGAGTGGTTATGCCATATGTTTGATGGGCTTTTTATGCATAAAAATGATAAAATGATATAAATACTTACTGGTCGCGGTTTCGGAGTCGACCGAGGAGCTGCAATGAGACAATGATCAATATTAGAAGTACGGCGATTTACTAACAATGCTGAGTATATAGACCCGTGAAGGTCCCGGGGTAGAATAGGCCTTCAGCAACCCATGCTTGCCATAAAAGGTGACTATGCTTGTCGTAAGAGGCGACTAACGGGATCGGGTGGTCAGACTAGCTGACTTCGTTGACACATGTCATCGGTTCCCAATTGCGCAGATCGATGCTCATGTTGTTGATCACTGGATTGTCTGGTCCACACTCGATTATTTACAGACCGTCGCCATATAGCTGGAATATTGCTAAGTGCGACGTAAAACTAAACTCACTCACCCACTCACACTGAGTGTATACATCTACACTGGCTTTTCGGCCTGATTCGGGCTCAAAGTCTAAAGATTATATTACACACTCAGACCATGTATCTGCTTGAGTAAACCCTTCGGTTATGAATCTTATATTCCCACCGGATCCTCCTAGGGCTACCGATGCCACGTGATCGGAATAGGAGTAGCGAAGTTAACGCTCGATCGAACGATCAGATGGAACGAGGTTAAGGTTCGATTAGATGGAAGGATGGTAAGGCTCGATGGGATTGAACAGATGTATGGATGGTACGGCTCGATGACGTGATCAGATGGAAAGATGGTAGTCCTCGATGGCTGATCAGATAGAAGGATGGTAAGGCTTGATGACGTGGTCAAATTGAAGCATGGAGAGAGGCGATGGATCAACAGAGTAATGAGATGAAAAGGTGTGAAGAAACGCTGGAGCGATGTGATAAACAATGAACGATAAAAGTTGCGATAACATTGTGGTCGTTCACGACGATGATAAGGTTTACATGGTTTGAAAGCGGGCATTTGTTCAGTGAATGAATATTTGGTAACGCCGCACTGAGCAGTATTCAAGTTTGTGTGATGCTTGGTGAATAATCGAATGATACCAAGTGATGAAAACAGGAACAAAACTCAAGCTAATCTTAAGCAAGGACCCGAGCTAATGAAGACATATTTCTCCTCCGAATTTTAAGACGGGATTACCACGGAAACTCACGCACTCATTTTTGAAGGAATAATGCAATTAAATTTAAGCAATTATTTACAAGGATGTGTATGTTTGGGGGATATAACTCATGTTTTGTGCGCATGCGTATGTACGTGCGAGTGAGAGCACACATGTATGCTGTGTTGGAGGTGAGTAACCAAACCCAATTAAAATCAAATCTTTCACACAGACCCTCTCAATGTGCTACGTCGGGCCAGATCTAGTTGTTCTGATATGAATCAGAATGTTCATGTGGATATTCTACAATATCAAGTAATGATCAAGTATCCTTTGTCAAAACATTTACATCCAGAAAAGAATATTTGACATTATCCCTTCCGAATGTTACAGTGCCAAAACCTACAACCAAATGTGATCCACCTTAAATTAATAATTGAAATGAAAGGCATTAATAAATAAATCCTTATTTGTACGAATATGCATGTAATTAATATCTGGTTGTTTTCGTCATGACAAATAAACATTTTGCTGAGAACAATGTTTACACATTGAATAATGGATGGAGAAAAGATTATATATATTAGTAAACTGTTTTAGTTCTGTTGTTTTCACCTCGTGGACGTTTTAACAATGTCAACAGCTGAGCTGAGAGTCTTTGGCAGCCATCTCTTCGTCCCTGATGATATTTACACAGATGACCATTGCTATTTATTTCTTTCATCTCAAGCAAAATGTTCCATCGATCCAAGACAATTAGACACTTAAATTCAATTTTATTGGAGGACTTACTCTTAGTATAAGTGATGAGATATTTCCTAATGCGAGGCGAATTAGGACGACTCCCGGCTTGTCCTGAAGCAGGCCAGCACTCCGTTGGCTACGTCAACCCTAACATATCTTTGGAAGTCTGCAAGACCTTTTCTTAAACCCCAAACAATCAAAATGTGTACAGTACATATTGCTTTCTAGAGTAAAATCATGTGCGAATATCAGAGGTGTCCCCCTTGTTTAAATACTGACCTTTCCCTTCGTCTAGAGCGTCACACAATACTCTAACCTGTTCACCTCTTCTCCAAAAAAGCGACTTGTTCCAAAAACCGTTAATAACGTTAAGACAACTTGCGATTCCCATACTTCCAAAGCAGTGAGTAATATTCCAGCCATTTTAAGGCGGTGGACGCCATAAATGAGCTTTACACATTGTACCCATGAGGGAAATTGAACCCGGGTCTTTGGCGTGACGAGCGAACACTTTCACTACCAGGCTATCCTACCGACCCTTATTTCAACATTGACTTACGAAGCTTGAAAAACGGGAACGGGATCAGTTAGTAAATGTGGCTCTGGTAGCCACTATGCTTTCCTTAAGCGAAAACAATGCCAACGATACGGACACGATGTGAATTCAGTTGATAAACAAACAAAACCCAGTCTTTATAGTGGTTAGAGTGGTTGTGTGCAAGACCGACGATGACGAATTTGAGAAGTAAGTAGAGGCACTTATGATTGTTCAAGTGATCTTAAGTTCTTAGTACTAACAACTGTACGCTTGAATTATTGAATGCGTTCTTAACATGCTGATTAAACGTTGATGTATACAATATCTGGGACAGTTTATCGTGTATAAAAATTCAATAAGATCAAGTTTGTCAACATTTATTCAATATGATAGTCAATCAGTTGTATGTAAGAATGTTTCTAATCTGTGTATGTGTTAAAATATTGCTTCAAGGAGAGCAATTAATGTCACCTTTGTGTGTGAATGAGTATGAGTTGCTTCTAGCAACGTTTCAGCTATATCAGCGGGAGACATGTTGTACACGTAGGAGTATTGAAAATGTGACCAGCAATAGTCGAATTGTTAAACATGCTAGAATTAAATCCCTGCGAAACTGCTTTTTTTACTGCCACTTTTCAACAGGGTTAGCTTATTGAATAAGGGTTTGCTCGTCACGCCGAAGATCCAGGTTCGATTCCCCACATAGATACAGTGTGTGAAGCCCATTTCTGGTGACCCCGACGTGATATTGCCAGAATCTTGTTGAAAGCGATGTAAAATTAAACTCACTCACTAAACTAAATATCAGAGGACGCATTACACTTTCACTAAAGTTAACAAGAAAATTTTGATATTATCTACAGAGATAGAGAATAGTATATTCCTCCCATTCAAGGGTCTTGCTCTATGTTATCACCATAAGGACAAACTGACTAAAATATTTGTCTTTGTGTTTGTCTAGTGCTTCAGTTTGGACGATAAGCGTTAGATTTAGCAGCCCTAGTACATGCTACAACATTTATTCTGCATGCTATATGTTTGTTTGGCTGAATTATAGTCACTTTATTATAAGTTACTTAATGAACATCTCGTGATGCAGAAATTCGTTAAACTATCTATGAATGCATTGTATGAATCAGGAAGGCGTCAACATATATGCACCTAATCCAGACTGAAAGAATGGACTGAAAACGTTATAAACTAGTTCTAATGTCCACACTTACTCATGCTTTCTCATACAGTACAACCCCTTCAACATATAAACATTACTCTGAAATGTTTTAGCTAATCTAGACAATGCACCATAAGGGTTTATCTCTCGTGATTCTCAATCCAAACACTTCCCCCCGAGTGGTGGGCCAACACGAGACTACAAGCCAAACACTCGTCCCCATGGCAACAGGCTAAACAAACCTACGAACGAGATTGCCAGTGACACAACTCTATAACTATATAACCACTTATCACTAAAATCAATGATATAAAAGACCAAAAACTCCTCATCTCCGTGCTGTATGTGTAGAAGGATCCATCAGCTGTTTCAGCGACAAAATCGAGCTCTCAACCAGATCTGCCATGCATTTGTCGATTTAAAAATAAACTAGGATGGTTGAGAATCATGATTTGAATTCAGAAGATTCAATATTGCTCATCTTGCAATCCTTCATGTATGAAAGATTTGTGTTTGTGTACACGACCGAGTAGGGTTGTTGAGGGATGTTGTAAGTTTAATGCACAAAGATGATGTTTGAAGCTTTCAATGATTACAGCCATTAAGTAGCTTCAAAAATGTAAAGTCGAACCCCGTTTATCCGGACGTTTTGGTTACACTCGGAAATTGCACGGATAGAGAGGCGTCCGGTTAACTTGATCAATTATATACACATGCTGACGCACATGCCTCTTTGATGACGTCAGCCAGATTGGCACTTCAAAGCACCTGAAGAGATTTGACATTTGACACTCGAACCATGTGTATTCGGGCACTTGCGGACAATTGTCGTCTGAATAAAAGAACATTTAACGTAATCTTTTGTTACGTTACCCCCCCCCCCCAGTTTTAAAACACTACTTGGCGAATGTAGTTAAGTGAATGCGGAAATATATCAATAAATATTTGAAATTTGCAATAATCCCATGCTTTCGATAACTTAAAGAGACCACTTTATGGCTTTCTTAGATGCAGGGACCAGACAATCTACTGACTGACAATATGAACATCAATGGACACAGTTGGGATACGATATCGACTCTATGTACCAAACACGTCAGCGAGCCTAACCAGTAAGTCGCAGTCTAAATAAACGTAGCCACAGTACTCTACAGAGTCCAACAAAACCTTATGGGAAGTCGCGTCAGGTAACCTTTGAGATTGACCAATCAGAACACAGCTTATGAAATCGCGAAAGTGAACATTCACAGATACCTTTTGAACTCTTTGTCTCGAATAGGTTCGTACCCGAACGATTCGGAATACTGTTTAGCGTACGATCCCTTCCGGGTGATGCACACGGCCCACGTTACAACCAGGACAAAGGTGAGCAAACAGTCTCTGAACATTGTGTTTTTGGCAATATTCAAGTATGTCATCTTGCGGAAATAGTAGCTAATGGTGACCATATCAACAGAACCCCAAAGCGTATATACTGCAGGTCAAATAACTGTGTATGCCGATTTTAGTTTGTGGACAGGTCTGTGTCTGTGTAAGGCCCTCCGATCCCTAGGTAGTAGCCGTTGTCTGATTGGTTATATCTGTTTAACCGTCTCGCTATTGATTGGACGGTCATAGGTCGCTCAAAGTTTACCTGACGCGACTTTCTACTAGGGTTTGTTAGACTCAATGGAGGAATGTAACGAATAACACTGAGACTAAGTAAGTCTGAGTAAGTCGCCTCTTTCGAATATTATGGGTTGAGCACTGAAGACATGTGCTGTTGACGGAATCGGGTGGCCAGACTCGCAGCTCGATGCTCATGTTGCTGATCACTGGATTGTCTTGATCACACACTCGTGTGTGTACAGATTGCAGCCTTATACTTGGAATTTTGCTCATAATGGCGTGAAACAAACTCACTCACTCACGGCTACATATACTACTTGTCCTTTGCAGCAAGCCACCGATCCGCCAGAAAGAGTTACTGCCCGTGAAGAAAGGGAAACTACTCTAGTCTGTGAGACTAGTCCACTAGACTGACTGGTCATACTAAATGACGTGGCTGTGAATGTTTGACTGGCTGTATGTGTAAATATAAGTGGCTTGGTCTCATTTAGACAATTGCAATATCATCAGTATATTTAGAAATCTCCTTTAATCAATTTTACCCTGATAGGAAAGGTCGACAGAAATGGTTCTTAACTGACCTTGTATATTATTTTGATATATTTATCCAATAATCTAACGGATACCTTATATATATGTTCTTTATGTTCTTGGAGATACCTGTTATGTGATAAAACTTATTACCGATAATTGTGGTATTCATTTCGCGAAGCCAAATTTGTTTAAATTTCGGATTGAGAATACTGAAAATACTGATCAATAAATCTATTCACTAACAGAACTGTCAGTATAGTCCAAGCTCCGATTCTGTTTCATAACATATTTCAACCAATCATATTGGAAAAAAAACTCCAGTGTCTTTATAGTTCGTTTTCTACCTCTTCACAATCCTGCTGACTGATACATACGCACTTAGTGGAACAAATATAATCGATGTTACTCCTTAGAATGTGAAAAGCTCCAGAAATCTATGTGAAGCATGAAGTTCTCGTACGTTCTTTGTACGCAGAATATCTTTTCTATAGATAAGGCATACGTCCACGAACAAAGAAATACAATTTCTTCCGCATCGATCCCAGCATGTAAAAACTTCTATTTATCAAAGCTTGATTCGACGATAGTTGTTTATGCTGAATGACTGGTTCCAGGGTTGTTTTTTTTTCAGATTGAGAGAGAAACAATATGTTTTGCAAGTATCTAGACAATATGTAAACTAGCAGACAGTCTCCTTTTAGCGCAGATCGATGAGGTTAAGTGCACTACAATTTTTTTAAACATACAACAAAATCTTTTATACTGTTACAGCATTTTTCCATAGCTACTTCTTAGTCCTCTATTAGGTGAAGAGCGTGTAAGTGCAGGTTAAAGGGTCGAGAGAGAGAGAGAGAGAGAGAGAGCGAGAGAGCGAGAGAGAGAGAGAGAGAGAGAGAGAGAGAGAGAGAGAGAGGGTCTGGGTCTGTGTACTTACGATGGATTTGATGTAGGTCCGTGTACTTAAGAGGGATGTGGTGTGGGTCTGTGTACCTACGATGGACGCCTTGTGGGTCTGTGTACCTGCGACGGATACGGTGTGGGCCTGTGTACTTATGATGGATGCAGTATTGGTCTGTGTACTTACGATGGGTTCGATGTGATTCAGTGTACTTACGATGTGTGAGGTGTGGGTCTGTGTACCTACGACGGATGCGGAGTGGGCCTGTGTACTTATGATGGATGCAGTGTTGGTCTGTGTACTTACGATGGGTTCGATGTGATTCAGTGTACTTACGATGGATGTGGTGTGGGGCAGTTTACTCACCAGCGGACTGAGGGGCGGCCTGGCAGACCACTACATGTAGAGCGTCACACATGGTTGTCATCCAGTTGGCGTTCAGTGAGCTGGCCTTCACGCAGTTGTACCCAGTGGCGTTGTTGGGTTCATTTTGCATCCAGTTGTCGGATTCGAACACGGTGTTATCAACCCACTCAAAAGCAGCGCTTTCAGACGCCCTGCTCAATCCAACCCAAAAGTAACTGAAACCAGGAATGCGACAGATTCCAGTAAATGACCTGCCTCACTCTTTTGAACTAAAATATATCTACAAATGAAATGAAAAAGAAACATGCAATTGATATATTCCTTACCTCAGTTTTGTAAAGACGACTCAGGATTGTGACACACCACAGCGTTGTCTATACAAAGACTTAGTGAGAGAATAACTACGTCAGTGCATATTTCTAGATGAAGCGTGTCCACAGTCTAAGTAGTGAGTGAGTGACTTTAGTTTTACGCCTCACTCTTAGTCTCAACATTAGTGTGTCACGTGTTAGCGTGTTAGTTATCGTTAGTTAGGCAGAGCTTTTCAGACGTTATGCCGTTAGTGAGAGACAGGTGACAATCAAGACGGCTTAGTTGTTTACTCATCTAACAATTTTACACAACCGGTAGAATTGCTGACACAAGAGTAAAATATCATTCCCTCACGCAAAAAAGAAACATTTTAATTTTTTACCCATGGAGGACCAATGCATCTGTACAATGTCAACAGGACAGGGCGAGGATATCTAAGGCGCCACCCGTTCTTCGAACCGTGGTTTAACATTTTGATTTATAATAATGATAAATAGTGATTTTAAAAAGTGAAAGTCATAAACTTGCAAAAAAAATCATATTTTTTTTTAAAAAAATAATATAAATTGATTTTTGATAAAAGAGATCGTTAGGATGCATGGAATTTACTTTTAATTGTGACAAGTACTTTAGGTATTTTTTCTACTCGAAATCAAAGTTTTCTATGTCTGTTTTGATACAAAAGCGGTTGCAGAGGACCACTCTGTAGGATCCGAGATATGCAATCCGAAATATCTGCTGAAAGTCTAATACATTTTACGTCTGCTATGAAATTGGGGAATTTTTTCCGGTGTGTCCAGTATTGCAGCGTTTTACCACAGTTTTATGTCAGTGATTCTCGCTTCCTAATACATCCAAGTATGGAAGTATAAAGTGAAATTAAATTCCACCAATGCAATAATAGTTTGGTGAATGAGTGGGTTCAACTTATCCCACGACATGTCAGCTTGAGGTGGAGAAAAACTATCCGAAGTAATGCAAGTCGTAGACGTGTATAATTTTGATGCAACTCATGAATTTTGAGGGGTATAGTGTGTTTACACGGCAGTCAAATCCACGGTACTAGACTCCTGGCGTCTCCAAGGGACGCAACTGTGCACAGCAAACTGTAGCTACCAAGAGTCGGCAAACCCCTTGGCACAACATTTATGTTTCGATTGGTCCAGAGTAGATCTATCGCCGTTAGAACACCTCGCACGAACCAACACGACATCAAAGCTTACATGCCAGCTCGGATCTGGACCCTCACATTGATGAGAAAGAGCTCATGGAGTAGCAAGCAACTCTGAATATCCAAAGTCTTAAAATGTTTCTGAGAGGATTCCGTCTCTTCAATGTGTATCGGATCAAAGCAGTTACATAACACTACTTTATTTATTTTACTGCATCTGTCGATATTATCGATAGAGTAGACGAGCTCGAGCGTAGCTGGCCTCGATATCCGTGAACAGAGCAAGGAAGTGCGTCATGCATCGCTACTTGTAATAATCCTCACACGCATGTTATATGGCACAACCTTTCATCTAATATAATGTTATAGCCTTTACCCTAAAAGCACGTTATTTTATTTTATTGGAGGGTGAAAGCTTGCATTTATCTTGTTATATTCATTTTTTTAAAGAAAGGTTGTACATATTTTATCTATTGTTTATTCCAAGGTGAAACCTATTCGCAAATATATAGATTGTTATATTCGTTTTTCTAAGTTATACATTAAGACCTAAGATGGCAATACTTTATTTATTATTTATTAGAAGTGAAACGTTCTATTCCTAAATATTGCTGAATTCCTTTTTTTAAGATAAGTTAGACATTAAGATCTAAGATCGTGATATTTTGTTTATTCGAAGGTGAAGCTTTCTGTTTTAATATTCTTTTTTCTCTAAGATAATGCTATGCATTATATTTTAAGTATAACCTTAGTTCATGGTCACGTCCTATCCTATCCTTTCTTGTCATGTCAAATATCTTTTATTCCAATGAGATGTCCATATGTCATGTGGGTTATTTATCATACCGTGTAATATTCGTTGTTTATGATGGCGTCACACCTCATATAAACAGAGTTCTATGTCCTTCACCATATAAAGGTCTGTGGTTTGCAGCCGGCAAGGCAAACGAAATAGTAGTTTATACAGGATGCACAGAGAAAAAGCTAAGAACAAAGATGATTCTATTCAGACCGAATTCCTGATTTGCATATCGCGGATTTACATCTGTTGTTTACCATTGATTCAACTGTAAATAATGTTTATATGTAACTTCACGGCCTACGCTTGAGGTGTTGCCTGGCGGATCTATGCTTTGTTACAAAAGTGTTCTGACAGAACTTGTTTGCTTGTTTTCAAGTGTAAATCTATATTTCTTGTGTATTTTCTTCAGTGAGTACCGCCTTCAGGTGAACTGACTCAAACTGGAATCTGTCTATAGTGTTGTCAGTATGCTAGTCTCCGTACTGATGGCATGTAAACTGTGGACGGTGTTCGATGAAATTTCCGCTTCACCTGCGTTGCGTTTCTGCGCTTTTATATATGTTTATACGCATTGCTTGTTTGTAAAAGACGTATTGGGGATGTAGCTAGGCAGTTAACAGGGAATAAATACCATAACATACACATAAAATACGAGGTATTGCGCGCAGAAAGACATATACATAACAAAATAAAGGAAATGGAATAAAGGGTAAAACAGAGGCTTGGAATGAAGGATACTGCACGCAGAAAGACATATACATAACAAAATAAAGGAAGTGGAATAAAGGGTAAAACAAAGGCTTGGAATAAAGGATACTGCACGCAGAAAGACATATACATAACAAAATAAAGGAAGTGGAATAAAGGGTAAAACAAAGGCTTGGAATACAGGGTAAAACAAAGGCTTGGAATAAAGGGTAAAGCAAAGGCTTGGAATGAAGGGTATTGCTTGGTGTAAGAATAAGGAATATAGCAGCATGAACAAAAGTTTAGAATCACTTAAAGTACTCAATAAATGTTTTGTGTACATATGTGGTTACACAGAAGATGAATTTCTCCACTAACTTATGGGAGCCTACCGCAAACTTTACACAGATGGATTGTATGAGGATCATGAATCAAATTGCTGAAAAGCGTGTGCAAATATCGTTGGGCGGGGGAGGGAGTTATTGCATGCTTTTGCAAAAGGTACTTTTCTCTGACTGCTGGTAGAGTTTTATCCCAAGTGACAGGCACCTATTTGACAGACACTTAAACGGGAGGTTAATTAGTGAAACACCTAGGGGTGTATAATGGAACAGTCTACTGTTTTGAGAGTAGAGTCGCGTGAGACTGAAACAAGCTCACCACTGAGATATTTGTTTGTAAACAGAACTTTGTTTTAAGTAAATGATAACCTGTTTTTACTATTAATTACATTACGAAAATGAAAACAGGTTTCTCAGTGAGAGTTTCGATTGTGTTTATTGAAACATATTTTATTTATTCAAGAAAAGGACTGTGCACAAGTTATCCGACTTAGAAAAAAGCCCTCTCCCAATGTACAACAGAAAACCGAGAAAAGGTTTGTTTGAGAGATATAGATATGTACACATTTGAAAACAATCTCATTTTCCGTAAATGAGAGACCTACATTGCTATGTAAGATAAGATTAATACCAATCTGTATTCTAATTTTATCATTCCAAAGACTGTAACTGTTTATGTCTTTTAATACTATACAATGGACACTCAATGATGCTAGCAAAACAATCTCACATCTGTTACATCTGTCACATCTGTTACATTTACATGACGTGGCATTTTCTATATTAATTCTAAATAAATCATCATTAACAGTACTTGTCAAATCGTTTAATCTTGTGAGCAAAACATTTAAGTTTCTTATTCCACATGAATAATATTTAGGTGCACGTTTCTTTCAAATGCATTTAATATTTAAATGATGCATCAGTGTCGCAATTTATAATATCTAAGGGAATGTTATTCCACATTTGACCTGCTGATGGAATAAGAGATGATTTGAGTACCTCAGTCAGTCCTGAAGAAAAAAGGGGTGTTTTTCTATTTAGTAGGACCTTAAATTTCTGAAATACTCCAATCATTTTGACAGTGTTTACAATACGTGATGCAAATTCCCATCAGACGAGGAGGTCAAACTCAAATGGTTTTTGGCCATCTTTCAAAGTAAACAATAATAAAGCTCCAGTATGTTTGTGGGTGTGTTTCAATTTGGACTATTCCATTATACTGTGTAGGTAACGAGAAATAAAAAAAAATTAAAATAAAACACCCGGAACGCTTGACATACAGATATAGAAGAGGAAACGTTTATTCATTTGAACATCTATCATAAAGCAGGCCAAAATTCAAGCAAGGTGACAAGCAATTAGAGTAGTTAAGAACACCGGGTTGATCTGACCCTGCCGCACAAAACACTGACCTTTTCGATATTTTTTACCAAACAATCTTCTTATTATGTCATAATTATGCTTTACAGATTTTACACCCATATGTGTAAAATTAAAGAAGTGTCATTAAAGAAGTGACGCTTCACAGATTTGCTATTTTTTGCCACGATACTCTTCCACTGAATATACTAAGCGTATTGAGCCATTGTAAGCAATGATTAGAGAGCTGGATGTTGGAAAATTTCCGAAAATGCTAGGCAGTGTAAAATTGGAATTTTTCTTTGTTTACATTTCAGTCAAGCGCTGTCTTTCGAGCACAGCGTTCGTTTTCATACAAAGTATATTTCGTTTCGTTTTGTGTAGACAGTTGGTATTGGTGACAAAGACCATTTGTAATTTGATTCTAAGATGCATGGGGAGTACAATGATGCATTTGTCGTAGCTAACTATGAAGTATACATGATGTAATAGGCTTCTCAAAACCGGCCTTCTCAAACGTGATTTTGTAGACACTATCCAATATGGCGGAAAGCGCACTTCGGCGTTCGTGTAAGTGTATTTTCGAAAGCATCCCAACCGATTCTGGGTACATCGGTGACGTTTCAGAATTATCATTCCTGGTTACATGAAAACTTGATATCAGTGATCATTAATATGCTATTTTTGAAATTCATTACTCCCAGTAATTATCCGATTTTCACATTTCAAAACATACTGCAAATAACGCTGTGAATCTCGATTTTGTACAGTTTGAAAAATGGCGACATTTACGATGAAGCCTATTTTGAAAGGCGATTTTAAGCACTTTAGCTTGGTCTGAGATAATAGTGGATGGTATCAAGAAACTGGGAATTTTCCGCAGAATTCAAAACTGTGAAGTATTTATGTATGCGTGGTATATTTAGAATTTTATTGGACTTCCAAGTGAGGTATGTAGAGGAAGGACATATATGTCCCTGTGGCATCCAGGGGGTTAATGACAATGCCGCGAGAATGGTACTTTTCTTATTTCCGATGTGAATTGGATTTAAGAAATACAGTTCGTTCTACCACCATGTGTAGTGTAATAAAGCACACTTTCGCCCCGAACTATTATAGTCAAAGCACGAGGTCGTTTGCGTCCGAGTGCTTTAACGATATAATAGTTCATGGCGAAAGTGTGCTTTATTACACTATACATGGTGGTAGAACGAACTGTATTTCTTTACTAAGATGCCGTATTTAATCATTTCTAAACCGAATTTCGATTAATCTATGGCAGAAAACAAACGACGGTGTCCTCGAACAAGGCTAACTGACGCGCTGTTCTTTTGACGTGGCAGCCCCCTTCGTTAAGACAAACGTTACTAGAAAAACAAATGATGAACAGTTTGTTGAAGGTTTATGTTCGGGTTAAATATCTTCTCTAGATCATTTTCATTACATCTGTGATTCTCTTAAACCATACAAGGCAAAATGAGCGCCTCATTTCTACTACCAACGAAAGTTTAGATCAGTACATTCAGCTAAAGCTGACTAGTCATGCGACATTCTACAATTGCATTGTAGGAATGTAAACACTGCAGACATGTCTCCGTGTCTCTGTAAAATTTTGAGTCGAACTATGAGACAGTTTATCCTTCGGAAATCATAAACGTAATGTTTTCACCAGTGATGTTAGCTGTGTGATGCAACTAGAAACCAAGAAACGGGATGTGACGAAGCAGTTTACTGTGGGAGGTTGTACGAGGCGATGGCAACTGACATCCATAGTGACGTCTTTTACATTGTGACGTAATGCAAAAAAAAGTTCGATTACGAGGGGACAGACTGTAATGGCGCAGCGACGTCAACACATTGTGACGTAATGCAAAAAAGTGCACATTATCGTCTGATAAAGTATTGTCGGCGCCTTTGATGATTCACCGAAGCATATTAGAAACAGCAATAATTTGGCATGATATGTGTAGCATTTTCAAACTAACGTGACACATTGACATTTGTCAAACTGAACAAGGTGAAATGCAGACCACAGCATAATTTCTTCTTATCATTATTTTTGCTAATTAGAAAAAAATGAAACAACACCACGACCGAGTGTTGTATATGTGACACCTTCGTTAGTAGATCTGTCGTAAACATGAGCAGGTGCGCGTTAGGTAGCTGCTCTGATTAACGAATCCTGTGTTCAACTGATGAAGAAGATACGTTTCATTACTTCCCACCCTGGTGTGTCCTCGGATATCCATTCATCATTCCTGATGCCGAAACAAAAGATGGTGGATGGTATAACTGGTATCTTTCACCTTGTCTGATGTCCGGTTCAGCATGGTCACAAGCACTGTCCATGCAATAATAGGTATCATGTACATTCTTGTTCAAAACAAACGTACCCTCGATGGCGATTGGTCGAGACCTAGTCTATTAATGGTAGTAAACTGACGTTCAACCGGAAAAGGTTATTTGTATGTTTAGAGTATTTTACAGAAAAAAAAAAGAAAAATGCCCAAAGTGTTTTCATTGCAACTTACAAACATTTATGTATATTTGTCCAAATCAAAACGCTTTTCACAATATGTTTTGAAAAATATTCTAAAGCACCAGTGCCTTTTGTATGTTGGTTTATTCAGCATATAGGGGGGAGTTTATCTCTGTTGTGTCTCGGATTGAACATGCGTGTGGGGTTCGATCCTGTCACAGACAATCCCAGTAATGAGTATTATCATAAGTTAGTTAAGACATTCAACAAGGATCCGTGAAGGTCTAAGTTAGAATTACGGGTGTCACTCTTATTCGAGACAAAATATTACTACCACGAAGTACCGAATGGGTTGCCATTATAGCAGAGTTGTACATTGAAATGTTACACGCCTGTAAGCGAGGTACATTGAAAATGGTAGAAGGGCGCTTAGCCAATCGACATTTATGTGTGAGATATGATAAATTACAAGGGCTTGAACAGGTTGTAAATATGGAAAACTGTGAATCAGGATGAATGTTATAAGATGGACTTGGACAGGTCGTAAATATATGCTATCTATATAGAAAATACGGTATGACATGGGTTAGATATAGATGTTATAAGATGGACTTGGACAGGTCGTAAATATATGCAATCTATATAGAAAATACGGTATGACATGGGTTAGATATAGATGTTATAAGATGGACTTGGACAGGTCGTAAATATATGCTATCTATATAGAAAATACGGTATGACATGGGTTAGATATAGATGTTATAAGATGGACTTGAACAGGTCGTAAATATATGCTATCTATATAGAAAATACGGTATGACATGGGTTAGATATAGATGTTATAAGATGGACTTGGACAGGTCGTAAATATATGCAATCTATATAGAAAATACGGTATGACATGGGTTAGATATAGATGTTATAAGATGGACTTGGACAGGTCGTAAATATATGCTATCTATATAGAAAATACGGTATGACATGGGTTAGATATAGATGTTATAAGATAGACTTGAACAGGTCGTAAATATATGCTATCTATATAGAAAATGCGGTATGACATGGGTTAGATATAGATGTTATAAGATGGACTTGAACAGGTCGTAAATATATGCTATCTATATAGAAAATACGGTATGACATGGGTTAGATATAGATGTTATAAGATGGACTTGAACAGGTCGTAAATATATGCTATCTATATAGAAAATACGGTATGACATGGGTTAGATATAAATGTTATAAGATGGACTTGAACAGGTCGTAAATATATGCAATCTATATAGAAAATACGGTATGACATGGGTTAGATATAGATGTTATAAGATGGACTTGAACAGGTCGGAAATATGTGTTATATTTGCAGAACCGTGTAACATGGATCAGAAATAAATGTTATGACGCGGACTTAGAATAACTAATTATATGGACTTGAGTAGGTGATAGATATATGTTATACACGGACAACTGTAGCATGTATAAGGATTTCATGTTATAATATGGACTTGCAATGCCGTACATATATGTTGTACAGGAAAACCCCTGGTATGGATTAGAAATAATTCAATTCTTGCACCATGCACTTAGAATGAATCTAACATGGATTTAGGCAAGTAATTTATAAATTAAAACTGTAACATGGTTAAGGACATCACTCTTAAAGCCTTAAACCACTTCGTCTTATTGTTTTCAGACATTACGCACTGCTTGTTCCACTGCTTAATAAAACGGTTCTATTCCATGTAGACCTACAACTACGACAACACATGTTGCGTCTACGACTTTGACCACCACCACATCATGGCATCCACTGCTTTAATTTCCTTATCACCACCACCACCACTACTGCATCTACAACAACAACTACTTCTACTGCTACTGACCCTCTTACTATTACTACTGACCCGTGAAGGTCCGGGGTAGAATAGGCCTTCAGCAACCCATGTTTGCTGCAAAAGGCGATATACTTGACGTAAGAGGCGACTAACGGGATCAGGTGGTCAGATTCTCAGACTTGGTTGACACATGTCATCGGTTCATGCTGTTGATCACTGGATTGTCTGGTCCAGACTCGATTATTTACAGACAGTAACCATATAGCTGGAATATTGCTAAGTGCGGGGTAAAACTAAACTCACTCACTATTACTACTTTAGGAACACGTATTTTTAACAGCACACATCAAAACCGTTCTGTTGTTAACACACACTCAAGATGTTAAAAGGGTTTTGACAGATTCTAGAACGGCTTTATTTAGAAAAAAAGGACATATGTCTGCATTAACAAGCATTGTTCATACGCAACGAACATTGCTGCGAAGAATATTCGCCCATGGGGAAACAGCATCTAGTTTGTTACGCATAGCTGACAAGAATTTCCTCGTCAATCAACGTTAATGGAAAAAATTAGCACACCATATGCTATTATCAGGACGACTAATGCACATACACGAACCTCAGTTGGGCCCCATTAAAAGTATAAAAAATATGTCCTAATTAGTTCTCGTTGCCCGATACTTTCAGAAACGTTGTATTGATGTTCTGTATCGAAGGAACAAACAAATATCGATTTTATGCCAAAGATTGAAATATACTAGAATCACCGACTGATATGGATTTATAATTTACCATTCCATATTTTGCTTTTTGGAAGTGATTAGGGTGTGCTGTGGTTTTCGGCTGAGAATCGTACCTCTTAACATTTGTTGTTCCACAGAAAACAGTCGGTCGATGCCACTATATTATAATGTATCTGACAGAGTGCACTTGTGTGAAGATCAAACCGATTTCTTGTGAACAAAAAATAACAAATATATATAGTTTATTCGATGGTGTTGCACTTGTTGTGGTTCATATTGATATGTTTGGACCTTTTTTCTGTGAAATCTACAGTTCATAGGTACTCATTATTTCAATATCTGATAGTTTATGACTGGTACTTTGTCCTTACTCCATATGCTAGGTGAAAGAATCGATTCTGAAATTATTCAATTCGAAACAATAGATATGACGCGATGGTTGACATCAGCCACTATTCACCCGGCTTAGTCTGTCACGTGATCTCCGCCATTAACAGTGAAACAGCATACCTATTACAAAACCTCTTCAGTCTGTATTTTGTTGAATACGGACATGCTACCCAATCTTTTAAAACAGAGGCTTTATTTACAATAACAAGATGCGACTTTGTGACATAAATTTGAGAAATATAGGCTTAGAACTATTATTATTTGACAATTTTAAGTTTCAGATTATTGAAATTTTAGCTGAAATATACCTCTATGACAAGTATAGCACATACGTGTTTCCCAAGTATTCAAGTGTAAACGTGTTTCCCAAGTATTCAAGTGTAAACGCGTTTCCCAAGTATTCAAGTGTAAACGTGTTTCCCAAGTATTCAAGTGTAAACGTGTTTCCCAAGTATTCAAGTGCAAACGCGTTTCCCAAGTATTCAAGTGTAAACGTGTTTCCCAAGTATTCAAGTGTAAACGCGTTTCCCAAGTATTCAAGTGTAAACGTGTTTCCCAAGTATTCAAGTGTAAACGCAATGCTAATGAGATTAATAGAAGTATAAGAATGTCTACACTAAATATACTGAGGTGAAATAAAAAGGTACCGTGTATCAATGTACTTGAAAATTGAATGAGCTGTTTTTAAATTTATGACACATAATTCATAACTTGTTACAGTGGCATTTTTGGATAACTTCATGGAAAACAACCTTTCACGAGTGTGACGTTTCGATATAGATATTTGTACCGTTACCAAGCAGACATGATGGCATCCGTGAAGTACATTCCTGCTTGACAACGGTACAAGAATCTGTTTCGAAACATCGCACTCAAGAAATAAAGAAGTTGTTATCTATAAAGTTTTTTCAGTATTAAACATAATCATGGCTGTGAAAAACATGACTAATTCACACAAAGTTACGTTGTGGTCTGTGGTACTGTTTTTTTGTGTAAAACTAAATAATTGGTTTAATTAAGAATGAGCTGAAGAAAGTAATGGTAACCACACCATCCAACCTTTTGTTACACTGAACAGTTGTACCGAACAACATGATTTGATCAGTCAGGTATTAAGCGAATTTAAAAGCTATTAATGAAATGAGTGAGTGAGTGATTTTAGTTTTGCACCACTTTTATCGGCCCCTGAAGACATAAGTGAAAAATGTACATAAACAACTGGGGATGTGTCATTATTTTGGGAATTTCTTGTTATTCCTTTAGCACCAACCAATCAATCGGCTGTTTCAAACTTCAGTAAATACTTAGCGAATCACGGGGACCTATGTGCTAGTCCCCGGACGACAGCTTAAGACAGTTGTCAATATATTCTTCATTTTCTTTAATCCCACATAAATATTCCATGTGCAGGCTTCAATGGTTGCATTGTGTCGGTAGCGAAGGGAAATTACTTATTGTTGTTAATTTCTTCCGGCCCAAATAAAGCTATTCAAACATTACAGAACAATGCTTACACACATCACAAGAAACAATCCTGGGCAAAACACCCCGATACGTGGGTTTCACGGGAGAATTGGCATATTCAAAGAAAATATGATGCATACAACGAAATTGCCTGGTCGATACGTCCTGACAAAAAATGGATTTGAAAAATGTTTCAGAAGAAAAAACGCCATTGTCTTGTTCACCCGAAATTAATTCTGTTCACGTGTTCTGGACATACAGCTTTGTCTAGACGGCCACCGCTAGAAGGTCTAGACGGTCAGTGCTAGAAGGTCTAGACGATCGGTGCGAGAAGGACTAGACGGTCAGTGTTAGGTCTAGACGGTCAGTGCTAGAAGGTCTAGACGGTCAGTGCTAGTAGATCTAGACGACCAGCGCTAGAAGGTCTAGACGGTCAGTGCTAGAAGGTCTAGACGGTCAATGCTAGAAGTTCGAGACGGTCAGTACTAAAAGGTCTAGATGGTCAGTGCTTCCTGTTTGTCGCGACAGCGTCTCTGTCAGTTTTCCTCACATATTTTGCAGTCACAATCTTGCAATCATCAGCTGGCTCTCAAAATGAAGCCAAGTGATGATTTACCTGTTTGAACCAGAAATACAAGCATTGGTGGATCCAAAGCGGGTGCGGTGCGGTGCTGTATGGGGGTGAAACGATATACCGTTGTTTCAGTAGAACCGAGATATTTGGCCTTCGGTTCGGTATAACGCTATGGTTGTGACTACATGACCTGAAACTAGGTGTTCTTTAGAGACGTGATCATTCTGTAAAACTATCGTCAACCTGAGTGATCACGCATAAGATCTGGAATGCATGCAATTACAAACAATACCGATAATTGTGCGAAAGGTCAGTTGCCACTTGCTATCCAGTTCTTGTGTGTCTTGTTTATTTATTTAATTTAGTTAATATAAGTTATGTAATGTCAGATTTGTTCGTTCAAAATAACAAAGATTATGGCTAGTTTTTCCATGTCATTAAACAGTGTAAGGCTTAGTTTGGCTCTTGTCGTCAATAATTTTCTGCTTTATGATCAGATCTCATATACCCGAAGGCCTTGAACCGCAATACGTACCGTACAGTGGTCAGAGTGTACCGTGCGGTGCGGTGCGGTGCGGTGCGGTGCGGTGCGGTGCGGTGCGGTGCGGTGCGGTGCGGTGCGGTGCGGTGCGGTGCGGTGCGGTGCGGTGCGGTGCGGTGTTGGTGTGGTGTTCCATTTACATCAATGTGTATGTCTGTTCACATCTTTGTATATGTCTATTTACATCTATGTGGTCGCGTGTGGTCCTGTGCGCAAAGTTTAGGTGACAGTCAGTTGAAAATGAGCAGCTTGACTCCTGAGAGTTTCTAAGACTTGTGGTCTGACCACTGTTTGTTCAAAATGGCCTCTGTCCACCCACCATTAGTAAATTAAGTACCTGGTATGAACGATAGAAGTCTGACTTGGGAGCCTGGCATGCGACCGGTTGTATTCTCCACAGGGAGTGTTCTGTACTCGTTGACCAAAGGTAATATGTCAGCGTTTTGAGCATGCGTTGTGCACGGATAAATGCGCAATATGAATGGACTATAGTTGTCAGTATTTATAAATATCCAGACTGGAGGAACCTATCCACAAGAAAATTACTGAGCGAAGTGACTTTCCGATAGTCAGTTCTACCTGTCGCAACATTCGAACCGCTTCATCCTGTGTGTCTATATTTCATGACACACAGTGAGATAAAATCGGACATGTATATTCTGCAGGACGATTTGAAAATATACGAGTGTCATATGACTATCTTAAACGTTGTTTGATTGGAGCTTACAACATCCAAGACCTTTGGAAAGCCTTGTAAACATTTTATGTTAGACGTGGAAATTATAGAAGAAAGTCCGTGGTAAAAAAGTACCGACAAAAAGGTCTTAGGAAAAAAACAACATTTTACTAATTTATTTGACAGGATGGACATCAAAGATTAGAAAAAAAACCGAAATCACATGTAATGACATTTTTAAATTGATGTTTGATCTTTCAAACGACATCTAAAACATGATGTGCTCGCGGATTTCTTATCCAAACTGTATTAAAAAGAACTGTAAGTGCCTCGGTGTGTTTACTGATCGGTCCCTACTGATCTCCTATTATTGTGTGATTTTAGTTGTTGGCATCTCACCTACAACTAGTTACCAGTAAAACACGGCAGAATCACAATTCTTGTTAACAGGAGTACGAAGATAAACTACGAAGATTATATAATTAGTTACGTGGACTGGCGTCAGTTCATACTGTAGAGTGTAGATATGTATCCTGGTACAACGTTAGTACCAGATCCATTCCATGACGGAAGTCATCCAGGCTAACAAGGGTGGTGTGAGGCTGTCCTAGATGGTCATATGTCCAACATATAATTTGACTTGTACATCATGTTGCATTGTTTCTTGAGATAAATACTTGACGTGTCTACGCAAGTGTTTGTGACGGGCGCCACCGGCGTGAACGAAGCGCCCATCTCAACTACCAGTGTTATCTTTATCTGAAACTGATTCGCGAATACATGAATCGTACAATGGAACAAATGTACAGTAATCTCATCTGATCTTTAAAAAAAAATCGCCGCGTCTGTAAAGTGTCTCCTTTTTTTCCCTCCGTGCATTCAAGGAAAGTGCCTGATTTATTACAACAAAACATGGGGAAAGGGTCACCATTTTCTTCCGGGGGAAGCATGGGGGTCATCAGTTTTATTCACATGTACTAGTTGTGGTCACTGATTTTGTAGATGACACGCAGTGCAGGGAGTGCAGGGTGGGGTGCTTTGTGCATACATTTTAGGAGGGAGGTTTAATTTTGTACATGCTCCTCCCCAAAAGTCCTCATCACTTATTACAAAGTTGTGTCATTTTTATGGACTGATCTAGCTGTATGCGATTAGTTGTATCGTGTTCACACTGGATACAAAGGCCTTTGTTCCCAGCAGTGCTTTATGTATTGATTTCTGAAATCATGTCAGAAAATATTTAATGGATATACAACCATTGTGCCATGAAGTAGTCTTGTAATTGTTGTGGAAGCCACGTCAGTAAAATGGTGCTGTATTGTTCGATGTGGCGAATGAGTATACTTTTACGCCATTTTGGTAAAGCATTAACTATCATGGCGGAAAAGCCAGAAAGGGGCTTCTGATGTTGTACTCACAATAGGAATCGAATCCACAATCAGGTGCGATACCCACTGTGGTGTTACGCGGCTTTTACCCTATTTAACACTGAACCTAATTGTTGTACCATATTTGGTTCTGAAAACCGAACTTGGGAGTCGGGACAAGAGAACACCTTACCCGTGAGTTGCCACAAACACGATACAACCAAACGCATACAACTAGTTGCTCCCTGTGTCCCTTTACACACACACTCATACACACACACACCACGCACATCTCTCTCTTTCTCTCTCTCTCTCTCACACACACACGCACGCACACAAACACAAACAGACACATCTCTCTCTCTCTCTCTCTCTCTCTCTCTCTCTCTCACACACACACACACACACACACACTAGCCAACATTCACAGTGAAATATATTATATGAAGATTTGTGGCTGAAAGCATCTACCATTATCTCCAACAAAGGTGGAACACATTGACAAACCAGTTACTGAAGAAAAGCAGGAGACAAAGGAAGAAATACATCCCTAGGCGCTTCCTTGTCTCTGATAATGGCCGTCTTTACAGGCCAGCCAGTGCTGTATCCGCCATTATGCCCTCGACTCAATCAACAATTCATCTGTATTGATCAACGTGGAAAGGCGTTGTGCTGATGCTATACTGTGTAAAAGAAGCTACCGATGTTTTGTTCGTGCTGACGGCGCCGAGTCAATATTTATTCTTTTTTTAAACAAATGATTACATATATGCATTTGTGAGATTCGCATACAGTGTTTAGCAGAAGATATAAATTATGAACCTATGAAAGTCGGATACAAATTTGTCCGTGTCAAAAATACATATTCTCAGTTTGACAAGCTGGGTGAATACCACATTTATGATGTGAAAATATCTGTTTCATTCAGGTATTAACACCCAGGTATTTGTCTCACGTGGTGTGATGACGTCATGTTAACCTGAAGGAAAAGGTCTATGGCCAGTTAACTTTGTTGCAGTTTCGGTGTACTAACACCGTTATCAAGCAAGTGATTTTGACATTATTCTATTTTCCCATGTTTTAGTACCGATTGAGTTGCCTTTGCATGTGTTTGTGACAAGGTGATAGTACTTTACAAACAAATGCTTAGGGCATAGTCTGAGTGTTACGGTGTTCTGGTATAGGCAGAGGTTTCTAATCGGTATGGAATTATGTCGTGTGTATTTTATACAATATCTTGACTTTAGTGGACTCAACTTCGGAGCAACAAAAGCCATACCTTTCACTTTATCCTTTCACGTTTGACTTGTATTTGAAAATGTCTTAAATTGGTGATAGCGTATGCTCCATATATGAACTGAAATGGCGTTTTCTCGGCAGAAATTGTCCTAGGGTATAATTTACATTGAAAGGTGTAACAAGTGAACATTCGCATTAACACACATACTCTTGGAACAGACAGGAAGCACCGACCAGAGTAGACCATCTAGCAATGAAACTCTAGACACTTGGGCCTAGATTTTCGAAGCTCTCTTAGCGCTAAGATAGTCGTAAGTTAATGTTAATGTTAATGTGTGGCACTTACGACAATCTTAGCGCTAAGAAAGCTCCGAAAATCTAGGCCATGGTCTAGTGCGTGAATATGATCTTACGCCGCTTTTAAAAACATTCAAGGCATATCACAGAAGTGGATACCAGAAACAGGCTTCCTCACCGGCCATGTAGGTTAAAAGACGGGCGTTCATTTATGTTGTGTAACGCACAATGAACATTATTCAGTCTACATGACGGGACCTTTATTTACCGGGTATAAACCAGATATTTTGAAATCAAGACTGTATCCGAGTACGGAGATTCCGATCACAAGTAAAATAGACTGGTTTTCTAACAAACTGGGGGTCACGTTTAATGCCTCGGACCAAAATGTTTGTTCCATGTTTCTGGTATTTCAGTACGTCAATGCATCTTGTGGATCCTATACATGCTATTGACATGTGCTGTTTATTTGATAATAATTTGTTCTATGATATGTAAAACAGTTGATTGGTGCCATGAAAACGGTTTCTATGGTTACTCGTGTATCAGGTGCATAAGGTTAGAATAAAGTTGCTGTTTGAATAAGGAATTACTATGTCATGCATCAACTTTAAAATGGATGCGGTTTCAAATTATTAATCTACGTGTTTTTGATTTTTTGTTATCCTTCGTATAGTCCGTATTGCAGGTTCAGTGTATCTCCTGACAGTGGTATATATTGTGCACTATATTGCAAATACTGCTGAAAAATCATTTTACATTTTCAGTCGAAACAAATTTGACTTCGAACCTGTGATAGACAATAGATGGACAAACCCCTGAGAGTCATAAATAATTCCAGTTAATGAGTATATGAGTGAGTTGGGTTTTACGCCGCTTCTAGCAATTTCCCAGCAATATCACGGCGGTGGACACCAGAAACGGGCTTCACACATTGCATCTAAATGACTAATAGAACCCTTGTCGAGCGAACGCTTTAACCACTAGGCTACCCACAGCAGTCAAGGTGTGTAAGAAATGGGTCAGTGTTTTCGGAGAAAGTCTTTTTGGTATGGTGTGTTTATCAACACGGATAAACATCCTCTACATTCCAGTGTGTTTTAATTGTCATACACGGGTGCTCACAAGTATGATTTCACTGGATGGTAGTTTTAAAACGCATATCTTTCTAATACAGATCGAAATGTACCTGCTATAAGGCATTCATTACAACAAAATAACATATAAGACAACGGGTAGTCGTGGTACATTTAGTGATGGGTGCAATGTTGAAACATTCACAAAATGCCATTAGAAGCACAGGTGATGTGAGGTATAGTTTTATGAGTAGTGAGTGAGTGACTTGGGTTTAAGGCTAATTTGAAATGCCGTTATATCAAGGCTTGTGAAGTTAATGTTCGAAATAATACAGGTGTCGAACACTACTATGAACCCTATGACCACGCTAATGGTACTAATAAACATAGAAACATAATCGGGATGAACCAGGTTTCGAACCCAGAAGGGGACGCAACTCAGAACCGCAAACTGATGCAGGTAATCGCCCTGTGGCTGTAAAATCAGCCAACCTGCTGCAGGTTAGAGCACTGGACCACCAGCTCCCGCTTTGGCATAAGTAAGGTACGCAAACCCCAAGCGTGAATTGGCTAAACTGCAAGCTTAGTTTCAAATTACCTGCCAGTTTCAAGTGCCAGGTTCTGCTTTTCTAAGCTTTTGTTGAGGTCGTCCCACTGTCCTACCTCCGTCTGAATGTACATGACGGCGCCCCTCGCCATACAGTAGTCCTTGGCCTCTGCCCACGACACGTTCATTGGCCCCATAATGTAGTCTCCGTCTGAAAGGAAGTTATGTTGATGAGTGATGTGTTTGTTATCGGCCTAAACGAACGAACGAACGAATATAATGAATGAAGGAATGAATGAATGAATGAATGAATGAATGAAATTGCTGCTTTCCTGTATAAGATGTGTTCAGCAATATTACAGCTATATGACGGCGGTTGTAAATAATCGTCTCTGGACTACATAATCCAGTGATCAAGAGCATGAGCATGCTTATCCTAGCCACCAGAGTTAACAGTTAAGCCTTACTGTTCAATTCAGCTCAACCTGATGAGGGGGCTAGGAGCCCCGTAACGTCGTTAAAATAAACTGAACAAATTGCAAATCCATAAAATTTGTCCTGTATTACTACGTCAATTTCAAATTGCCTTTGGAGAATCACAGCATGAGCATGGATCTAAGTATCTGGGATGCAATGACATGTGTCAGCAAATCTGTCCACCCGATCATCTCGATGCCTTTTACGAGAAATTCGGGCCCGAATCTTGACGAATGAATGAATGAATACATAAGGGGCAAAATCATAAGAAACACAATGTAGCTGATAGGTGCAGACAGACATGTTTACGAGCTGTACTGAATACTGATAAAATCAGTATTCGGTTTAGTTTTCCGTTCTGTCACTGGACGAGAAGTTCCAATTTTCACTGTAACGTCATTCACGATCTATTTCCGAAATACGGACACCAGAAACTGACGTGAGTTAGTTCCTGAAATTCCTGAAACTTAAAGCCAGAAGAAACAAATACATTGTCACCTGATCTTGAAACACAAAGCCAATACCAGTAAATTTGGGAGACTGAGAGAAAGTCTAATGCAAGGCAAAATAAACTGGCACTGTGACACACCGCGTTAGGAAATTATTTCTGATATGATGGAAACGAATATTGGCCAAGAGCATTACAGCATGAGAAGTAAGGTGCAACGAACTCTCTATACTGTACATTCCATTCCGAGAAACAAGACTGAGTATATTTTAGAAACAATACTTTAGACCAAGTAAAACATATTTGGATGGTGACACTGAGGGGCCAGTCATATACAGAAAGGTTTAGACAGCATCCGATACGGTATTACTGCAGTGATACCGCTTGGAGGCAGCGAATGTGAAAACACACATTGTACAGTGACTGCAAACAATTATTACAGGAATTAGAACTAGCGTCTAGAGGTTGACATGAAGTTTCAATGGAAAGTACAAGGCTGGATGCCAACCAGGGTGTGCAATATAACCGGTTTAGCGGTATTTAGGTTCAGACATGAAAACCACACACATTGCGATACGCTAATCGAACCAGTATTGTGGCATGCATTCGGAAAGCTTCGTAACATTTTCGGATATTTCCGTTTCACACGCAAGAAGTTACGCGTTTGTTGTAAAATGGCAACGCAAGAACGTGCAATTTAATGTGGTGCCCGTCTATACTGTAGCCAAGGCTTCTTTATGACAACATTTGAGTTGAAAATTTTTTTTGGAAAGTGATTGACATTAATTTTTAAGCTTAATCAAACATTGCGATTTTTGTGCTTTTGCTCTATAATAAAAGCATTAATTCAATAATGAGTGGTTTGGGTTTTTGGTTAACAAAACCTTTTGCATCATGTATTGCAATATATGCTTCGGCATCGCAGTATATCGCAATACCCACCCCCAAAGCCTACGGTGATTATCAGACAGATACGTAGCAGTTTGCACATATCAACATTCACGAGACATAATTTGGGGGTACAGGAAGCCGCAGGATATACAGTACTGATTTCAAGGTTTCCTACAAATAGGAAGTGTAAGATTCCTTGAAGAGGTAACAATCCATGGCAGCTATGTCAGAAGTACTCAGATCTATTTGACGATTCTGAACGATACCTGAAGGTTACGAGACGAAGCTAAATGCAAATGTGCCGCTTGCAGTTGAACCGCCGGATAGGTAAAGAAAGTGGATTTCAACCATGGTAGCTATCCTGAAGCGAGACAAAGATAGTACTTTTCTTGATCTGATGTTTCAACACTTTCATCATGAACCGGAAGATAATAAATCCTTTCTTTATTTTTTTTCATCCTTAGCGAATATTCAAAACAAGTACATGCTTAATTTTGTTACATCACTTGTCAGAAAGTGTCCTGAGTGCGGAGTTTTTCTTGACTTTTTGTGACGTGTTGGTGGGATAATAGTGCCGACGTCGACGAGATACGATTCTTCCCATTGTCTCCTGCTCCACATCTTATGAAGCCTGAGACGTCTAAGCCTCATCTGTCCAACCCATTTCCCCTCATAGTTTCCATTCCACATAGGTTAATGGTCTAAGGGCCATTTGTGGTATATTGAATCCCTGATCAATCATATTGGATCCAGTATTGATATTCCGTTTACTGGGTTTCCAATAACTCCCCACCAGCTAATGACAGTATTCGCAAACAACACTGTAAACAGCAGTATCGGCGTATGGTGCGGAAAGTACGTCCAATAGATTAACCTCATCAGTCCGGACGGCATGGTTCACGGTGAAATCGGCCGAATAGATCATATCAGGATTTAAATAAAACGTTGAAGTAAACGACTGATGCCGAATGAACAAGAAAACGCCAGGCATATGTTCAGCCATGCAGTGACGATGACAGCATATGAACGGAAAAAATACAAACGCCATACAAACTACCTAACAATAACAACTGTCTATTTTCCGTTCAGACAAACTATAAGGTGTCCATCAATATGACAATGATCATACCATTTGTTATACGTGACAACGGGATATCATCAACATGTCTGTCAGTGAACAATTTGAATGCTCTCCTTTTAAGCTGTAACCTTGATCAAACATCTCTAAAGAATGAGCCGTATGCCTCTCTTTAAACTCTTCGTATATAGAGTCGCTTAGGCCGTTGTGATGGCAACCAGAGAAATACGCGCAGTGTATACAAACTCCTTAAATGGCAGAGTACTTAATGACAATTTGTTTTGAGGAGGTTCTTCACAGCACTTGGACTTAATATTACTACTCCTTCACAATACGAATTATTAGAATTTAGTTTAGATTTTTTATGAATCCGTGATATCACATTTAGTTGTCTAAAAATATCTCAAAGAAGATGTCCATCACACTATTTCTTGAAAACGTTTTAGGATTTGATAATATCAGCAAAGAATATTTGAGAAATCTGCAAGCACGTTTATTTCAAGTTATTTGTCAGTTTTTGTTACTAGTAGGCATAAAATGAAGAAAAAATTGAAAAGTCAAAATTTGATACGGATCACTATCATCACCACGGTTTCTATTCTCTTACGGTTACCATCCAGGACCTCCTCATCATCATCCAGCCCAACTCCCCCTACTCACCTCCTTTACATGGAAGACCCAGAACGTGTTTCCAAGTACGGATTCCAGAAACAGATTCTCCTTCTCCTTTTCCAGAGTCACAAGTATGTTCTTTGGACTCAGATAATGCAACATTCTTCAAGACAAGACAGAACAAAGACAGCAGATAATTGACCATCTATACGTGCTTAGAAATGAGGCCGATATGCAGCACAGACGTAGGACAGGATTCACATTTAGGCTAAGGAAATTCTGCAGTTCAGAGCTGTGCAAGCAGTTCAGACAGTCAAAGATAATCATCCTTAGGCTGTGTCTGTCCTATATGGGGTTGCTGATTGGACGAAACGACAAATTCAGAACACCCCCGCAGGAGGAATCGCATCAGAAAATAGAACCTACTACCATTGCCTTTACTTCAATATATGTGTATCAGTTTTTGTGGCACTGACGTGGGGGATCTTCATGACAGAAGTTTATTGTGCTCCTTTGCACACATTTGTGTGTCTGCTGATCTTTTTATGCAGCATGTCAAAACATCTTACTGCTTCTCTAATGGGCATTCTAGAAGTTGGTGAGTCAAAAAATGAAACATGCAGCTTTATGGATTACAAGATGGAGTTGATTGCCACGTTTCCATGTAGACGTCTTACATTAAGAATCTACAATCTCGAACGCTCAACGTAATAAACAAGAAGTTGTAATCAATAAAGCTGCATGTTTCATTTTATGTCAAAACATTGCACTTGTCTTGAAAGAGCTTAGGCTATCAGAGAGAATATGAGCGTCAATGCTGATTTTGTTTATTGTTTTGTACGTTTGGACGGTTTAGAAATGAACCAGCGAAGCAGAGAGCCTTATCAAATCATGACAGACTCAGTTTGTCAAGGGGAGTCACCTGAAGAGTGAAACATTTGTTGTTTGCTGCTCAGACCCGATCCTGGTCGTAACTGTCATCACAACGTCTTGGAAAATGACAATTGCAAAAGTCTTTGGAATGTCCCATGTACTACCTCAGACTTATTTAAGCCCGTAATCTTGACCGCGATCGTTTTGATACTGATTTTCTTAAAATGAATATTTTAACCCTCTTGACAGAAATGTGATTGTAAAGATTCAGAAAAAGTTCGGATTCTGCCTTTGAAATGTCTCCCTTGCATTTCATATACACTGGCATTAGGCTCCACATTGTTTTCGGTGCTATTGGTGTCACTAGTCCTGACCTCTTCATGCAGACCAGGCGTGTGCCGGCACAGCTCTTCTGACCAAAACTCGATTTAGCATGGCTTCTGGGAAGAGCTTCCATATGTCTGGACAGCGTGTCAAGCCTACAAGGCCCAGAGCTCATAATGAGCCTTACCAGTCTGACAATGCAAGGATAAACTGCACCATCTTTTGTGTATTGATTAACTGTTTTCTGTAAACAATAATAATGATAATAACTTTCTTTCTCTTGGAAGAGGCAGTGTTACGATGCGGAACGATGTTTCAGTGGCGATTTAGTAGAAGGTAGTGGTATACTTCTTACTATTTTTAGACTATGAGGACAAGACATATGGAAACATCTAGGCCTGTGCGGAATATAACAGTATGGTTTGACCCTCAGAGTTTGGGAAGTTTTGAAGAAAAAACTATATATAAACGGCCTCTGCCTTGCCTCTCTCAACTAGCATTACATCTCACGTTACAAGACAACCAACAGTTAGGTGAAGGTCACGTGTTACGCTTGATACTCAGTCTTGGCCTGTTTTTGAGGTCTGACCATTATTACTATGGGGGTTGGAATTGCCGTTTCTGTTTTATTTCTATAATCACTGTTTTTACATTATATGTCATTGTCCCTTGTACTGCTAATGTATTTGTACGCCATTATAATTACCTTGTCGTAAGTAAACTTTGTTAGTTTACGAATAAAATTGTAAAGTACAAAATATCGCGTTATTGATTATTTTCTGTGTGAAAAGAGCAGATTGCACGATTCCGACTTTAATTTATGCTTGCGTTAAAAAATAACAAGAGTGAGTGAGTTTAGATCCACAGTATTTTTAACAATATTACAGCAATATCACAGCTGGGTACACCAGAAATGGGCTTTACATTTTTCACTCATATGGGCAATCGACTTTTAATCACTAGGCTACCCCACCACCCCTTATAACAATGAAACAGTCATAATACTCTTTGTTTGCAACCAGGTGAACGTGTCGTGCCATGTGACAGTTGTTCAAGACGAAGTTAATTCTCCAGTTTCAATACATCAAATATATTTGTTTCTTGCAGTGTTTGTTTACATGTGAAATAATCAATTTGCATAATGTTCGTAAACGCTTCTTACAATTAACGGGAATCTACTTCAAATGTCAGGAACACAAGTCTATGGTTAGTTTCTGTTTGAGATCAATACATTGTTTTACCTTTCGACCACGCACATACACTGATCTGGGAGTGGAGTATACGGATGACAAGCACGACTCGTCAGGATATTGATGACGTATTGCAATATCAGCTCATCAGATGATAATGTTATCCTGCTGCCACATGCCGAAAACATGATAAGACGTTTCCGATAGCTTCAACGCAATAGGGCCCAAAATTGGCAAATATCGATTTTATGGTTTATTTTAGGTGTTTGATCAGGAGTGGTGCTGTTTATGTAAGTTTTTGCGGGATATATGGAGGATGAATATTATTCATATTACCTTCGTTCGTTAGTCACTCAAATTTTCCGTGTGTTAACAGATCCACCCTTGAACTTCCACAATCTCTGGTTATATACTACTGAAGATTCATCTGTTGAAATTCATTGCAAATATACATGATACCAAATATAAACAACAAAATGGTCATGCTTGGATCATAATGAGAGACGAAACAATGTTATAAACTTAATATTCTTCATATCAAAAGGATATGTACACTCAAGAAAAATAGCTATTATACGATCAACGCCTGAAGCAGTCTAATCAAAACTTAACGATACTTCACTTATCATATACCTAAACATATGGCAGGCGAATGTAACAATTTTAAGATTCGGTAGTGGTCCTGGTACAACCTGGTTACATATTTATGGTACTGTAATAAGTCCATTAGTATAGTGTCCTATATCCAATCACCAAGTATTTGCTCATGGCGCTTATAGCACATTTAACAGATGACAAGAATGCTCGTAAGATAAGTATGAATACTGATGTAAGATGGAATGTACTGTACACATTAAAATGATGTGGAAAAAAACCCTCCATATTTCAAATATGTTTAACATGATAACGATATAATCTATACCACCAGTTAAACATTGCTGAATGGAAAACATGCGGCGTTATTCTATTAGTTAATCTAACCAATAGTTGCTTGAATGAGCTGATATATGGAAGGAACCAAACAATTTACAAATAATGCAAGAATGACAAAAGTCTCCAGAACACTACCAACTTACAACTTTTGGTCCTATAGATACAACCTCACCGTTTATCGTAAACGTATTTCTTTAAAAGCCAATACAATGAATATACCAAACAATGATACTTACAAACAAACGAGACTAAGCTTAGAACCGTGCACGCCACAATGCCAAAGACGGAACTGACATCCATTTTGGATTTCCAATCTGGTCTGCTGTTTTCAGAACTAATTCCAAGGCAAGCGGACTGTGCCGGCGTCGTCAACTGCCTGATGCTTCGTCTGTGTCGACCGAGACTCCTTGAGCGCTTCAATGACATGCGCAGAGCAACGCACCGTAAACAAAATGTATCACAACATCGATTTATACCGGGTAGTTATATAGTCCCGTCAATATGTAACGGCTGGCGGAAGAACATTGTCTCGTGGTGAATTGCCACATGAAATAACTCCGCTTGTAGTTCAATGTTTCAATTCGCTAATTCCTTGTCTTTGTTGTCACAACAGTTCTTGAAAAAGTCGAGAACATAAGGAAACTTCATGGCTTTCATGTTTGTGTTGCATTGTTTTCTCAATGTTGACGCTGAGTGATACAATCAGCTGGTATTACACAGAGATGAAATGACAAGTTAGTGTGTAGATATCATACCTGCATGTCAACAGCTTTTATCTTCCAGTTCTGAGCGAGCGAGCTATTCAAATCAGAAACAGACAAAATATTTATCCCTGAATTCAGCACGTCAGACAATGCGCGTTATGAATCATTTATTTCATTATTAAGATTAATTCATGGGTCAGTTAGTCATAAGCTGCATACTTTCTTCCTCGGAATAGAAATCTTACATCCGAATAATTTCCAAGACAGAAAACAATCCAGGAAACGCTTCTTCCTTTGAATCATTAACTTTGTTAATTTATTAGCTTTAATATTAACACTACAATTAATGAACCGAGATCAGAGTTCGTTATGGTTGAATTTTCCTGTAGATATCATAAAATGCCTCATCAGCTTCACATAATGAAGTTTGATGTCATTCCAAATGATCTCATTCGAAATGGAAAGAAGCATTGTGGTTTTATGGCGAGATATGTCCCAAAGGTGAGATACGACACTTCGTACTTCGAAGTTAAAGCTTGGTCCCTGCTTATTTCGTCATCAGAATGCGGTAGTATCGAACCTTGATATACGACTGCCTCCTTCAGCTTCGACAAACAGTTTCATTCATTTTCTAAAACTGCTTGTGTGAGATCAGATATTGATTTAGCAGTGCGTAATGTCGTATCATTTTGACGTCATCAAGCCTATGACGTCCTAGCACAGTTAATCATGCAATTGATGACGTTTGCTGCATGTCTTTGTATCACAAACATGTGAGGATCCTTAGCACCGACACTGCCCGGTTTCGCATAGATTCAGGCGGATATATATATATATATATATATATATATATATATATATATATATATATATATATATATATATATATATATATATATATATATATATATATATATATATATATATATATATAGTTACTTTTGAAAGATGATTGGTGCATGGCATGTAATTTGCATGCATACGATTTTCATTTTAAAAATAAAGGACTAGAAACAAACACTGACAAATGTGTGATGCAAGATGAGTGTCAAAATTATGTTCTAAGTGATTTCTCGACCTTCTTGAAAAAACGTCAAAACCAAGAATGGGATCCCATGCACGTGTATGGGGCTACTGCGTTGGCACTTGGATAGGAAGTATAAACGTTAACAAACGTTTCAAGGACAGACATCTTATGAACGCACCGCCATTTCCCTCTATTACCACCCCTAAACACAACGCATGATATGCACATGCACAACGCAGTACCCCCATACATGTGCATGGGTCCCATTCTTCATCCATTAGAACATTAATTTTGACACTCATCTTGCATCACACATTTCTTAGTGTTTGTTTCTAGTCGTTTGTTTTAAAATGAAAATCGTATACATGCAAATTACAAAGAGCCTAATCGAGAGTATGCTTAGAATCCTGTGATGGTTTAACAACACACTTTTCTTGTAAGGAATGTGCACTATCTGGCGTGCAAAAGGTAAGAAACAGACTGTAACGCTAGGTCTTGAACGATCCTGTCAACTCTCAGAATAATCCGAGAAAAGCTGGTGCCAGGGTATGCTGATCGCGCGACCCAATTGCATAATGAAACTGTGGTTTGACCCAATAATATGATCCTCTTATACGATGTCACCTGTGAGGTCACCCGATAATATGATCCTTGGGTAAGGCCCTAGCATGGTTGAATCATTCGTCGGAGTGAGTGTCTCCACCCTCTCTCTATTTGTGGTAAACGTCAGATTTTTGCGTTTCACCATCATCAGGCTGTTTCCATAGTTTACTGGATTTAGCTGAAGGTTGGGGATTGGATGAACAGTCGCGTCAAGTAAAAAATAACGTTATCATATGGTACTTGATGTTACCGTGACTCGTGACATTAGACCAACGGTGATTGGCCGGGCTTTTTAGTTTTAGTGAGGCATTCGTGATATTAAGGCATAATATCATACTGAACATGCATGATTAAACTGCAATTTGTCCGGATTAGAAGCAGCAATCACAGGGACAGACAGACAGGCGGGCGGACGAACGGAGTGACAGACAGATTTATAGAATTATGGAATGGCAGGGAAACAGGGACAGATACACTAACTGACAGAGCCACAAACAGGCTTACACACAAGCAGACAGACAAGCAGAGACACACAGAGACAGACAGACAGACAGAAACACATACACCGACGAATGGACAGACAATCAACCTGACAGTTGGGCCGACATACTGGCAGACAGACAGGCAGACAAGTAGGTGCAATATACTGGAACGGAACGTTCAATGACACCTCACCTCACATCCAATCAAATCAGAATCAAATTCAAACACTTATCCACTCCCAGTTTTGAATTTGACATCTATCGTCTGTGACAAATTAATATTTGAATTCATGGGCAAAAGAAATAGTACTTGTGTCTTTTAAACAATATCAGTTTACTTTAGAAATTAAGAAACGACTCAAAGCAAACAAAGTGAAGCGGTACATATTTGTTTGAAGACAAGTTGGCACCACCACCGTATTCAACTGAGACAAGTGTTTACTAAATACAATGTGATCAAACACTTACAAACATCGCGAGTGTATATCTCGTTGCCATGGAAACCAGCTGTTTTGTTTATTTACACAAGATACAATGATGTATGCAGTGCATACTAGACTCGTCTTGTAGAAAGTGTTCGACGTGTTTAATCACTATTATTGTCCCATGTACAGAACAGCTGTTTAACATTCATTTATGCTGTGTCTGTAATGTTAGTGTAAGAATGTGACATCCTTGGCGTAGACCAGTACTGACAATAACTGGATGCAGTAAGATGATAAAGTCGATAAACAATGTTAATGGTATATTGGAGGATCAAGGTGGATACCCACAGTTCGAAAGGGCAGCGCGTTGAAAGAACATCAGCGGATACTTCCGTTCTAAGGGATGCAACTCTACAACGGTTTTGTGCTGAGATGTGCTATTTGTTGTAGTTGTTTTAGGGGGGATGACATCGGAAGAAAAGCGTGGTTATTGAAAGCCTGACGATGGACCTATTTGTTGGTTTCTGTGTGAGGGGTTTTGCGGTTCGAAGGGGTTTTGAAGGGGTTGAGGTTGAATATTACTAGGAGAGTGCAGCTTGTTTCACAACTTTGATATCAGGAATAAATCCTAACATGGGTAGACGAAGTAGTCGATGGATGCATGGGTTGACAGAAAGGGTGGGGTGGGGTGGGGTGGGGTGGATTGAAGGTGAACACTGCTTCACAACAACTTGCATATATGATGCTTTTTGTGTGTATCACGGCTGTTTCATAAAAGAGCATAACGTGTTCACACTTGAAAAACGTAAAGCAAAGGTTTACTTTTATCTCAGATGCACTTCTTTTAGTCAAACTAGAGATTTTGCCAAAATATGTACCTTAATAATCAAGAATCGAAATAATTTATGTTCCCCATTAAGTAAGAGTCGAATGTATGAAACGTCAACGTATACAAGTGATATAACAAGTTTGTACATTAAAGCATGAAAAAGCAAACTGAAAGTACAATGGCTTGGTTAAGTGGCCCCCCTTTTTAATGCCAACACAGAATCTTTTTAAACATTTGACATCGATGATATAGTACGCTTTCGATAGCCCCGCTTAAGATGGCCGTTCCCTAAACAAACGCTAGGAAAGAACAGCGGCCGATACCTTGGAAAACCAAATTGTGGAACGTTATCGATACAAACATTTAGTGTTTTTTTTGTTTGTTTAAAAACGTAACCTCAAACAATCTTGGGTTGAAAGTAGACATCGATATTTTATTTGAAACAGACCCGAACTAAAGAACTTTGGCAGTCGTTTCATTCAGACTATTTGAGTTCAGTAATGTCACTGATTTGATATATGAGCACATCACAATACACACAATACAGAAGACTACAGTAATAGCGAACTCAAACGGTCCAGTTCGTTACAAGCCTTGTTCTTTGTACGCGTATCGACTGAAATATACAAGTGGCAGGTATAGGACAACCATTTCCGTTAAAAACGTAGCATATGCCCCATTGTACCAAATATGCGTTACGTACACTACTGATTAAAGGTCCATTCCCCTTGAACGCGTTGAGGACGCATGTGACACGGGTGTGCAACGGGAGTTCATCGCGTGTGTATCGACGCACGCGCATGTACCATGCGTGTAACACGGGATCAAGTCTCAGTTGAATTTGATGAAAAAGCACCGATGAAAAGCTCAAACATTTAGATACGACACAAAAAATTCCGGCTAAGATACTTTCGTTGAAGACTTAGGAACCATGGTCAATGCTCAAAGGTCTGAAAACCGAAAAACTGTCCAGATGATGATATGGACGTTGTAGTGACATAAATGTGTGATCACATATACCTGAACACTGTTGTAACAAACCAAAAAGGGATCACTTATCCAAACCATTCATTAAGACGCTCGGGAAAACGGAATTCTGTAGTGACGAACCAAATTTCAAATATTCTATTATCCATTTGGAACTTTTGAGAACCAATTAATGTTATAAATCTTCAGATTTGATTTGGAACGGTACCCTTAGAATTTACATGAACATTAGGAAATGAGCTTAAATCTGACGATAACAATAGGTGAGTCACTACTCTGCTTGTCAAGCCGAAATGTACCCATCCCACTCTTTTCATCTACATGCATATAGTTCCCCGGGGTGGTTTATGGGTTTCCTCTGTACAACGGGACCCCTATGCGCGCCTGAACATGCGCGCGCGCACACACAGAGAGAAAGGAAGAGAGACAGACACAGACATAGAGAGAGATATATACATAGACACGGAGAGAGAGAGAGAGAGAGAGAGAGAGAGAGAGAGATTTTGACATGAGCCATTCGTAAACCATCTTATGAAGCCTGTAGATTAGTTTTCTGAAGTAATTTCATTTACGTAACATTCGATCTCACTCATAACATTTGTTCTCGTTTGACTCTTCCTGATTGGCATGTACTTAATGCCTTATCTAACTCGCCGCCACGGCTTGCTGCAGAGCCAGAGGGGTGATGAGGTGAGGATGGAAGGCAGCAGGGCTGGGGATATCATGGTGGAATTGTTCGATTGTCTGTTAAACTAATAACTATTAAGGGTTTGGTAATTACGAATAAAAGGAGTTAAAAGTAGAGTTGGCAAGGTACACGGCCCTCTTGGGTAATCAGCTTGATGGCGTCTTAGGTCACAGAACAAGTCATGAGCTTCATTTGTTAAACGTTTTTGTCATTGTGAAGTCATATGAAAAATGAAGTAATTAAGAATACCAACATACGAGGGGATGTCAATACGTTTTGAGCTTTGAGCATTTTTCATACCCAGGTGTCACAGCCTATGGTACGACATCGGGGTGTAGCTGATGTAATATATAAGTTTTGGTATCCTACTCTCAGAAGTTATTGAACAGCTCCCACTGACAGAAAGAGACCCCTCTCACGGCAGTGAAAATGAATAAAATTGAGTATAGAGCAGTAATTAAGTTTTTAGTTCTTGAAGGAAACTCGGTGAAGAACATTGACGAAAGGCTTTCAGCAGTTTATGGGAAGTCTTCCCCTTCATCTGCTACCATCAAACGATGGGTCAGTGAATTTAAGCATGGTAGAGAGAGTCTTGAAGATGACCCCCGTCCAGGTCGCCCAACAACAAGCACTAGTCAGGAAAACATTGACAGAATGCATAGACTTGTGCTGGAAAATCGTCGAATAACACCCAACGAGTTAGAGGAGACCACAGGCATTTCACACGGATCCATCGAGACAGTTCTTCATGAACATCTCGTGATGTTTAAGGTGTGAGCAAGATGGGTGCCAAGAATGCTTACAGCTGAAATGAAGCAAACAAGGGTCACCATAAGCAACCCCATGCTAACCAGATACAACAAGAATCCAGAAGATTATCACTTTAGACTAGTAACCTGTGATGAAACCTGGATCCACCACTATGATCCTGAGAGCGAACAAGAATCCATGGAATGGAAACATGTCACTTCTCCCAGGACCAAAATGTTCAAAGCCTCCAGATCAGTGCAGAAGGTAATGGCGACAGTCTTCTGGGATAGCAAAGGCGTCATCCACATCGATTACTTACCAAAAGAAAGAACACTGAATGGGGAATATTACGCTAACTTATTGCGGCAAGTGCGACAGTCAATCAAGGAGAAGCGCCGGGGTAAGATCAGACATGGTATTCTTCTACATCAAGACAATGCTCCAATACACACCTCTCGCGTTGCAGCCGCTGTTGTCCAGGAATGCGGGTACGAAATCTTGCCGCATCCCCACCTACTCTCCAGACCTGGCACCAAGTGATTACCATCTGTTCCCAAATCTCAAGAAACACTTGCGTGGTCGTAGATTTCAGGATGAGCTTATTATCCTACTGAGGCTTGGTTTGAGGACCAAAATGGCGCCTTCTACAGAGATGGCATCAGCACCTGGCAGAAAAGATGGAACAAGTGTCTTGACTCACAAGGGGACTGTGTTGAAAAATAAATGTGGTTCATACCAATATTTTGTGTTTTTCTATGCAAGGCTCAAAACTTATTGACATCCCTCGTACATGGTGCAATTTTCCGACCACTTTGGACCACATAGAAACATCGATATAAAAAGGCTTTCCTAAGTCTGTCTCTCTGACAGGGTCTTCTAATGCACAAATGTGCAATCGGTATTGGTGGGCGTCTTGTCCACATGACCTAAACGTTCCACCCTGTCTAATGCTGACAAGGAAAGATTGTATGTGAGTGCCTTAGTTTCACGCCACCTTTCACAATATTCCAAGAATATCACGGTTGGGGACACCAGAAATGGACTTCCCAAGTTATGCCAAAGTGGAAAGTCGAACCCTGGTTATTGGCGTGACGGGCGAGCGCTTTCACTACAAAGCTACCGCGTCGGCCGAGGCAGGGATGTCATCTGTGGGGACTCCTGAACCTGTTGAACAATATTAATGAAAAGGTTGCAGAAAGAGCACACAAGTGGTGCAGTGGTGCCACTCTCAGCAGTTTGCTCTAGAGGGGTGGGCTCTAATCTCACATTTGATTAATATGCTTTATTTGACATGTGCCATGGCCGTATGTGTGGATTTCACACTTCATGGTGTGACTGACTGGAGTCTCCATGGTTTTGTCCTCTCTGAGGTGTTGTCGTCCCAGATTAACATATCACATCTGACCTATTTCTAAAAGACACGCATGGCGTATTCATAGCTCGATTATGTTTCATCGACATTTACAACTAAAAGAAAAAAGTTCTGTGCTTTTAACAATAGATAGCTTCATCGCACAAGACTTGTCTATCTCGTGTAGCGGCGACGCTCTCGGTGCTTTTGACAGCTGACAATGGTAACCTTCAGATCTTGCGAACTATTCAACTATTCAGGTCTAATCAGTGTGATGGGAACGAGTCTTCATATCTTGGTTAATACTTTTGTATTAAGCCAAGACAACCAGCTTATCTTGTCAACTCAGACAATGACAAGCTTTGATTATCCGCTCACAAGATTCCACTGCGTGTGAAAGGCTAAACAGAGATGTGAATAATATGAATGGATCACTGAAAAACAGTGATGACGTCACGAAAGCGTGAGCAATGTTGCCGAGAAGGGCGTGCGCCATTTGCACAATGTGTTAATGTTAAAAGTGTTAATGTTATTACACGATGCTTTGAGACAGTTCATCTGGTAACTGTGGTTTTGTTCTTGTGTGTGAAGCATCGGCTGAAGCTGGGAGATGACAAAAGACGGACACATGTTGTACACCTGCAGTACAATACAGTAAGTTGTACTATAGTGAGAGCGAGATATGGCTGACAAATGATGACGTCATCGCAAAGCACGTGCAGACCAATGCCTTTCATACTTAAGGGCCCACTGTGCGACACTGGCTGATGTTTCTATCTGCACCTGTTCCATAGTTTGCGAGGTAGATCCTGTCAATCGGAACACACGGTGTGATGATGTGACGGATCACCTACTCCAACGGCTAATACATTACCCATTGTCTGTACACGAAGATGAAAAAGCACATGGGCATCGCCCTTGCATGTTGGATTTCTGAATGTTCCGTGTTATGCCTCATGTTCAGACTGTGTTATAATCTCAGTATGTGGAACTGATATTTTCCTAATCACTAGTCGCCCTTAAAGGTAAATACATCATCCGTGAAGATCCGGGTTAGAATTGATCTTCAGCAACCCACTCTTGTCGTAAGAGGCCATTGACAGGATCGGATCTTCAGGGTCGCTGACTTGGTCAGTGCAAGCTGCGGATATAGATGCGCATGATTTCAATCACTGGATTGTCTAGTTCAGACTTGATTTGTTAGAAAACGGTGTCATGTTACAGGAATACTGCCGAATGCAGCATTAAAAACAAACTAACCGAAACTGAAATTCATAAATTGTGGGTGTAAGGGTATTACTTTGTATATCGTTGTGTTATCGTGTATGGAGTAGTGAGTGATTGTACGACTGTGTCTCTTGTGCTGAAGAGAATAAAAAATCAAACTAGGAAAATTAAATGGTAACTTTCGGGATTGTAGTTTATTGCATTGCGAGAGACATACTAAGTCATCCAACAATTCGTATATTATCTGAGTTAAGCTGTAGGTCCCCCACTGTCCGAGGTGGTGCCCATGGACCCTGATGAAGATGGGGCAATGGAGGGATGCACGTAATCAATCTTGTAAACGTATTTTCCAATGCACTGGAAGTTGGCATACAAGTCGTGGAACTCATTGCGGAGCTCGCTGTAGGTGTAGGCGTGCTCGTGGAGGTTCGGTTTGACGTAGTTGTTGTACAGTTCATCCTGGAAACGAAAATTGGTTGAGGAAGCAGTGACGGAGAGACATCGCTGTTGGGAACGCTACTTGACGAAACAACGTTTTAGGAAACATGCACATGAGGGGTCTTTTTTTAATGGCAGAAAACATTACGTGATAAACTTGGAATATTGCATTAGCATACACCATCCTCACTTTAGGAAACACCATGCCCATTGTTCAGTGAACGAGCATTGTGGAACATTCAGCGAGAGAACAATGCGTAGGGGAACATTAAGCTAAGGAACAATTCAGCGATGGAACAGAGAACAGAGTGGAACAGTTTGTGAGGAACATCACGTGAGACAAAAGTACCATTCCTTGAGCCCACCAGGTGGGCAGGTGCAGCTTAACATATCTTTGATGTGTTAATACTGTTCGTTTGGAGCTGGTGAAAGTTTTAACACAGTCAATATAGTTACCTCCAGGGCTTCCCTTTGATCTTTAACTCGTAGTTGTCTTTCCATTATGGCATCCACGTGGACGATGTGGCACGTCTTGCCCACAATCAGGAGCAGGTGCTGCAACCCACAGAAGAGAGAGCTAGAGGCCAGTGAGTGGATTAGTGAGTGAGTGGGTTTGTTGGGTGGGTGAGTGGGTTGTTGAGTTTATGAGTGGCCGGGCTGGTGGAATGTTGAAGGAACGGGTGGGTGAATGGCTTAGTGAGTGAGTGGCTTCGCGGAATGAGTATGTGTAGAACATGTGCATGCATTGTCATCAATGACAAAGTACAGTTCATATTTCATGTCATATTGTATGTGACATGTCACTGTACACCCACCACAGGCCAAACATGGTAAGCGTATTTGATCACACATTCTAGACACGTCAATTTACTCACTGCAGGTTGATGTTGCATCATGTCATGGACCATGCATCATATGCAAATATGAGAACAAATCTATCAAGCTTAACTTGGTGTTTTGTTACGATAATCCCTATGACTTTTCAGTTTGTATTCTGTTAGTGATTACAATGTATAGAATTATTCAGGGTGGGTTACACGTTCGCGACATCTCCATACACTCTGCAACATGTTTGAAGCGAGCTTGTGTGTTGCACAATAGCCCATCAACTTTGTGATATTAAGGCTTCGCTCAAACTCATGGATCTACCACGGATAATTACTAGACACATACCAGGTCGACATTTTATATTTCCCGAGGGGGATATGTTCTGTAGCTTGCGCATTCATCTTTGATGATTCGTATTCAACTTCAGACTATGGGTGTACTGGTAAATGGTAATGTTGAATATTGACAGGATGTCGTTTTAATCAAATTGCATTTCCTCAAACAAATCTTCTAGTACCTCTGTGGATTTTAGTTGCACGTGCGTGCTCTTAAACATTAACTTAGAACAACAGTCATTCAGTCAAGAAAGATAACATGAAGATGGTATAGAGGACTATCAGCTGAATCAGGGTAGTTCAGGGGAACCTCAGATATGGCTAGGTCAGATTTACATAAACATTGGTTATAACGAAGTTTGGAACCCGTGAAGGTCTCGGGTAGAATAGGCCTTCAGCAACCCATGCTTGTCGTAAGAGGCGACTAACGGGATCGGGTGGTCAGGCTCGCTGACCTCGTTGACATGTTATAGGTTACCAGTTGCGCAGATCGATGCTTCATGTTGTTGGTCACTTGATTGTCTGGCCCAGACTCGATTATTTACAGACCGCTGCCATATAGCTGGAATATTGCTGAGTGCGGTGTAAAACTACACTCACTATAACGAAGTTTGGTTTAGATGAACTTTGGCTGTAAGAAAATTTGATTTAAAGGAACATCGACAGAAAGGAAGACAAATTAAGACAAACATCGGCTATAACAACAGTGTTTAAGAGGAACAACGGATGTCAAGAAGTGTAAATTTTTTAGAGTAAAATCGGCTTAATTGAAGTTTGATTTCGGGGAACATTGGTTGAAAAGAAGACAGATTAAGACGAACATCTGTTATAACGAAGGTGCTTTTGGAGGAACACCGGCTGTAAGAACGTTTCAGTTCAAGGAAGATCTGCTCTATTATAGTCATATTCGGATTAAAGATGTCTGTTGCAAAGATGGATTAGACGAATATATGCTTTGACGAAGTCAGTCGTGAAGGAACATTGGCTATAACGAAATATGAAGGAAGAATTTCTGTTACGAAGTAGGATTTACAGGAACATCGACGTCATATTCTTTAGTATTTACTTTACGTTTACCTTGCAGTGAGTTTATTTTTACGCCGCTTTTAGCAATATTCCAACAACATCTCGAGGGACACCTGGACGTTTAAGTTTTACCCTGCAAATTTACTCCGTTAGTACGATGAGGAAGGTATGCTTCTGGTACGCCTTCATTTGACACGTAGTCATCGTTTTCTTGTGAGATGGATAGGGGAGTCTGAATAAGATAAAACGAGAACCGGAGGACCTATAGTTTGGTGCTGTTGCGATTTATGCATCGCTGTTCCAGAATGCGATATTGTACCTCGATTAGCATCACAAACCATAAACAAATAGCCAAAGACGAACACTCGCACACGCACACGCACACGCACACGCACACGCGCACGCACACGCGCACGCACGCATGCATGCACACACACACATCAGCATAAACATCGCACTATCATTAAGCTACGTCTTCCACACAAATGGAAACATTCGTCCCACTCGCCCCTCACCGCAACCTCCAAGAAGACACGCGATTCGGTCGCATCGCAAAAACAGGAGTTGGTCACGAACGAAAGTGATACATAGCAGGGGAGACAACTCCACGTCTTCCAAATTATCTCCCTTAGAATAACTTACGTGCGTGGCATGGAATTCAAACCAGTAATCTTCAATTCTTGTCGCGATGTAGCCTTCAGGAACCACATAAGGGTCCTGAGCCTGAAAGATAGTCATAGTCATAGTCATGGGATCGAATAACAAACTATAGCACGAAAATATATTTCATGATAAACTGTATCGCTCTAGGTGAAAAATAATTCATAATGTTGATTGATATGTATTTTCTGTACTCAAACGAATTAACCGCTACAGATTTCCAAGATATTAATTATTCATTTATATTAAAAACAAACATTTTCACATACCCAAACTAGAGCAAGGAACGGTACAAGAAGAACAAAACGCATGGTGGCTGAGTGAGAAGGTCAAAGGTCAGGGTGAGATAGTTCTGGCAGTACAAGGGGTGGCGTTTGACCCAGTATGAGAACAGAACATGTGCTGATAAGACGTATCATCTGGAATGGTAGGGGTTGGATCTGTTGCAAGAATGTTATTTTTCTTAGCTGTTAACAACTCAAGGATTTGTAAAATTAGATGTTTATGACTGTTTTAGTTCAACAGGACGTGACGTTTTAGGAGCTGGTAAACTGAAGGACAGAGGAAGACTTTGCGCCAACATTCCGTCTATATCTCAGGGGCGGACACTATAAATGACTGTCACACATTGCACCAATTCGTCATGACTGTAGGTGTAATAACTGCAGATGTCAGGACTGTAAGTGTCTGGACTGTAAGTGTCAGGACTGTGGGTGCCATAACTGCAGGTGTCAGGACTTTATGTATCAGGACTGTACGTGTCAGTACTGTAGGTGTCAGGACTAGGTATCATGAACTATCATCAGTGTGAATAAGCAAAACAGTTGGTTTCTGTGGTGACAAAATACACACATTCACATTGTTTGCAGTGCTTTGAAAACCTATCTGTTAAATACGAACGTGATATTTGTAACAAGTGTGTTCCTTCACTGATATTTGCATAGAATACTTTCCCTAAGAAAAAACAAACACAATGACATGTTTTCTGTTGGCCCATGAAATGAGTTATCAGTTGTGGACGATCTAGAACAATCAATACGTCGATTTTGGTACATAATAAAGCTAATTAGCTATATCTTGATGCATACATAACCAGCACTTGAAGAAAGACATGCAGTCTCATTTCGCCTACACCTTCCTCAAATAAATTTACACCTGACTTCACATCAGTCAAGTTCTGTGTTACCCCCTGAAATGATGAACTGACACAAAAGAACGTTAAACACGCAAGATATTCTTGAAGCTTCACACAATTCACACACGTGTAATAACTGACATTTACATTAGATTGGTGGTATGTACGTGTTTAATATAACATAACGCATGTTTTGGTCGAAACGTCTTTAATATATCTAAAAATCCAAACGTTTACTTCATTCCAGAAACATTTGAAAAGTATCAGTGGGAAATCCATCAATTCCTTTCATTGTATTCTCTTTGTTTATTAAAAGACTTGCTACTGGTAGGGGCGAGGACACTTTATTATCAGAATGGACAGATGAACAGGATCCAGAAAATCTACACGGACGTCACCCTTAAACATTTGATTTGTGATGAATGGACAGGACAAAACACCCATCTGAGTAAACGGTTATGTGCAATAACAATTATAGTTCATGATTATGATATGAATCGTTGCATTCATTACCATATATTCAGTGTCACAAATATAAACACCACACTCACAACATTCATACAGTGTACTGCAACAATAGAAATTATCTTGCCACACACATAAATGAAGTTTTCTGATTGGCTGACCGCTCTTCTATTATTTTCAATGTATCCCGCTTACAAGCGAGTAACGTTTTCTATGTAACCCGCATGAAATGCCGAACTCATATTGTACTTCGTGGTAGTAACTCTTCATCTCGAGTAAAACTGAATCATGTGTGATCTCTGGTCACCGGTCCATCGACGACCATGGGTACATGTAACCTCGAGCTCGATGTCTGTTTACGCACATTAGTCCATGCTCCCCTTGCGACCAGTGACCAGTCTTTAATGTTAAACTTTACCCATTTATGGAATGGAGGTTTTTAGTGTGTACCATTTTGGCACCTGCACACATTTGCCAGTTTTACACAATTACAAGGGCATACACTAAAGGTACATGCTATGCTATTAATAAAAAACGTGCATACACTAAAGGTACATGCTATGCTATTAATAAAAAACGTGCATACGCTATAGGTACATGCTATGTTATAAATAATTAATTTGCTAACTAAGTTTTAGCTTTTCATTTTATTCAAACCTGATATAAATGACAATTTCTAGCATTAGCTTGGTGCTAAGCGACGGTGATAGTCGGATGCTAGGTGCTTGGACAACAAGGTTATCAAATGTGCCCAAAAAAACGTGCACCCAAAAATTAAATCTCTGATTATATGTCATGCATTATGAAACTGAAGCCAGAACGATTCACTTCACTTCCTTTGTCGTCACAATATTCCATATAAAAAGACACAATTCAGTTGCACCTCAACCACATTGAATTTTACTAACAGACCTTCAACAAAACCCTTTATGAGCTGTGTTACTCTAATTGCAGATAAGTGTGTTAATTGTATAGCCACTCATTAATGAAAGCTAAACATATGTTAGAGTTTAAGCATTTATTTGCATATTTTTATAACTACATAAAACACCTTCACCTGACAACAATCAAATCTGATCTGATTCAATAAACATGGAGAAAGGATTAAATTGGGTTTTGGAGAGATAACCGAAGGCACGTACTCGCTCATTACCAACAATATTTGGGATGATAGTATATATTTAGGGGTTTGTGCACTCAACCTAGTTATCAGGTCATGCACAAAAGAGGTTCTGTCCCTAACCAGTGTCCCCAGGCCAGTCAAATGAACACACGAAAGCACAAGCGTTCCCTTATTTTTGTTTAGTTTCTTCACAATTTATTCGATAGATAGTTCGTGAAGAAACTTGGAAGCTAATAAAGGAATTCTTATTCCCTTCCACAAATATACAGCCTACGGAAAGTTCTCATTAACAGTGAACTGTGGTTTTAACGAACTATATCGAATGAAGAGTTTTAACCACACTTCGTGATATCATTTCGACAAAAACATGCAATAGGTTGTCGAGATATAACAAAACAGTTCGTTATAACCGAGTTCGTTATAAGCGAAACAGGCTATATTATACAACACTAGCAACAATAGTCTGTTCAATTCCTTTAATTCCCGAGAATACAAATCTATCACGCTGAAAGATGCCATCATACGCTATTGTCAAGAGGTACGGTGTTGGAAACAGCGTGGAATGTTTAATACATCATTGGGACGTGGTGCCGCCCACCGGCGTTGCTGTGGCGGCAGGGACGTACGTGTACGCTACAACGTGGACGCCGAGGTTGGAACATTGAGCAGATGCCAGGTAGTCGTGGTAGTCTTGTTTGATTTCGTCATTTCCGACGTCCGTCACGTCAGTTCCGGAGTTGATCTTGACTAAGATACCATCCTGTGAACAAACATCTATGACTGTTATTAAATCGTTTACAACACTTATCTTTATACTTATTTGCCCCTTTGTCGGCTTAAAAAATCGAAACTTTGGAAGAATCACCATCGTATTGTACCATTAAAACTTATATATGCCGACGGCAAACTTATACTTCGAGACAACCATATTTGTTTGTTTCCTATATCAGGACATATCGTGCACGGTTCACCACATTGTATGTAGACCATGGTCATACATATATGTGGTTTCGAACTAAAAATATGGTTGCTATGCTGATATTATTCCCTGAACATATCCATAACATGAAAGAGCCACTGTCACATTTTAGAAATGTCCCACGTGAAAATAAAGACATTTATTCAGAATTATTTATATTGAAGCAAAAAAACATAACTCTCGATAAATCCATTGCTATATTCGAAGCCCGAATCGCCCCAGTTAGTTTTGGCATCAGTACCCTGGATACACGAACTTGGGAAACGTTTAAGATCACATCTGGCTGTTCTACTACATAAAACTCACTGAGCTTGATGGTACTGGAATACTTAGGACATAGGACCAAAAGTGTTTTGTTACAAGTTAAAAGTTCAAAGACCCGTGAAGGTCCGTGGGTAGAATACCCGTGAGGGTCTGGGGGTAGAATACCTGCGAAGGTCCCGGGGTAGAACAGGCCTGCCATAAAAGGCGACTGTGCTTGTCGTAAGAGGCGACTAAAGGGATCGGGTGGTCAGGCTTGCTGACTTGGTTGACACATGTCATTGGTTCCCAATTCCGGAGATTGATGCTCACGTTGTTGATCACTGGATTGTCTGGTCCAGACTCGATTATTTACAGACCGCCGCCATATAGCTGGAATATTGCTGTGTGTGGCGTTAAAACTAAACTCACTCACTCACTCACTGTAAGTTAAAAATTATGTGAATACATGTTTTCGAGGCATAATGTTATCATATTCTCAGTTCTTTTGTAGAACTATTCATGTTTCAATGTATTTCAAATGTGACCAGGAGCACATTACAATAATGTGTAAGTGGTGTGATTTTGTAGACCAACTGACATTTCTATTTATTTTAATTTGCTAAAAGTTACTTAAGTCTTCTGTTATTCTCATTTAATCTGCTGTACGAACAAACTTGATTTATTTATGAATAAGAATTAGAAATTGAAGTGGATGGACACATTGGAGAGGTGAACTTTGAATAAAGTGATACACGACATAAGAATCATGTTGTTCGAAACACCTCACCTCACCTCACCTCACCTCACCTCACCTCACCTCACCTCACCTCACCTCACCTCACCTCACCTCACCTCACCTCACCTCACCTCACCTCACCTCACCTCACCTCACCTCACCTCACATGAAGGCGCCATCCCATACCACTCCTCACCTGAACGGCACGCTTGGTGACAGGCTGTAAAAGTGCTTGCTCCATGGCGTCGTCCATATGGACCAAATAACAGTTCAGCTGATCTCTGATCAAGAACAACTTCTGAAATTTTTATTAGAAAATAAACATTAACACAAGGAAGAAAGTAAACGAGACTTGTACAGATTTATGACAACCAAATCAAAATTGAGATCCAATATGGCCGCTGTACAAATTGAAATGAATGATGGGATATACTCACGTGTGACGAGTGTTGCTCGAAGTGGTAGCCTTGGTATATCTCATTTACTGTGTTCGAGACGAATATGAAGGCCTGAAACAAACCTAAGCAATATGCGGAAAAATGAACATACACAAAAAGCCTAATATCGTCGTAAAAAGACATCTCCATGTTACGAGTATAGTCTGTTTGCTGTGAAAATGTACCGATAAATTTCACTATAAACAAGAAAGCAAATCGAATAAAGTGAAATTAACAATGCGAATCTTCAGAATTTTATCTTGCCAAATGAACAATTAAATCTCAGAATTTTATTCAGCTTGGATGAAAGTTGTGTTTTAACAAACAATTATATTTTAAAATTGCTTTATTTGTTTGTACTACAAAGTATGCACAGTAAATGAAACACCGAGAACAAGTAGGGCTGGTCTAAGTTATCACGCTTATCACGTGCCGCACGTGCATTTGTTTCACTGTTTCACTACTGCGTTTACCCCCTTGTAATACAAACCAATAATATCGATTTGAATCTTTGATCTTAAGTTGAATAAAATTCTGTACATGAAATGATCAATGGGCAAGGTTCAATTATGATGATTCGCAATCTTAATTTCACTAATTTTACTTACTTCTTTAAAGTGAAATTCATCGTCATTTTTTCACTTCAAACCGATTGTATGGATAACCGAAAATCCACAGTGTCGCGTGTCAAGAAGCGGGTAAACATGTCCTGCCTTACTTTTAGAACACGCGGCACCACGTGGTTTCTTTGTTCGTTACTGCCCGACAAGTGTTTTTTGTGTAACGTTTTAAAGCACTAATGTAACGATATATCCGTAATTTGAAACCACTAGTAATTTCGATATAACGCTCAACAGTCACCCGTGTGAACAATAATTTTGCAAATTATTGTTTTAAGGGTATCATTAAGAGCTAACCAACATCAATCATGCGAATGCTGGACTATATCTTAAATAAGTGGTTACAGTTTCTGAACCGATACAGATACTGTACTTACAGAAGAACACACGAGTACAGCTGCTAGGACAAGGAGCTGCATGGCGGCCATTGTTTGTGGTGGTAGTTTCTGAGATAAGTGAGACAGTCTGTTCCAGTCTGCAGGTGCCCGACAACACCATGTGGCAACGAGGTCGACCGTGGGTCATGTACGTAACGGGTCGGGTTAATCTCAGTGGTGAGCACCACCGAAAACAGCAACATCATAAAAAATGCTACACATAACTAAAACGCCTTCCTCAACGTAACAAAACAGAAACAACTGACACCACGATGTTTAACAACATCATCAACACCACTAGCGCCAACAATACCACCACAACATCATAAAAAGCAAGAGCACAAACTACTACTATCACCAAAATAAGCATCAACCCAACCAGCACGGAAAGGTAAGCAGGTACATTCATTCATAGGTACAGGGGCTATAGGATAGCCTACTTGTCAAAGCATTCGCTCGTCAAGCCAATATGTGGTGTCATCCTCCGAATTGCTGGAATTTTGTCAACAGCCATCCATACTCATTCGGTCAATAAAAAGTACCTGGAAGATGCACAGTACACTGGAACACCAGCGCACACTTCATGTTACATAGTTCACATGATTTTCTGGGAATCACAAATATCGTATAGAAATGCGTTGTTTGTGTGTTGGGATTTTATGAAGGAACATTTACAAAAACTCGTAGTATGGGTTCAACCCTTCTTCAAAATCGCTAATGTTTACTTGATGTTATAAGTAAGTGTTCCTACACATCGCCACTCGCATGTTTTCGGGAATTATCACACCATGTGATCAGCTGAGGAGCTCAATCCGACATTTTTTATGTGACTTGCAAATCGAAAATGAACAACGATTTGAACGGAAAATAAGCCATCGAAAGTCCGCTGTAATACAGCATGAATCAACCCTTGTGTTCTGAGGTTAGCAATATTTAGTTCTAGGCTTACGCAACTAAGGAACACGGGTTGGGGAGAAACCGTCTCACATATCGCAAGTTGGCGCGCGCAAAAGGAGCCTGGAAACAGCTTAGTACCGGAAGTAGCGCCTCGCGAGACCTACACACCGATACAGGCTATTGCTTCCTTTCACAAGGCACTAATATAATCGTAAGTCACTAAGGTAACCTGAGTACTATCTTGGGAGTTGAGGTTATAACCTTAGTAAAGATTGTTTCGTGAACGGAGGCCCATGTCCCCGGACGTCCAATCCTCCATCTTGGGACAAAACGTTGGATATGTCATGTGATACAACGTACTGGATAAAAGAAGCTAACCACTAAAAATGTGTATTTCATCCCCCAGACACTGAATAGTTATTTATAGTATATGTATTTGCCATCATCAAATATGAGTCTATACTTTCCTCTTGGCAGATTACAGGTAAAACATATTTACTACGTTTTTCAATCAGTCTATAACCACAGGATCAGAAACACAGATATAAACTTCACAAATGATAATAACGCATTTATAAAAGGCTATAGCTTCCTTTTATGATTCTGTCCTCAGTTTGATTTAACAAGTTTTCTCGACTGTAAGGAGTCCGAACTAGTAGAAACTCGCTCTTTCGTCAGATAACGGGGTATCCTGGGCGTAGGTGTAAGGAAGCGTGTAGACTTGGAGGTCTCTACACTGAGCTGCAGCCAGGTAGTCGCTGTACTCATAGCTTATGACGTCAGATGATGCCTTGGTGGCTGACGTTCCGTCCGATATCATTCCTACTATGTCATCCTGAGGAGAAAAGGCTCATGTTTGAGAATTTACCAACTAAATGTGTGATCAAATAATACATCTGTACTCTATGACGCTGGATACCGTTTAGAGCACTAGTGTGCGAGCTGGCTAAAGCGCCAAGCTAGTGACCCACCAATCACAGTTGAGATGTCGATATCGAGCCGGACAAAGTGCAGTGACTATGTGTCCCAGTCCACCCAGCAGTGAAGGGGTATGTCGTAAGGTTAAGAACGCCTCAATAATCTGGGTGCGCCTAGTGGCAGCGAGAGCTGTATGCTCTCCAGGCGAGTTGAGACTGATGATGCGAAGTGCCGTTGAGATTGGCATCCAGGGATCGAGGGACAACACAAAGCGTCTTTAAGCAGCTAAGCTGGATGTAGGCGCTTTACCAATGTATGTATGTATACCTTGATCACGGTCTTCACGGTTTGATTGTTGAATGCTGTGCTGAGGCTGTGATCGACGTGAACCAGGTAACACGCCAGGTTATTATGTACCACCAGGAGACCCTGTAAACATGATAAACGTTGCATCAGTGTGTACAAGTACACCGCTTTAACATCTTGCGAAGTAACACAATCAATGTGTAGCATAAGTCGACCATTTAAACATGGTACACTTTTACAGAATAGAGTGTCATCACTAGCTGAACAATACAGTTCGAACAATTATCATGGAAGGTGTCTGCGTACAGCAATGGGAACGTCATTATCACAATATATCGGGTGTCCCAAAAAAGTGAACCGGTTGTTGAAAAGTATTTCCTCAGCGGAAGAAAAACAAAATTTATTTTAAAAATTCACAGAGTAACGTTAAGGTATAATCAACAAGTATACAAAATATCTAACAGATGTGAAATTAAGAACAGCATGTCCAAAAATGCAATACCATATGGGACTCTCTAAAGGAGAAAGTTTACCGAAGAGTGACAGACAAATAGACCACGCGGGCGTTAAAGGACAGTATAACTATGTCGCGGGAGTAGACAGACATCGGTGGAAGAAATACCTACAAGCATTTCTGCTTGAAAGAAATGTAGGGTTTTGTTTAGTTGTGGAGGAAGATGGGGGCCACGTTTGGCATAGACTGAAATAAGCGAATTTCCCCTTGATATTGCAGTTTTTTTGACATGGTGTTTTGAATTCGACAATGCTCACATAATTTGCAACCACTTAGATATTTTGTAGACTCGTTGATAATACTCTAGATAGCGTCCCGTCCCATCCCATGATCTCTCGTTTTAATAATTTCGGCGTATCTGTCGATGTCAAAAACTGGTTCACTTTTGGGGAACACCCGGTATATACACTTTGTGTAAATTGCATGTCTAAATAAACTGACAAAAGACTTCATTAAACTGGTTTAACTTACATTCGCTGCATGGTATTCAAACCGGTAGCCTTTGTACAGCTCATTAAATGACGTTATGGTGAAAATGAAGGCCTACAAAGAAAATGCAATTGTACAATAGTAATCAACATTTAACTGTAAGAACTATTCTCAACTGTCTCTACATGGACTTCTCAGAGCAACATGGTCCAATGGATCCAATACTTGGATCATGTTTCTATTTACAGTTAAAATGTGTGACATGTGCAGGGTTGTTGCACCGATGTAGCACAACTATAACAGACGTCTACTCTGACACAGCCTCGACGTATGATTCCCAATGTATAGTACAATGTTTCATGCCGACCACACAGTACTCATCCTCGCACGTTATTCACAAGAACAGGGTGGTGGGGTAGCGTAGAGATCAATGCGTTCAAGTGCCTGGTTAAAACAGAGGCCATGGCTCGATGCCATAAATGGGTGAAATGTTTGAAGCCCATATTACTAGGAGCGGCATAAAACCACAAGTACATATTCACTCACTCTCTAAGTTATGATTGCATTCCTGTGATCACTAACTCCCGACAAACTGTGGTAAAAGGCAAATACTTTTCGCGCAGCTTTACAAAGGTCTATCTATATCAAATACACAGATTGAAATACCAAGAATTGGCAGGTGGATAAAATATTACTCACTGCGCAACAGCCAATAATTGCCGCGAAAGAAAACGCTCTCATTTTGAAGATTTGTTGGTATGTGGCCTTTACAGAAATAGAATAGATGAGAAGCGATGCGTTGTCGTTTGATAAAAGCTCTTATCTCTGAAGTGTCTCGCAATTCGAAAATATACTTACTACAAAGACATGCCTAAGTAACCCGATCAATTAAATGACCTCGCTTGTCGCCATTAATAGTAGCGTTGCTCTGTGATTGAGAGAAAGGGAGAAAGAGAGTCTCAGAGAGAGAGAAGGTTTCAGAGAGTCTCGTGGGTTGGGGAGGCGTGATTGCGCTCAAGACAATAGTCTGGAGATCCTTTGTACAGATTGTTTCTTTAATTCCAACCTGCTTCATACTGTCAATGCCAATGAGGATATATGTTGTACAATAGTCGATCAGATAGTTGATCAGAACTCCTTTATGTACATAATCATCATGTCCACAAAATAATAGCACATTACAAATTTCCCTCTTTCATGTTTCGGCTCTTTTTCACATTCCAGTGATATAGATCCCTCTTTGTATGTACTCATCAAACGGCTACACTCATATTAACACTAACTGTCTGGCGAGCGTTGGCCTTCACTGTGTCAGAAAACCTAGCAAATCAAATACTATATCCACTGCTATTGTATTATTGTCTACTGACGGTACACGGTGGCGTCCATATCTGTCTACTAACACGTGTGAACTTGCCAGGTTGTGGTTATCTAGAGGTGCTTATAGTGGGTGTCAGAGTTTTGAGTTTCCAGACCGATAAGGTAAGGTTACAAGAAGCCATTCATTACCTTCACTAGATTTCTTTACATGCAACATACAACTTCAGTCGTTTAGCGTTGAAATCAGTACAGACATCCTTGTTGGTGTGAACGTGACGGGTGATCATGTCATCACTGCATAACACTAGCTACGGTTCAATCATGTCATTAACAAATGCACGTGCTGCCATGTAATAACGTATGCGCGTGTTGTCATTTACACATGCATGTGCTGTCAGGTCATTAAAATGCACACTCTGCCGTGCTATCAACCCATGCACATGCTGCCATGTAACTAACATACACACGTGTTGTCATTAACATATGTACGTGCCATCTCGTTAACACATGTACGTGCTGCCATGTCATTAACATATGCACGTGCTGCCATGTCATTAACATATGCACATGCTGCCATGTCATAAACATGTCCACGTGCTGCCATGTCGTTCACCTATGTATGTGGTGCCATGTCCATGTCTGGCGTTTCTAAATGTGACATGGATACACATTCCTTTAGCGGCGTACAACCATTCACACTTACACCTTGAAAAGACAATTTTACTTTATGTGAAGTGTTCATGTTACATCATAGGAACATTTTTAATGTATCATACGTTCAGAAACATATGCCAATTTACGTGACACCCGTGTAACGACACCCGCACATCGTTTATATATTACTGTCGAAAACACTAAAACAGATTTTTGAAAATGTCAAACGGGATCTCGGGAGTAGTAGTGTATTGTAGTAGAACTCAGTGATGTTGTGGCATCGTCGATGATGATGACGATGATGATGATGACAATGACGCCACTATTTCCTACCACAGTTTCCGTGAAGCTAAAGCGTTTGATTTCCAAATGTTTAGAATCAACAACTGAAACCTTAAAATAGAAATCACCATTTGATTACTTCTCAATTGAATCGATGCTCATCATTAAGTTGTTGTTGGTGTAGTCTTGTGCTGAAAGCGTTCGCTTGTCACACCTAAGGTCCGGGTTTGATTCCTTACATAGGAACAATTTGTGAAGCCCATTTTCTGGTGTCCCCGGCCCCACCGTCATTTTGCATGAACATTGATAACAGCGGAGTAAAACTCATTCCCGCCTATATACTCATATGACATAACAAAGAAAGTAGGCTGATATACAGGTGTTTATTTTGTAGAGGGTGCCTTGTAAGTGAGTTCGTAGACACGCTTCCTGAAGCATTCGAAGACTGCCCTGATGTCGTGATAGTCTGATCGGATTTCGCTGAGAGTGGCACGGTGCTCTCCTTGGCCGCTAAGGATTTGAGCGTAAACGTTGTCCTGCGGAGTTGGAGATGAAGTGAGTTAGTGATGTGTTATGTCGCATGTTGTTTTCTTTCAAGCCCCGGACCTAGATTTGCGAAGCTCTCTTAGCGTCAGGAGAATCGTAAGTGCGATACATTCACAATAACATACGACTATCTTAGCTCTGAAAAAGTTTGGGAATTCAAGGCCTGGGAGTCGAAACCACAACAATGACATTATAGCATAACGAAAGGGGGATAATTCAGTTTCCGGTATAACAGCCGTTTCTGGGAATGCTGTTAAGGAAATCTTGTAGAAATTTGATATTGGTGTGTGTTAAACTTCAGTTTGAATCGTAGTCGTTGTCATGTTGAGTTAAGCTGATCATGTTGGCAGCTATTTAGGAATGGAATGCGAAAGCATAGAGAAAGGTGCTGAAAGATCCTGGGAAGTGTGGTGAGATGGGTGTTGATGAGTTAGATACTCTGAAGGAGTACTGGGGTGTATTGATGTCTGTTGAGGAATGTTGAGTAATCTTAAGGCGATCACGGTCTATGAAGGGGTATTGAGGACTGTAGTGGGGCTTAGGGCTTATTGATAGGTGTTGTGATGTATGTTGAGGAGTGTTGAAGGCATGATGAAGAGCAATGGATAGCGTTGAGGATTGTTGAGGTGCAATGAACAGCGTTGAAGATTGTTGAGGAGCAACGAATAGCAGTAGGAATTGTTGAAGTGCAAAGTGAATAGCGTTGGGGAATGGTAAAGAACAATGAACAGCGTTGAGGATTGTTGAGGAACAACGAATAGCGTTGGGGACTGTTGAAGTGCAAAGTGAACAGCGCTGAAGACTGTTGAGGAGCAATGAACAGCGTTGAAGATTGTTGAGGAGCAATGAATAGCGTTGAAGGGCGGTTTGGGAGTTCAGTGTTGATGATGTTGAGGGGCGTTGAGGAGCACTGAAGACCATCTGAAGGGCATTTAATGGGTGTTGAGGGGCGTTGAGGAGCACGGAAGACCATCTGAAGGGTATTTAATGGGTGTTGAGGGATGTTGAGGAGCACGGAAGACCATCTGAAGGGCATTTAATGGGTGTTGAGGGATGTTGAGGAGCACGGAAGACCATCTGAAGGGCATTTAATGGGTGTTGAGGGATGTTGAGGAGCACGGAAGACCATCTGAAGGGTATTTAATGGGTGTTGAGGGGCGTTGAGGAGCACGGAAGACCATCTGAAGGGTATTTAATGGGTGTTGAGGGGCGTTGAGGAGCACGGAAGACCATCTGAAGGGTATTTAATGGGTGTTGAGGGATGTTGAGGAGCACTGAAGACCATCTGAAGGGCATTTAATGGGTGTTGAGGGATGTTGAGGAGCACGGAAGACCACCTGAAGGGTATTTAATGGGAGTTGAGGGGCGTTGAGGAGCACTGAAGACCATCTGAAGGGCATTTAATGGGTGTTGAGGGGCGTTGAGGAGCACTGAAGACCATCTGAAGGGCATTTAATGGGTGTTGAGGGGCGTTGAGGAGCACTGAAGACCATCTGAAGGGTATTTAATGGGTGTTGAGGGGCGTTGAGGAGCACTGAAGACCATCTGAAGGGCATTTAATGGGTGTTGAGGGGCGTTGAGGAGCACTGAAGACCATCTGAAGGGTATTTAATGGGTGTTGAGGGGCGTTGAGGAGCACTGAAGACCATCTGAAGGGCATTTAATGGGTGTTGAGGGGCGTTGAGGAGCACTGAAGACCATCTGAAGGGCATTTAATGGGTGTTGAGGGGCGTTGAGGAGCACTGAAGACCATCTGAAGGGCATTTAATGGGTGTTGAGGGGCGTTGAGGAGCACTGAAGACCATCTGAAGGGCATTTAATGGGTGTTGAGGGGGTTGAGGAGCACTGAAGACCATCTGAAGGGCATTTAATGGGTGTTGAGGGGCGTTGTGGAGCACTGAAGACCATCTGAAGGGTATTTAATGGGTGTTGAGGGGCGTTGAGGAGCACTGAAGACCATCTGAAGGGCATTTAATGGGTGTTGAGGGGCGTTGAGGAGCACGGAAGACCATCTGAAGGGCATTTAATGGGTGTTGAGGGGCGTTGAGGAGCACGGAAGACCATCTGAAGGGCATTTAATGGGTGTTGAGGGGCGTTGAGGAGCACTGAAGACCATCTGAAGGGCATTTAATGGGTGTTGAGGGGCGTTGAGGAGCACTGACGACCATCTGAAGGGCATTTAATGGGTGTTGAGGGGCGTTGAGGAGCACTGAAGACCATCTGAAGGGCATTTAATGGGTGTTGAGGGGCGTTGAGGAGCACTGAAGACCATCTGAAGGGCATTTAATGGGTGTTGAGGGGCGCTGAGGAGCACGGAAGACCATCTGAAGGGCATTTAATGGGTGTTGAGGGGCGTTGAGGAGCACGGAAGACCATCTGAAGGGCATTTAATGGGTGTTGAGGGGCGTTGAGGAGCACGGAAGACCATCTGAAGGGCATTTAATGGGTGTTGAGGGGCGTTGAGGAGCACTGAAGACCATCTGAAGGGCATTTAATGGGTGTTGAGGGGCGTTGAGGAGCACGGAAGACCATCTGAAGGGCATTTAATGGGTGTTGAGGGGCGTTGAGGAGCACTGAAGACCATCTGAAGGGCATTTAATGGGTGTTGAGGGGCGTTGAGGAGCACTGAAGACCATCTGAAGGGCATTTAATGGGTGTTGAGGGGCGTTGAGGAGCACTGAAGACCATCTGAAGGGTAGTTAATGGGTGTTGAGGGGCGTTGAGGAGCACTGAAGACCATCTGAAGGGCATTTAATGGGTGTTGAGGGGCGTTGAGGAGCACTGAAGACCATCTGAAGGGCATTTAATGGGTGTTGAGGGGCGTTGAGGAGCACTGAAGACCATCTGAAGGGTATTTAATGGGTGTTGAGGGGCGTTGAGGAGCACTGAAGACCATCTGAAGGGTATTTAATGGGTGTTGAGGGGCGTTGAGGAGCACTGAAGACCATCTGAAGGGTATTTAATGGGTGTTGAGGGATGTTGAGATATCTAGGTATCACAGGATGATGGTAGGTGAACGGATTGGGACGTGTTGAAGCATATTTAAGTCTCCAGGATACCGTACTTCAATCTTGTATCGCTCTTGGAGGTTCCTCATTTCGTCATCCTTGCCAGGGAGGGACACCAGAATGCAGGTGCTTGTATTGGTCACCACCAACAAATCCTGAAAGTAAATCAAGACGATAAGTGTGTGCCTGCCAGCGTGTCTGTAAATTGTAGTATTAGTCTGTGTGTTTGAGTCCTGTTTTTGTTGACAGCTGCCGGTTTTACCGTCCTTGCCAGCTGAGTCGGTAAATATAGCTATACAGACGCCACCTTTAGCAATTATAGGTATTTTATCAGGAGACACTAGAAATGGGCGTCACACATTGAAAGTATGTGGGGAATCGAACTCAGTTACCTGGCTAGGCGAAAGCACCACAATTCTAATATGTACTCAGACAGCATGCTACTGGTTACCATTGATCCTTGAACCAGACTATGCACCCTGTGTCATACATCCTATTAGTTGTTTTGTTGCAACTTTCACAACGACCATCAACAATGAAACGCGTCGCATGACCTTCATCACGAAGGGGAACTGATCATGTTTTGTAGCATTGCCGTATACATCTCCGACCTCTGCACTCTGCACTATCATTGGACACTAGTATTTGCATTGTACTCAAGAGGAGAATCGAACCCTGGTCTTTGGAGAGACCACCAACGTTTAATGCTGAAATCCTGCGCCACCCCAAAATCAGATAAATGCATGGCACACACATGCAAACAAAGGGAAATACCTGAATGAATAGTCACTTGTAAAGTTCGAAGAGATTCGTCTCTAGCATAATCTTCAGCCAAAACTGATGTAAGACTTACTGGAACAGAGTCCCAGAATGATATAGGGACATGTTAGAAAGACCGACGACGGGATGGCAAAAGTGTGTAGGACAGGACGTTTAATAGCAGCTTGTCAGTTGACTCTTGTTTCATAGCCACCAGCAAGTCGGTGTTATATAGCCTTGCAGGGAAACGAAAAGTTTTGTTTTCAAACAATCGAAACATACATTAGCATGGTTCCATGGGTATGCTGCGCTGCGACAAGTCCAACGCAAGAGCATTGTCCCCAGAAAACCAGTAAGGAAATCAAGTGACGTTTGGAACACCTTTAGAAGTATACTTACAGCATAGGAGTGGTAATCAAAGGTGTAGCCGTGGATTCGATCAGGGCGGTAGTTATTTGGATTCTGGGCCTAGAAACATGGATATAACTGATTATCATGCACACATAATATGTCAGCTCCGCATCAGTTGTATTCAGGATCGTCATTCTTCATAGCACAGTACAGCACGCTTTTAAGTGTTGAGGTAGATGAACTTAAATGTGACATTATTTACAGTTATATGTTTTTACTTTGGTCAAACCATGAACATGGGTAGTATTCTCGTAAGCCAAGAACCACACATCGCCCCAAACTGTACCTCGCATACATGATAAGCAGACCCATATCTACCTATGGGAGACAACTCTTCTTGTGATGTTCGAATCAATATATCTAGTTTAATGCTGAAATCTTACCACAGCAATGCCCACGAGCAGAAGAGCAAACACAGCCTTCATGTTTTCAGGTGTATATTCTGAACAAGAGACGAGACGCTATGACGAGAGGTATTTTATATGTTAGATAAGATAAGTCTCATGGAATAAGATCGTGACAATGGGATACTCCAAATAGATAAGTTTTAAAAACTTAAAAAACAATTTAAAAAAAAAAAACTGCGCTAGAAAGTGTAGTCGTGGCCACAAGTACATCGTTATTCATTTTTGCATACTCTTAGTGGCTAACTCCATTTCTTTGTGCCAAACGTTTTCTTCCTTACATGCGTAACCAGGGTAACAGATCCAGCGTTTATTATTGCGTAGGTTTCATATAAAATATTTCTTTGAGTTCGCTTTTTCCGTGTATGTTTTTAAGTTACGTGTGTATGTATTGTTTTCTCAAATGTTTAAATTCCATGGGTACTTGATACTTTTGTTTCGGTGGTCGAGCAGTGTTTTCAAGCGAAGCAGTATGTGCGCGTGTACGTGTGTGTGTGTGCGCGCACGCGCACGCGCATGCAGACGCTTGACATGGCGTTGGTGCTGAGGTCGTGGTGATAACGTGTATTCTATCAAGGGTTATCTGGGACCTTGTTTAGCTGAGAGTTTTAGAATACTCAGTATGGTAATTGGTGGCGCAGTGGGCGAGCTGCCTAAGCTGCCAGGCTATTAATCCAGCAGGATTGAGGTGTTGGGATTCCACCTGTGGCAGGGCGTAAAAGCTGTGTGTGCACACTCTTTCACGAGCCGGTTGGTAAATAACCAGATGTTAACCACAAACACCTAGTTGCGGGTAGAGCAAAGTGCAGTACATTTGGACAAAGTAATGTGACTATGTGCCCTAGTTCACCCAGCTGTGAATGGGTACCTCGTAAGGATGGGAAAGCCACAACAGTGGCTGCAAGAGTTTTAATCGTCCCAGGATTGAGATTGGTAATACGATATGCCACTGCATCAAAATTCTGCTTTGAGACAAAGATAAATCATATGAAGTCATCATTTTCACCTGTTAAAACAAGAAACAACTGTTATAGAATGGAAAGATTCAATCCTATGGTTTCAGTGTTTTAACACATCTTTCACATTAGTGAAAACAAGGAATACGTGTATTTGATACTGTGAAAAAGTGTTTAGGAACTTCTAAATTATCTTTGTTGCATTCTTGCTTTTCCATTTCCTCTTTACACATAGCAATATCAGTCGCCAAAACGTAACAATATCCAAAGAGTATTTACATCCATTTCACGTCTCGAATAATTCTATGGTGTATAAAGAGATACGGGAATGAATGATACAAGTGCCCCGATTAGCATCTAAAAAGAGAGAAAAAAACCACTGGTTTGATGCAGATGGGATCGACAGACAATGCTGGTGCCAACGCCCTCGGATGCCACCGAGTCAAGAATGTCACAGTGTTCCACGCATCACAACACACGCTGAAGATAGGCACCCCGTCATTGAGGAGAGAGGGTAACGCTTCTTTTGGCGCTTAGTCTATATAATCATCTATGCACGGAGCCACAATTCACGTAACCATATTTCAGGATCATTACACATTCTAGGTACAAGTTTGTAAGCGATTTGTAAGAAGAGCATGCGTGATTAGTTGCAAGTGTTTGTGTGAAAGTGATCTGTGTCAACTGTGTGTAAGTTGCTTTGGATTGTGCAGTGAACAATATATGTAAGAGTTGCAGAGTTGCTTCCCTTAGACAGGCCTGTAACCTATGACTGTAGGGACAAATCTCTGTTTACCCCAATGGTATCTCTTGGGTTGTCATCAAAACCGTGCCTGTATGTTTCACTAATATTGTATTACTAAGCACCTGAGACTTCATAACTTCGGGGTTCCCTCCCACATTAAGTAGAAGCTATGAAATAATAAACATCTTTAAACAGTCAGGTATTAATCTGACAAGAACAGTAGTTTATAGTCTATTCAGTAACACATTCAGCGATACTTGTTCACTATTTGTCTTACCTTCATGTAAATTACTTCAATTTCATTGGTGAATGGCACTTTACCAAGCTTCCGAATCTCCCCTCCCAGGAGGGTGACAATTCGAAAAAAATATTACCTGCTGCCACTGAAACCGCCAAACTCTCCACAGAGAAGCTGCATCGTTCACAATCGTATGACGTCATACCATGACGCAGGAAAACACAGTAATTGAATTGACAGCTGTTCCGTCAGCTATATTCTTTTAGTTTACTGTGTACACATTTATATTACTAACTTTCACTGCTTTAATTAAACTAATTTATACACTACATCGTCTTCACATGCAACTTCAACATAATTAACCATTTTATAGCATTTAACACGTCGGTACGCTAAATATGTTGTAAACGTCTCCCTCGGGTGAAGGATCTGATGTAGGCATCTTTGTTGCAATCTTATACCTCGTCTACCGGTTCGGCCAACACTGCCTCAAACACGCCTACATCAGACCCTGTTACCCTCGACAGAAGCATACAACATAATATTGCAGGAGACGAAAGATACTTTCAGTGTCAGGTTTCGTACATCATCGGTGTTCAAGTCATCTTCAAGTCCGGAGCAAAATTTTCGTGCAAGCACGACAGGTTGCAAAGCTTTATTCTTAGACAGTACTGAGGGCCAACTGTTCCAGTAACGATCATGTGTCAGCCCGGCCTTTCTGTCATCAACATATGCATGTCCTGCCATGTCGTTAACATATGCACGTGCTGCCATGTCCATATCTGGCATCACCAAACGTGACATGGCTACATATTCCTGAAAGCGGGGCACAACGATTCACACTTAGACCTTGAAAGGACAATCATATTTCATGTGAAGCTTTCATATTCATGGAAACATCTTTGGTGTATCATACATTCAGCGCCGTATGTCAGTTTATGTGACACCCGTGTAACGACACCCGTATATCGTGTATATATTTCTGAAGAAGACATTAAAACAATTTTTTGAAAACGTCAAGCGGAATCGCGAGTGTAGTAGTGTGTAGTAGAACTCAATGATGTTGTAGCATCGTCAATGATGATGACGACGACGACGATGATGTTTCGGATTGACATTTGAAACCTTAAAATTGAAATCACCGTTTTATTACCTCTCAGTTGATGCGATGTTCATCATGAAGTGGGTGGTGGTGTAGCTTTGTGGTGAAAGCGTTCGCTTGTCACACCTAAGGCCCGGATTCGATTCCCTACATGGGAATATTTTTGTGAAGCCCATTTCTGGTGTCCCCGGCCCCACCTTGATGTTGCATGAACATTGCTAACAGCGGAGTATAACTCATTCGCGCATTTGTAGTCATATAACATAACAAAGAATGTGGTCTGATATACAGGCGTTTATTTTGTAGAGGGTGCCTTGTAAGTGAGTTCGTAGACACGCTTCCTGAAGCATTCGAAGACTGCCCTGATGTCGTGATAGTCTGATCGGATTTCGCTGAGAGTGGCACGGTGCTCTCCTTGGCCGCTAACGATTTGAGCGTAAACGTCGTCCTGCGGAGTAGGAGATGAAGTGAGTTAGTGATGTGTTATGTCGCATGTTCTTTTCTTTCAACATACGACTATCTTAGCTCTGAAAAAGTTTGGGAAATCAAGGCCTTGGAGTAGAAACCACAATACTGACATTATAACATACCGAAAGGGGGGATAACTCAGTTTCCGGTATAACAGCCGTTTCTGAGAATGCTGTTAAGAAAATCTTGTAGAAATCTGACACTGGTGTGTGTTAAATTTCAGTTTCATTCGTCGTTGTCATGTTAAGATGATCATGTTGGCAGGTATTTAGGAATGGAATGCGAAAGCATACAGAAAGGTGTTGAAGGATCCTGGGAAGTGTGCGTGAGATGGGTGTTGATGGATTGGATACTCTGAAGGAGCTTTGAGGCGTATTGATGTCTGTTGAGGAGTTTGAGTAATCTTAAGGAGAGTAAGCTTATTTAGGTGTATTCAGGACTGTAGTGGGGTTTAGGGCTTCTTGATAGGTGTTGTGATATTGGGTATGTTGAGGAGTGTTGAAGGCATGATGAAGAGCAATGGATAGCGTTGAGGATTGTTGAGTTGCAATGAGCAGCGTTGAAGATTGTTGAGGAGCAACGAATAGCGTTGGGGATTGTTGAAGTGCAAAGTGAATAGCGTTGAGGATTGGTGAAGAACAAAGAACAGCGTTGGGGATTGTTTAAGAACAATTAACTGCGTTGAGGATTGTTGAGGAACAATGAACATCGTTGAGGATTGTCGAGGAGCAATGAACAGCGTTGGGGATTCTTTAAGAACAATTAACTGCGTTGAGGATTGTCGAGGAACAGTGAACAGCGTTGGGGATTGTCGAGGAACAATGAACATCGTTGAGGATTGTCGAGGAACAATGAACAGCGTAGGGGATTGTTGAGGAGCAATGAATAGCATTGATCGATGAAGAGCAATGGATAGCTTTGAGGATTTGTAGGGAGTAGCGAACAGTGTTGGAGCTTGTTGAGGAGCAATGAATAGCGTTGCACATTGTTGAGGAGCAATGAATAGCGTTGCACATTGTTGAGGAGCAATGAATAGCGTTGGGTGTTCAGTGTTGATGATGTTGAGGAGCGTTGAGGAGCACTGAAGACCATCTGAAGGGTGTTTAATGGGTGTTGAGGGATGTTGAGGTATCTAGGTATCACAGGATGATGGTAGGTGAACGGATTGGGACGTGTTGAAGCATATTTAGGTCTCCACTCCACCGTACTTCAATCTTGTATCGCTCTTGGAGGTTCCTCATTTCGTCATCCTTGCCAGGGAGGGACACCAGAATGCAGGTGCTTGTATTGGTCACCACCAACAAATCCTGAAAGTAAATCAAGACCATAAGTGAGTGCGTACCAGCGTCCGTTTATATATTTGTGTTGGTCTATATGTTTGAGTCCTGTTTGTGTTGAACAGCTGCCGGTTTTATCGTCCTTGCCAAGTGAGTATAGAAATGGGCCTCACATTGAAAGCATGTGGGGAATCGAACTCAGTTACTTGGCGTGACAAACGCACGCTTTGACCACAAGGCTAAGATGTACTTAGACAGAATGCCACTGAGGATGTACTAAGACAGCATGCCACTGGTTACCATTGATCATGGAACCAAACTATGTACCCTGGCTCATACATTCTCATAACTGTGTTGTTGTAACCTTCAAAACGACCATCAACAATGTAACGCGACGCATGTCCTCCATCACGAAAAGGAAGTGACCAAGTTTTGTAGCATTGCCCTGTACTTATTAAACGTCTCCGATATCTAGAATACAGCTCGCTGACATTTGTGTTTCAATATTCCAGCAATATCATGGCGGGGAACACCAGTCTTTCCAGTATTGTAGTCAAGAGGAGAATCGAACCCTGGTCTTTGGAGAGACAAGCGAAATCTTCAACCTCTGAGCTACCCCTAAATCAGATAAACGCAAGGCACAATTGTGCAAACAAAGGAAAATACTTGAATGAACAGTCACTTACAGTTCAAAGAGGTTCGTCTCTAGCGTAATCTTCATGGAGTAAGAACTGATGTAAGACTTACTGGAAGAGAGTCCCAGAGTGATGCGGGAACATATTAGAAAGACTGAGGACCGAATGGCAGATGTGTGTAGGACAGAAAGTTCAATAGACGCTTGTCAGTTGATTCTGGTTTCATAGTGACCAACAAGTCGGTGTTATATAGTCTTGCAAGGAAACGGAACGTAAAAAGGTTTCAGAGAAAAGTTTTGTTTTCAAACAATCGAAAAATACATTAGCATGCCTCCATGGGTATTCTGCGCTGCGACAAGTCCAACGCAAGCGTATTTTACCCAGAAAACCTGTAAGGAAATCAAGTGACGTTTGGAACACCTTTAGAAGTATACTTACAGCGTAGGAGTGGTAATCAAAGGTGTAGCCGTGGATTCGATCAGGGCGGTAGTTATTTGGATTCTGGGCCTAGAAACATGGATATAACTGATTATCATGCACACATAATATGTCAGCTCCACACCAGCTGTATTTAGTGTCGTCATTCTTCAGTGCACAGTACAGCACGCCTTTAATTGGTGAGGTAGTTGAACTTAAATGTGACATTATTTACTGTTGTATGTTTATACTTTGGTCAAACCATGAACATGGGTAGTATTCTTGTAAGCCAAGAACCACACATCGCCCCAAACTGTACCTCGCATACATGATAAGCAGACCCAGATCTACCTATGGGAGAAAACTGTCCTTGTGATGTTCGAATCAATATATCTAGTTTAATGCTGAAATCTTACCACAGCAATGCCCACGAGCAGAAGAGCAAACACAGCCTTCATGTTTTCAGGTGTATGTTCTGCACAAAAGACGAGACGCTATGACGAGAGGTATTTTATATGTTAGATAAGATAAGTCTCATGGAATAAGATCGTGACAATGGGATACTCCAAATAGATAAGTTTAAAAACTTAAAAAACTGCACTAGAAAGTGTAGTCGTGGCCACAAGTACATCGTTATTCATTTTTGCATACTCTTAGTGGCTAACTCCATTCTTTTTGCCAAACGTTTTTCGCTTACATCCGTAACCAGGGTGACAGATCCAGCGTTTATTATTGCGTAGGTTTCATATAGAAATTCTCTGAGTTCGCTTTTTCCGTGTATGTTTTAAAGTTACGTGTGTATTTATTGTTTTCTCAAATGTTTAAATTCCATTGGTACTTGATACTTTTGTTTCGGTAGTCGAGGAGTGTTTTCAAACGAAGCAGTATGTGCGCGTGTACGTGTGTGTGTGTGCGCGCATGCAGACGCTTGACATGGCGTTGGTGTTGAGGTCGTGGTGATAGCATGTTTTCTATCAAGGGTTATCTGGGCGAAAATGTGTGACCTTGTTTAGCTAATCTGAGAGTTTCAGAATACTCAGTGTGGTAATTGGTGGCGCAGTGGGCGAGCTGCCTTAGGCGCCAGACTATTAATCCAGCAGGATTGAGGTGTTGGGATTCCACCTGTGGCCGGGCGTAAAAGCTGTGCTTGTAGGCTCTTTCGCGAACCTGTTAGTAAATACTAGTAACCAGATGCTAACCACAAACACCTAGTTGCGGGTAGAGCAAAGTGCAGTACATTTGGACAAAGTAATGTGACTATGTGCCCCCGTTCTCACATCTGTGAATGGGTACCTCGAAAGGAAGTGAAAGCCACAACAGTGGCTGCAAGAGTTAGAAACGTCCCAGGGAGTTGATATTGGTAATACGATATGCCACTGCATCAAAAGTCTGCTTTGAGACAAAGATAAATCATATAAAGTCATCATTTTCACCCGTTAAAACAAGAAACAACTGTTATAGAATGGAAAGATTCAATCCCATGGTTTCAGTGTTTTAACACATCTTCCGCTGATTCTCATTAGTGAAAACAAGGAAAACATGTATTTGACACTGTGAAAAAGTGTTTAGGAACTTCTAAATTATCTTTGTTGCATTTTTGCTTTTCCATTTCCTCTTTACACATAGCAATATCAGTCGCCAAAACGTAACAATATCCAAAGAGTATTTACATCCATTTCACGTCTCGAATAATTCTCTGGGGTATAAAGAGAGAAGGGAATGCATGATACAAGTGCCCCGATTAGCATCTAAAAAGAGAGAAAAAAAAACACTGGTTTGATGCAGATGGGATCGACAGACGGTTATGTTAGACTTATTCAGCTCTTAAGACAGACTGGGGTCACCAATTATTCAAAGAGCTCCACGCATCACAACACACGCTGAAGAGGCACTCACTGAGGATGGAGGGCATACACGTTTCTTTTGGAGTTTAGTCTATATAATCATCTGTGCACAGAGACACAGTTCACGTAACCATATTTTTAGACAGGCCTGTAACCTATGACTGCAGGGACAAATCTCTGTTTACCCCAGTGGTATCTCTTGGGTTGTCATCAAAACCGTGCCTGTATGTTTCACTAATATAATAAGCACCTGAGACTTCTGGATTCCCTCCCACATTTAGCAGAAGCTATGAAATAATAAACATCCCTAAGCAGTCAGGTATTAATGTGACAAGAACAGTAGTTTATAGTCTATTCAATAACACGTTCACCGATACATGTTTACAATTTATCTTACTTTCGTGTTATTTACTTGAAATTCATCGGCGAATGGCGCTTGAAGTTTCCCTATCAACCCTCACAGGAGGGTGACAACTCCATGGAAAAAACTATTACCTGCTGCCACTGAAACTCTCCGCCGAGCGACTGTATCGTTCACAATCGTATGACGTCATACCATGACGCGGGGAAACACAGTAATTGAATTGAAAGCTGTTCCGTCAGCTATATTTGTTTTTAGTTTACTGTGTACACATTTATATTACCAACTTTCACTGCTTTAATTAAACTAATTTATACACTACATCGTCTTCACATGCAACTTCAACATAATTAGCCATTTTTAAAGCAGTTTTAAGCTTGTCAGAATATGTTCCATTGATCCAAAATAAAATTCATTTAAGAGGCAGACGCCATTTTGTTTACAGGTCGTATTGTCGGTACTGACCTTATGGATAAAATATACTGAAATTTGATTTTCACATACTCGTAGTGGCTACCTCCATTTCTTTTCGCCAAACATTTATTGCTTACATCCGGAATCAGCGTTACAACCGCAACAGATCCAGCGTTTATTATTGCTTAGGTTTCATATAACATGTTCCTTTCGGTTCGCTTTTACGGGGTAATACGAGAGATCGAGAGAGAGAGAGAGGCGTCATTTTGTTTACAGGTCGTATAGTTGGTGGCGAGCTTGTGGGTCTTCAAAATAATATATCGAGGATATTTTGTTAATGTTGTCAAATAACATGTATATTTCATCGAGTGGTCTGTCAAAGCTGATATGACGAGTGGCGCAGCCACAAGTGAACAATTGACTTGTCTTTTCGTGTGTTTGTGACGGTACATTCCCTGTATCACCTCAAGGAGCAAGCCAAAGGTATACACGTCCCGTTCACCGTGGGATACTGTAAAACCGATATATTCAGAATTCAGGAAGAAACAGTTGTGGCCGTGTTTTCCTAAATGTGTCTGTTTGCGCTGTCCAAATATTTTGGAACCGTGAGTTTCTGATCTAGTATTCGAATAAAATAAGTTTGTTTTCCGTTTGTTGCTTAACGCCTGCCGCAGCAATATTCCAACTATACTGATTTCTCCAAGTTTGTAACTGTAGGTCCTTGTGTATCTCATCTCCTGTTGAGGCTGGCCTCATGGCAGTGCAAATGGAAGGATTGTCATAACATCATTTAATGCGCAGTCGTTAAGAATGTTTTAACAAATGATTACCATCTCAGTTTATGTACTACATCTGGGATATTAACCTGGATATACCTATACGGAGAACTGGAGATTTTCAAGGTACTGGTAGAACTAGTGATCTTATGACAGAAGGTTATTACTCGTTTATATATGTTTATATTAATTATTTCTCTACCAAAGTCACCCTAAAGAGCAATGTTTGGGGTTGAGTTCCTCACGAGGAAGTTATTTTTAAGAATTTTAGGTGTAATCTTTGAATGATCAGTAAATTTGTTCAAATCCCCGGATTTCGGATCCCTATATCATAATCATAGTGTCAACAGCTATACAGTACAATCTAGTAGTACATTTATGTTCCGAGCTTTTTTTAATAAAGCATACATGGCTTTTGGTTCACTCTCAACTAGTGATTTGATTGGAATTATATATCTACCATTCTTATGAAGTTTGATTCCGAGATAATTGTAATCATGTTCTGGTTATGATAAACCAATATATTTTTTTATTTACTCGCGGGTCCGCTACCAAACATATATAAGCACTTTTGTTTTTGTGAGATTGTTATGTAATTTCCATGTGGAACAATATATCTAGTGATTTTTGTAATTGGACTAGGTCTTCACTTCAAAGATCAGCACCATCAGCACATAATAAGATTATCAGATTTAGCAGAGACAGCATGTCCATATGTTCATTACATTCGAGGTCAACATCTATACAACTGGTTTCAAGAAGAAAACTTTCTAAATCATTGATAGATATGGAGAACAACAGTGGCGATATATGTTCTCCCTGGTTAACACCAGAGTAACACTGAAATGTATTGGATATATTTATGTACTTAGGCATGTTTTTTATTAGTTTTAGAAATGTGATTTTACGCCGCTTTTATCAACTTCGTAGTAATATCACGTGGGAAGCACCAGTAATAGGATTTTCACATTGTACCCATGTAGGCGAATCAAACCATGGGCTACGCCCTAACACATAAACCGCTAGGTTAACCAGCCCCTCCCAGGTGAGAAGTCGACGATTTCATACTGCTGTAAGAGCGATAAACACATTGGCGATGATATTACATAATCAGCAGAGGACTTATTTTTTAATGTTGTTTTGCCTGTCTTTTCCAAGTCTGCCATCACACATAAAAAATCAGATTCTTACATATTTCTCGCAATATAAAGCCAAAATTGTTTACACGTATTTTATCTTGTGATGTTCTAGTAAGCGGGAGGTTGGGGTAATCTAAAATAATCTTCACGTCACGATTCACACTGCTGACGTTATTATCAAACTCGTCCACGATATGTTCGTCAATACTGACACGGTCACTTAAGTTCTTGGTTCTCGGATTAAAGTCTCCAATAACTGTTACAAAATCACTTGTTGATAGGTAATGCCGAAATGCATGTTCTTATTTGACTAAGGCCACTCCTCGTCACTGACGTATTTAAACCCTTCTGGAGGTAAATATACGATACCCATGTATACACACATACATATATATATTTATATTAATGTTGAATAAATCTTTTAAAATCTTTACCCACAATAACTAACTATTACTGTTCTCGTCGTCTAAAATAGTTACACATTCTTCATGTCGTTTTTTAAGCAATCCCAATACATCCTGATTTTCTTAAACCACTAATTCAGTGACGTCTAGGTAATGTCTTCTTCTCCTTAATCCACACACATTCAAAATTAAGAACTTAATTTCGGTTGTATTATTTGTAATATCGTCATTATCATAATCATCATCATCACCATCTTCCTCATCACCATCATCATCGACGTCAAGAACAGCATCAGCATCAACAACATCGTTGTCATCAGAGATATCATCACTAAGAACATCATCATTACTAACATCCACAAGAACAGCATCAAGAGTAATATTATCATTAACAGCACCTGGCAAGCATATTTCAGCTACACCAGTAACGTTTTCAATGTTATTGATGTAAGACCCGGATGTACTACCTTGACTTTCATTCACTGAACTGGATAAAGGACACAGAGTGTTTACATTTGTGGTAGTCTGTGTTACATCAGCACGTTCTAGATCTAAAGTCAGACCATTATGACTTACACTGATCAATACATTATTTTGTGCTTTACCTCACTCACTCATTCCAAAAACTGACATATAAAAGTTTACGAGTGTTGTTTGAACTCTTTGAAAAGCCGCCTTTAACAGTTGATAATAAACAAGCTACCAGAGAAACAAAAATACACTGGCGCCATAATGCATCAGCTGTAACAAATTCAACTGATACGTTTTTACTGTGTTGTTCGTCCCTTGAACATGGTGACATAGTGCCTTTAAGAGGCCAGGTAACCAAACTCATACCATGCCCACGCAACGCACCCCTATGAAATGCAGAAGTCCCAAAACCTTTTCCTGTCGCTTTTGAACAAATACCTCAATCTACGCCGCAATGATCACGAGGCATTACGATGATGGACAACAATGACGTCAAACGCTGCACCAGTTGACGAAATTATAACTGACGGAATGGACGAACGCTTACCCAAGGGGTTGCCTCACCAACGATTAAGAATTAAGCATCGTTTGGATGCTGGGATACTTCAGCCCCCTTTGAGGACACAGCCACTAACAATCGCAATTACTAGCTTATAATACCATATTTAACATTTATCTAATACTAGTAATTTCGGGGATGACCAGTGCTACCGAGGGACCAGGACCAGTTAACCCTTCCCACAAACCCTTTGGTCATCGCAAAATCTTTCAGAAAATCATTTGCCAAATGTTAGCCGCCATACTGTATTCTACACCTGAAGGAGACAGTTCTGAAAGATGCAAGCACAATAATTTAATACCCAACTGCAAAATGCTGCATGGTTGAAATATCTTCTTGCGTCTCTCTCTCTCTCTCTGTGTCTCTCTCTCTCTCTCTCTCTCTCTCTCTCTCTTTCTCTCTCTCTCTCTCTCTCTCTCGTCAGTACACAAAAAGGTGTTTTGCTGCTACATCTTTATTGACCCTTCAATCACTTCATGATGACCTACTCAGAGCGACGACGTTTGAGGATACGTGCAACATCTCCTGCCATGTCGCGGATAGACTGCCCTGCATCTTTTAGGTCACGGCTGCCTTTAATGAGTTCTTTTCCAATGTCCATCATCTTTTTGGCCCTCCGTAATATCTTCTTACCGCCTTTTTTCTCCGATCTATCATGCTTCGCGGCCTTTTCCATGATTTCCTTCTTGTAATGTCGTCTCCGCTTAAAACTCATTGTTTTCCAGTGTTTGGGTCTTTTTACATGGAATTTTTCCCAGAATGATTTCTCGACATCTTCATCGTTATTTTCGTCATCATCACCATTTTCTTCCTCATCTTCTTCGTCATTCTCGCCATAATCGCCATTTTCTTCCTCATCTTCTTCGTCATTCTCGTCACCATCACCATTTTCTTCGTCATTTTCTTCGCCATTCACGTCATCACCGCCAGCAGCATCATCGTTGCCTTCGTCATTGCCTGCATCGTCGTTCTGCTCTTCATCATCCTTGTTGACGTACTCAACATCGCTGGTGGCCTTGAATAAACTTTGAGGAGCCTCTGGCTGGACGTCTGGTAAACACGAGACGCAAACCATTCAGTATCGATCTTTGTAAGTGAGAAACTGCTTCGAGAAATATTTTTTTCTAAAAATGACACAAATCTACATTCATTAAAAATAGTAATAAATAATATACGTATGTAAAATACATGCTCTTTTATCTATACTAGGTTGAGAAACGCAATCAAGATGTTGTTCGAATTGCAGGATCATTGCAAGATGCATGGCATTTTCGAGAAACATGGCCGGCAAAGTTTCTCTAAAAATCAATATTACATTTCAATCATTAATACTGACAATCATCCCCCTATGATGGTGTAATATAATCTGTTATTTTTAAATATACGTATGAAGACTACAGTATGAAATTATGGAATCGAATGAATTAATCCAAGGTTGCGTCTGTTCGATTCTTTCTCCCTCTATCGACCGAACTTTATTTGAAGCGAACCCCATAAAGTGAACTCCCTTGGAATGCTCTTCACGAATGTCCTATTAGGTAAATTGTGTATATATTGAGGCCAGTTCGGAAAACACCAACACCGCGTGCGACAGTTTTCGATGTACGGAGCAATTGTTTACATTCTCTGTGTTACTGCTATCTGTTTGGAGGCAGTTCGTCTCGAAGTTTCAATAGTCGATTTCAGGCAAGTCGTACGGATAATCAGCCATGCATTGCATCACTAGGAAGCTATCGTGAGTGCATATGCCTCACTATACACAGTATAGAACCAACTATTGTTGCAAAAGCGTGACATAGTGCCTTTAAGAGGCCAGGTAACTTAATTCATGTCACGCCCACGCAATTATGAAATGCAGAAGTCCCAAAACCTTTTCCTGTCGCTTTTGAACAAATACCTCAATTTACGACGCAATGATCGCGAGGCATCACGATGATGGACAACGATGACGTCAAACGCTGCACCAGTTGACGAAATTATAACTGACGGAATGGACGAACGCTTACCCAAGGGGTTGCCTCACCAACGATTAAGCATTAAGCATCGTTTGGATGCTGGGATAGTTACCGTCTACAGGCATAGCTTCTCCTTGTCCAAGGAGGATGACGCACACGGCCAGCAGGTACCACTTCATCTCTAGTGTTCTGGAGGCTGCAAGAAGATTATCTCACACAGTTGATGCACACAGCAGAATCATTACCTATTGTTCCCATGTCGGTTGCGGATTTGGTTCAACGTTTACAATCTCGCTGATTAATTCAACTTATCATATTCGTATTTAGGTTTTTGTTATTTGATTCAACCCTGACGGGAAGGGTTGGGGATTGGGGATGAGGGTTGGGGGTTATGGGATTAAGGGATGGGTGTTGGGGGTAGGGGTTAAGGGATGGGAGTTGTGGGTTTGGGGTACATTTTGGTGGTCATCATGGTCATTGACAAGACAATCACATCACCATTTCCTCCTAAAAGCAAGCACATACAAAAGTAGTGCCAACACTTATTGCTTTAAATTCCGCCATGCATAAGTTTCGCTATAAACGTTTATGTCATTGGAACAAACCATGAACAAACATAACTGAATCGCTGTGGCCGTCTTGTTTACATCAAATGGGGATAGATAAGTATTAAGAAATATAATAGTGACCAATCACCTCCTTTCACAAAACACCAAGGTGATCGTAAGTCACTAAGGTAACCTTGGTTAAGTTAAGGTTAACCTTAGTAAAGGTTGCTTCGTGAAAGGATCCCCTGGGCCCAGCTTCATATAGCACTTGCAAGCCGGAAATGTAACTTTTCTCGTAGCATTTCTCGGGCTTCCTATGTTACAGTATAGGAGAAAAGAATGCTACGAGAAAAGTTCCGAAATAGGAGAGATTTTTGAAAGGCGATCCTCAGTATTGCATGATAAATATGAATCCGTGGTCCTTAATTTATTTATACTCGAGTATCATGTCCCAGCAGCTTCTTTATTAATAATTTACATGTATCTATTCCCTTTCAATGTAAATATTGTTTTGGAGCCACGGCGACTGAAGCTACCTGGAGACATTGCCTGCTACAACAACATACGTCGTGTCATGCCATGCAGTGACGTCAGAGACTCAAGCAGACTAATATAACCTATTCACCCCATTAAACAGGCCCTCGCCATTGTACAGCAGCAGCAGTACATATTGACACTGGTAATATCTATACGCTGTCTCTGTATAGTGTTTAATGCTCCGTTAACAATGAACAGTAGTTATGGTAATAAATAGAAAGGAAAACCAACTATTCATCTCGGTTGGTTTTATCATGTTCTTTTTTCATCTTTTTTCAACATATTTTTAGTGGGTTTTAAATAAGGAACTACAAGAACATCTACACAGCGTTAAAACAAAGTTTTGTGATTTCAATTTATAATAAGGCACATTTCATGTGAGTAATTATTAAATATGGGGTTGGAAATCTGAGAGCACAACCTAGTGAAGAAATGGCTGTGTACCTTTGATGGAGGCGATATTCTATTATTGACATGAAAAATATTTTTTGAACTGAAGCAAGGTAAGTGCGCTGCCAACCTTTGCTCGCTTCGCTCGCATACAAGAAGACTGGCCATATTCTTCACGCTGCGCAAACCCATTTGCGCTACAGTTTGTATGTGCTTTGATTAAAACCTCTAAAAACATGTTAACACCCATTTGTTGATGGTTATCTGGTGTACATGTGTATATTTGTAAAAAAACGAAAGTTGTTTTTTGGTTTTGCTCAAATTCTCAAATTTGAAACATGGTAGGGTCTTGCAGTTGGAATCTAATTTCCTGTGACCCGTGAAGGTCCCGAGGTAGAATAGGCCTTCAGCAACCCATGCTTGCCATAAAAGGCGACTATGCTTGTCTTAGGCGGCGACTAACGGGATCGGCTGGTCAGGCTTGCTGACTTGGCTGACACATGTCATCGGTTACCAGTTGCTCAGATCGATGCTCATGTGTTGGTCACTGGATTGTCTGGTCCAGACTCGATTATTTACAGCCTGCTGCCATATAGCTGGAATATTGCTGAGTGCTACGTAAAACTAAACTCACTCACTCTAATTTCCTGTTCCTTCACTGAGAAAATCAGAGTGCCAATCTTCGTATGGCCTCCTCACTTAACCAGCTGGCTATTTTTATACAGTTTACGCCACCACAGATATTTCTATTTAATAAAACCAAATCAACAAATAACTCTTATATCGTATTGAGTGGTATTTTTAATCAGATAAAAACGCCGTGAAAACGCTTGACGCCGTGAAAATAAAGAATTAAGAAAATTCACAGACAAAGTATTAAGAGAATGAGAATACTTACCGTTTGATTACGGACAAAACACAGTAAAGGCTGTCTTTGAATCACATCTTTTTATAGATGGGGATGTGCTTGTTGTTGATGTGTTTAGATCCCGTAGTCTTGGTAACCGTCTCAGTTTCAATAAACTGCAACTCATATCGTTACCGATACATTTTCCATACATAATTTACCTACTTCCTGTATATCGGTCCATTAGAGAATTTATATTAACATATTTTGCATGTCGATTATTTGCAATAATGTCTGAAATGTTTCACTGACTACTGATACTGGATTGTAAATTGTATTACTCTAGACTGCATATAGTTTTACGTTGGATTGTAAACAGTTTTATAACGGAATAAAAGTAGTATTACTCTAGATTGTAAATAGTCTGTAAATAATCGAGTCTACACCAGACAGCCCAGTGATCAACAACATGAGTATCGATCTGCGCAAATGGGAACCGATGATATGTGTCAACCAAGTCAGCGAGCCTGACCACCCGATCCCGTTAGTCGCTTCTTACAACAAGCATAGTCGCCTTTTATGGCAAGCATGGGTTGCTGAAGGCCTATTCTACCCCAGATTGTCAATTGCATTATTTATATATTATTGAATTGTAAATAGTGTGGTACTGGACTGTAAGTAGTCTTTCAATATGTAAATGGTATTGTGAAATCGGAGTGTTCACGTGAGTTTGAGTGAGACTGTGTTAATAATAGACTGTATATGGGTAAATGTGGTTTCGTTGTTATATAGCGGAAATAATTCCGATGCGACGTAAAACCTGAACTCACTCTCTTACTTAGAGCACATCTCTTCTGTGACAGGGAACTGTAGTTTTGTGGTTGAAACGCTGTCGCGTCATGCTGGAGATCGGGGTTCGAATCCAACATGAACCCATTTCTTTTATTTTAACGGGACTTGACGATAGGAACACTGAATACAGCAAGACCGATCATTTAAACAGGGTCACTCTTGTACATGCGGGCAGAAGGTTATAGTCACATGACTTACGTCACGGGTACCCATTTTCTGTCGGATGAACAGAGGCAATTTGAACAAAGGTGAGAACACATATGTACCATATGTACTTCGTTGTGGGGTTCTCCAAAAGACTCTCAGGAGTCAAGGTGCCACGCCCAGGCACCCACCCAAGACAATTCTGAGCCCAGGGTTGCTTGTTAACTGACTGGTGACCAGGACATACTTGCACAGAGCGATCGTAGCGTTGCAATGATTGTATCCCCCATTCTCCAACATAAGCTTACGATAGCTGTAGCGCCTAAGATCGCTACGTGCAAGCGGACTACAGGACTACACACCACCACACCCTTTTGTTTCGGGTGGCGTCATGTTGTGGTGTAGCGATGGAGGTTTGCAGATAGCGGCTAACTGTTCACAGTATTTCAAATAGGCACACACCACCTGTGTTGTAGAAGTAAGTAAATCAAACTGTTTGTTAATAAACGTACTGTTCTCTTACGGAATATATACAAGACCAGCGATACATTTCAACTGTAAATAATAGATTAACGTCAGCCTGGCTGGGGTCATATAACAAACTATATTTCCAGTGCGGAGATAAATATTTCACTCTTATGTTGATATATTCCTTTAGGGCATGCTATATGTCTACAGTAACATTAGTATAGTATAGTATAGTATAGTATAGTATAGTATAGTATAGTATAGTATAGTATAGTATAGTATAGTATAGTATAGTATAGTATAGTATAGTATAGTATAGTATAGTATAGTATAGTAGTTTCTGCATCAGTCGTTTTCATGAGATTGGAATGTGTTTCGGGGTGCGTGTGACGTATGTTTGGGAACTGTGTTGGATTACTTAATCCAAAACTACATACAAACTGTATGGTTAACACAAACAAAACGTTTTCTAATATTTGACATTTGTTGGATAAACATTTCAGGTGTGAGAAATGGTTTGACTGGACTGTACATTCGAAAGGTTTATTTGACTGATTCCTATGTTGAGTGCATGTACTTGATCTGGTAGACATTGTGGTTGAAACACTCGACTATAGCACGGATGTCCTGGAGCTCATGGCGGATCTTGTCGATGGAGGACACGACTTCTCCCTTGTGACTCACCAGTTGGTTGTAAATTTCCTCCTGGAAACATTCAAACGGTGTCTTTACTCAGTACAGTGGGGGATTAAAAACAATATCATGTTAATAATTTCTCTGAATACCGCGGGGAGGCGTGAGTGGATGGAGAGCAGCGTGCAAAATAGCCACCGTCCCGCTAGTGAAACTCCAGTCGGCCCTATAAATCTCCACAGTCACTGGCCCGACCGGCCAATGGATTTTCATGGGGCAGTAAATAAATCCCTCTCTATGACATGTACAATTACAACACACCTTCAAGTAATGTAAGATTATGGTCTGATGAAATTCATCATGATATTAGTAGCTTAATGATGATACCTGTGTCTAAATTCAGATTTCGGGTTGGTGAATCATTTTGTGGGCTAGTAACTTTCAGGCATAGCCAGCCCGACTGACTAGGAAAATTTGAATCTATTTCCACTCACTGCAGTGGAGGGCGTGGTAGAGTAAGGGAGTGAGTGTGTGAGTGAGTGAGTGGAGGGAAGGACTGAGTGAGTGAGTGTACGAGTCAGTGTGAGTAGGGGGAAGGACTGAGTGAGTGAGTGATAAACGATTGGAAGGAAGAAGATATCGAATGGAGTGTGTGAGATGAACGTGTGGTTGGGTGAGCGAGGAGCGAGTGAGTGAATTAGAGCGTGAGAACAGAAAAAAGTTGTAGGTCGGTAATTTATACCTCTATCGTTCGCCTTGTTGTGCTGTGCCGCAGGTCGGTCTCGAGGGCGGCGCTGACGTCGACGATGTAGCAAGTAGTGTCGTTCCTCACCACAATGATGTTCTGAAATATATATATTTCTGAAGTATATATATGTGTGTGTGTTCATTATTGTCATGTGAATTCCTTTATGTCGATAATTACAGTGTCATTTAACGTCTGATATGTGTTCGCCACGTTACCATGCTTGTGATGAGTACAAAAAAAGTAATGATTTAGAAAAAAATCTCAGATTGCTTGCTGACATTAACTCAAAGACTTGGCTTGGAGAAATAAATATTTGTCAGTGGGTCTTTCTATATATACTGAGGGAAACAAATAAGGGAACACGTGGAAGTATGGATGTTCCTTTGATCTTTCTCCACTTTTCTTCATAAGCTTTTTACTGCACTGTGGGTGAACATCTGGAAATCAGCAGAGGAACACTGAGATGAAGTGGTGTTCCTTTGTTTCCTTCCCTCAGAAAATCTGTTATCAAAAGAAACAATTATGCCCTAAACGATGACACCACAATCGCCTGAACACATCTGAGAGAGATCATTTCATCTCCCTTAAAATGTATTTCTTAGGGAAACAAGATTTGAGTGATAGTTCAAGTTTTCAAACCTGATTTATTCCAGTGGTACCGCTCCCGACAAGAGCATGTAAATATATTATTTAAGAACCATGAGTTTTCGTGTGTATAATAAGTCTCAATGTCCGGATTGTGGGATTTCCAGATTAACCGAGTCTAACTAAGAGATATTAAGTTCCGTTTCCTTTGAACATCAGCAAGCAATTATTTATTCATGGTAAGAAATACGAGGAGTTAAATACTGCGTAGCTGTGATACTCCATTGAGTAGCCATGGACGAGCTCGGGGTGGTAGTACACAATCTGACCCTGAAATAGAAATAGAAACATGTTTATATGATGAGACATACCTCCACCAAACAAACAAAAATATCACGTGTAAACATGTAACCGGCATTTATAGACGACATCGTTTATTCCGGACTATTTATTAATCAAGTGAGTGACGGAGCATGACTTTACGCGGCTTTTAGCAACTTTCTAGCAAAATCACGTGGGAGGCACCGGAAATAGGATTTGCAAATTGTAACCATGCATGGAATGGAACCATGGACTTTGCTCTGACAAAAAGTACTTTGCAGCTAGGCTACCCAACCACCCCATGACACCAGAGGTTGTTTGCATACGCGTTGATAATAGAACTCGAGTCTTCACGTTAGAAGAGAGGTCTTTCGCCATCAGGATATACCCCATTTCTCAAGAAATGAAGAAAAGAAACACAATGTATACTGAGTCAAAAAGAATAGAAACTTCACATTCTTTCTTCAGGGCACTATAAAAGAACAAGAGAGGGTAGGATGGTTAAATTGTTTCTATTTCTTTGCTAAGACCTGTGTGATGTACTCGATACTCGAACTGTAGACCCGGGCCATGAGCCGCCATGAAAGGAACGAGTTCAGGAGTGAGCACCTGGTCGCGGTAAGCAGCAGCTGTGAGGTTTCCACAGATGACCAGAAGTCGGGAAACGGTTGTTCCCACAGAAAGCACCCCACACCATGCAACTTCCGTCCCCGAATCTGTCGACTTCCTGTTCACAAGATTGGGCAGACCGTTCAACACGTCGTCTCCAGACTGTGCCTACCGCCCGCGAACCTGACGGTAAACCTGAATTCATCGTTAAAGACGACTCGATTTCAGTCTCCCTGAGTCCATCGGAGGTGACGTTGGGTCCACAACAGACGTTGACGTTGATGAAACGGCATCAATATTGGCCCACGATACGGACGTCAAGAATGGAGATTGACAGCCCCAACCGATTTCCAATGGTCTGAGAGGACAGTCGACCTCTAAACATCTCAGGCCCCGGTTCGTGTAGCCGGCAGAAATCTGTCACGTAGGTGACGTAGGACGATTGGACAGTCTTCTGCTCGTGACGTCACACGTGGACGACCCGACCTTGGGCGATCGGAAGTGGTGCCAGTTTATTATAGACGACCTTCCAAGTCATACACAGTACGACGGCTGCATCCCATTGCTCTTATAACTGATCTTCCCGCATGCAACATGCCAACGGCAGGTTCACGTTGCACATTTCACAATGGTGGCATTTAAAGTACCGTTAGAACTGCGGTTTAAAAGTTTGGGGTTTTTTTTCAATTCTTGAGGTCAATGCAAACACGTGCAAGTGAAGAAAACTTCGATGCGAAGATCACGTGACCGACTGCACTTGCAAAACCTGATTTGGCACTAACGTCATTTGCACGAAGAATGGATGGCTTTGAGTGGGTTTTGCTAAGGTTTTTCTAGAGTCGAAAGATGGGGATACCATTTCGGATACATAGATGTATCATCAGAGAAAAGTATTCATTATTTTTAAAAATCACATTTTGTAAAGTTTCTTATTTGACTCAGTATATATTAGTATTCACTTAATCGTTCATACAATCATATTCCTCAGTGGGTGACTGTAGATAAGGTTGTCTGCACCAAACAACCCAGTGAGTGATATTATGAGCGTGCTCTGTCCGAAAGATGTACCATGACATGCTTCACCCACGTCACTGAGCCAGACCATTTGAACCTGGCTGGCGCCTGTTATGGCAAGCATAGATTTCCGAAGACCAATTCTAACTCGGATCTTTACAAGTCTCCTTTCGCAATACATTCACAGATGTAATCACTACAATGTAGTGTCCAAAAATTACCGTGGCTTTATTTCTAATAAAAGGTCCATTTGGATAAATCCAAACAAAACTTGAATAATCATGGAACATTCAATTTGGTAAACCGAACTAATGCTTTGGTGACCTTCCGAGAAACAAAATGGTGGACCAGGTGTACAAGATCGCACGGGCCACAGGACTGAACAAGATTCATCTTGTGTGGAACACAGTACACCTGGTGGATCACACGGTGTACATGTGACAGGTTTCTAATCAATCGTTCATACTATTGAAGGCTTGTTAGCTTACCAGGGCGAATCCCAAGGCAGTGAACGCAAGGAGAGCCTTCATGCTGTTTGACAAGTCTGCGAGTCTCTGCCAGTCTCCGAGATTATGACAGCAACGTTCGAGTGTGTTGAGGAGTGTTAGGGCATTCCTATCAGTAATTCTTAAGGGCACTTTATGTGGAACAGAAAATATAGACAGCAACTTCAAATGACATAAGCTCGCATTTTTCAAATCAGGGATTAGGTTAGCTCTTTGCTGATCACATTGCTCGAGAATATCAACATATTTGTGTCTTTATTATAATTCAAATGAACTATTATTTTTCTTAATCGTAATGTTGGATTCAATGTGACTCTTTATTATTGAATTGTTGCATTCAAAAACATTATGTTTTAGGTATTTTACAGTATTTCATTGCTCATCGCAAACGTGTCTGAAGAAAACACTTTGAATAGAAATCAAACCTCATATACAGAGAAAAGATATCTGAATAAATCAGACCTTGTAGTTTAGTGCTTGCATACCACCACATCGGAAATTTGAAAACACACCTTTGTGTTCCTTAAAAATAATTCCAACCAAAAGCTACTCATTTTCCATTCTTAACATTTTGCTTCATAATTCCCTATCACCTACAACCACCTCGGTGGTGTAGTGGGTACAGCGTCCGCCCGGTGAGAGGAAGGTTGCGGGTTCGATCCTCGGTCCCCTCATGCCAAAGGAAGTAAAAATATGGTAGTTGTCATGTTAGTCCCTGCCCGGCATTAATGGGTACTACAAGGACTGGTCGGCTCGGAGTATGTCAGTGAGGAAGAACACACTCACGTGCATGCACTTCATCAATGATGAAGAATATCACAAAATATTCGTCTTGCTTCATCACAGTTAGTGGACTGTAATTTTCTTTTCCCCGATTCACCCTTAATTGACCTGGGATGATATTAAAAATAATTGTGTGAATGTATTTAAATCTGCTGACTATGGCACTTAGGATGGTTCATTTGCTTACTTTTAACTTTACATTTCAACTTCGTGGTGCATACAGATTGACGTTCTTGGTGAATTCTTGCTTCACTCATCACTTTTTCTTTTATCCCACATTATGCACATAATGTACGTTGCAATAACAATTATTTTTTTATCGGACCCGTGAAAATCCGGAGAAGAATAGGCCTTCAGCAACCCATGCTGAACATAAAAAGCGATTATGCTTGTCGTAAAAGACTACTATAGGGATCAGGTGGTCAGGCTCGTTGACTTGGCTGGCACATGTCACTGGTTCCCAGTTGCGCAGATCGATGCTCATGCTGTTGATCACTGGTCCAGACTCGATTATTTTCAGACCTCCGCAGTATAGTTGGAATATTGCTGAGTACGGCGTAAACTAACCTCACTCACTCACTACTTAATTTATCTTCTGTGACTGTGTAACTATATCATCATTTGAATAACTAATCTTCCGAGAATATGAGTAAAATATCATAATAGTATGATTACATGCAGTCTCATATATGAAAGTGTCCGGGTTAGAACTGATCTTCAGTAATACGTGAATCAGAAGAGTGGGTGAGTGAGTGAGTGAGTGAGTGAGTGAGTGAGTGAGTGAGTGAGTGAGTGAGTGAACCCTGGTTTTGGGGGGGCTTTTTTTGTTTTTTGTTTGTTTGTTTGTTTGTTTTTGTTTTTTTTGGGGGGTTGGGGTTTTTTTTTGTTTGTTTTTTCTGTATTGTTTCTTGTCTTTGCAATGGTCGCAACACCACTGGCCCTGAAGCAACTGCTCTGTCGTTAACATATTAATTGAGTGAGTGGGTTTGGTTTTACACCGCTTCCCAAGAATATCCCAACAATATAACAGCGGGGGACCCGAGAAATGGTCTTAACACATTTTGTCCATGTGAGGAATCGAAATCGGATCTTCGACGTGACGGGCGAACGCTTTAACCAGTTGGCTACATCACCGTCACTGATCACTTAAAGACTTTAACACAGCGACTGAAATGCTTCTATTGGTTTTGCTTGATTTATTGCAATGTGATTCAAATCCCCCGAATCTCTGTATGAATGAAAACCAGATGGAACAATTGTTACAACGAACGATCTGCTAGAAGGTACGTGTCTCTAATTGAGGCTCTAATGGTAACTCAGAAATGGCCTTCGACAGTTACTGTACTGCAGTCTCCAAAAGCAGTAGTTTTTTAGACTTTGGAATGTCGAGAACATGACATTTGTCATACATAACCAGCGGAAAACCGTATCGCAACAATCCAGTATTTATCAGCGTACCTATATGTTACCAGTAAACATAGCAAAACAACTCATTAACCCCGAATTCAACTTACTCTCCGGATAAAATGGCTCTCGTATAATTAAATGGCAAATCTAATCGTTAAAGGACGATAAACTGCTGTCTTTCCATGGCAGCAACATGACTGGTCGTATGACGTCATGTTCAAGATTCTGGCGTACAGTCCTCAGGAAATCACAGAATTATCAATGACTGAGCACAATGTCAATATCTGGCCTAAACTCTGCTAACTACAGGATTATCCATGACCTTTGACTCTAACTCACACGTTGAATGTGACGTTGAGGTATCCTGTCCCATTTTTGATGGCGGGGCGTTTCAGTACATCATGCTTTTGTACTGGAGAATGTCCCTGGCATATTCAGATAATATTCAGTGACCGATTAAGTCCAAAGATCCTCATGACATGGGACCGAGTTCTCGAAACAAACGTACGTCTGAGTTTTGACTTAAGCTCGAGCTTTTACTCAAATCATTGAAAACGCAACATACATTTTCCAGAATGAACGTTAACTGAAATCGGTATCAAACTCAAACTTTGTAGACAATTGAGTTTGGTGGATAGATTACTTACGCTTTGGGGACTTTTATATTCTAAAAAGCACATCTGAGTTAAAATACAGCTGTTTCAAACTGCCAAACTCAGTTTGAGATATGAGTAAAAACTTTATTTTGTTTCTGGGTGGGCCAAGATAGAGTTATTTGACGTAAGACACCACCAACGTCAAGTGTACGGTGTGGCCTAGCAGGTCGTCAATGAAGAATGGTCATGCGTCCAGAAGATTGTTATCGAACTTTAAGGCCACCCAATCCAGGATGTTTACAGCCAAATGTTCCCCAACATCATCGACGAACCCGCGCCAAAAGGCACATGCTCACTCAACAGTCATCTCAAAAGAAATCGACTTTCGTCCGATCAGTGGACCTTCCACATGACATCAGATTCCAGTGACGTCGAGTTTGACGCCCAATTAGCCATGTTGCTTGTGTTCAGGGGTCAACAGCGGATGTGTGATAGGTTGTCTGGTCCTATACTGGCCTGTTTTAGCTCTGCTCTGTTGAACAGGGCCAGACATGATCACGTGCACCATCCACAGCATTGTGGTCGTCATTATCATCACAGTATTAATGTAACATATATTACAGTGTGCTTCTCGGTCTGCATGGTCCTATATGGCGATTTTAAATCGTATGGATGGTGTGGATGACTTCATGTCATCACACCTTAACGGTACAGTTGTCGCTCATGGCATCAACCACTGGCCGAGGGTCGCATTAAGAGGTTGCCACATTGCTATGGTGCCACACGAAAAAATATGACTATAGGTCAAGACAAATAGGCAACTCACAAATAGAAGTGACGAACCCTGTCCATGAACTAAGACTCACGGTTCTGCAAGTCATTCTGATAACGCGATTGTGACAAACGACACTCCTTTCCCACGATCTACTCTAAAATAAAACCTGCCAATCCCTTACTGAAGTGTATTTAAGACGTACTGGTCATTCAGCTGTCCTAGTCGTCCAAAAAAAATAATCATGAGGGTTTTTATCATCCTGGGGCTCTGTGCTCTCGCTACTGTGAGTTTGTCATCTTTGACAGGAAATCATGGATATCCATTTGTTGATATCGCTCTTCGACAAGTCGACAAAAAGTAGTACTAGCTCTGTCGCCTAACAGAAGCCATTGTACAAGGGTGGCACACTTCATAGGGAGGAAAGCTGCTCATCTTATTTTCTTTTTGTGTCGGGGAGCATTTTTTCTTGTTCGTTGTTGCAGTATAGAATTTGCAAAAAAACTTCAATTATTCGTACGTTGTGTCGGCAGCAGTTGACATTAATGAAACAACTCACTCACTCACTCCTCCAGGCCCAGTTCAGACCAGTTGATGTCATCAACAACATCCTCGGCTGGAACAGTGACCGAATTCATGGTTGGAGCTTTGAGTACCACAAGACCCATGTAAGTATGAGATAATACCTAATCTGGGTATAGAATGACTGAGAAGTTAAAGTGTTGCTTTTATCAGACATATGGAGGAATTAAATGTTAGAGTTCGCAAGCTCAACACGACGTTTTATGTACATCCTGTTACCAGTATGAGTTGGTTCTTGTCAAAGTCACATTCAGCAATATTCCAATTCTGAATACCATGACATGGGTCAACCAAGTCAGAAAGTCGGAAACATAAGGTCATGAAGTCCAGTTCTAACCCTTATCTTCACAGCCAGTCAGAATTAGACACAGGGCATTTCCCCATCAGGACAAGCGCCCTTTGGGGCAATTCCTCACATGATGTTTCCCCATTTTGTGCCGCACACCTGTATTGTAACCATTAGGACAAATCCCAACACCCATCACCAATATTGAACAACACAGTGTAACGTAATGCTTAGTGTACATATACTCCTCGAAACCGAGCTTCAGGCCTCCAAGGTTATTCGGAATGAAATCCAATTCAGAATTTGTGATCTGACAGTTAGTTATTTACTTTATTAAGCGTTGCAAGCACAACTAAGGTATTTCGGCAGCGGGGTAGGGCACTTGAAATGAGGAATAGAAAGAAGAAATTTTGAAAGACTGGTGTTGCTGTCCAACATGCTCCTTACCTGATAGGTAGTTGCTTTACCTGCCAGTTATCCCACACCTTTGTAGGCGTTCTACGGTATACTCTTGTACTTGACGTCTTTACAGCGCATGTTGTTTCTCCTCTCTTGCCATCTGAGACGGCCATTCAGTTCAGGTGCAGCTAATTTGGTGGATGTAGCGCTTAGAATCCTTTCTTAGGCACGACTTATCTTTAACAGGAATATGTTGGTGGTATTTTCTCATTAATGAAAATCGGCCACACATACTAAACTGAAGAGAGACCTCATGACTTTGGAAAGCATTATTGGTATTTCATGTTTTAACTACCTGGTTAGTTTTGGCAAGAAAGCGCGTTTCATATGCACAGACATCATGAACATGTCTGTTACAATTTGGGATGTGCGAGAGGTACAGTGTCAGTGCCCGAGGGACTTGTGACCCTTACCCTAATTCCTCCAGTAACACAAGACGACCAGTTTTTATTCACTCTTAGTGATGATGGTGTAACCCACTCTGTCACTAAATTATGCGACTGCAATCAGATGACAGCGTACGAACTCTAGGCTCCAGGCTTGGGGCTTCACCAGACTCTCAACCTGAGGTCTCAAGCCCCGTACCAGTCTCGTCACTTGGTGTCTCATGATTTGGTGTCTCATGACTTGGTGTCTCATGATTTGGTGTCTCATGACTTGGTGTCTCATGATTTGGTGTCTGGAGACCCGACGCAGTTTCGCGACCTGATGCCTCGAAGCCCGCCGCAGTCTCTCGACCTGGTGTCCGACCTTGTCCTGATATGGAATTGTTCGTACACCGTCAGAATACGCTTTTAAGAACGTTGACAGGAGGTCCATATCAATCAGCTAAAACAGCTTCCTCAACCTCCAGGAAATTATTTTTTAGATTTCTCTTTAGACGATACGACAAAGATCTTGATAAAATAATGAAAAATGCAGATACGAAATTTATGGAATTTTCTGTAAAAGGTCGAAACAAAATTTGCAGTACTTGAACGGCCCAAGAATGGCTTCTACTTGTTTTTCTTTCAAATGTTACCATTGGCAGCTGGCATTTTTAGTTGTTTGTACATGGGAAGTTAATCGCTTCCTTATTGCTCTACTGTGTCAACCATGGCTCTGCTCCTAAGAGCTATATCTGTTAGTCTTGGCTGTTCAGGATGCTAAGGAAGAATTTCACTTGACTGCTAAAGTAAGCCTTTGTGTTTTGTGTAACGCCATACTCAGCATTAGTCCAGCTATGTGGCGGCGGTCTGTTAATGATCGAGTTAGGACCATACAACCCAGTTTCAACATCATGAATATTGAACTGTGCAACTTGGATACGATGGCATGTGTCAACAAAGTCATCAAGCCTGATCACCCCATCATTTTAGTTGCCTCTTGGTTTTCTGAACACCAATTCTAACCCTGACATTCACGGGTGAATCAGGCTTGAGCGTTTTCTTGTTTTATATTACGTCGGTGTCATGAAGACGTTCTGACATTGTATCAAGAGATCTGTTTCTATCAGGACGTGCTGTTGGTGAGGAACTCTAACGCCTGCTATCTGGTGCCCGTTGACGATAGCATTGAGAAGCAGTTGGATAGCAAGGACAGCAGAGAAACATTCGAGGTATGCATTTGTTTAAACACATCTATTTCCAAAAGAGCAACAGCATTGATGCACAGGCATGATATTGTTCATCTGAATAGCGCTCCGAAATACAAATAACTTATGGATATAACAGTCGTGAGGAGAACAGCAGGCTATTAGCAAACAATAAAGGTATGTATTAAACCTATAACGTACGTGAGTTAGATGTTACGCCTTTTTAGCAATATTCAAGCTGGAATAGGTCTTCACACATACCATTATGGAGAAAAGAACCCGGAATTCAGATGATTAAACAATCTGGATGATTAGGGTCTAAATTTAATAATCACCGAATCGCTTAAAGATGTTTCTAAAATATCTCTGGAATGTTTGCATTCAGGTTGTGATGAAATGAACCTATTGCGTTTTCAGGGAATAAGTAAATAAGGAATGTTTTTGGCTATTTAGCCAAGCTGATGATTATTGTCATCTATGATTTTCAAGTTAGTGATGATGATGATGATGATAATGATGACGATGATGGTCGTTGTGATGATGATGGTTATGATGAAGATGCTTTTGCTTTTTCAGGACAAAATCTACCAGCAGATCAAATCTCACACCGGCGAGAGCAAGGGAAGCATCAGCGAGCTCCGTACCAAATACCACGATATCCGCGGTGTCGCTGAGTGTTTTAGACACGCCGTCTACGACCTGACTCCAAGCTCCTAAGTCATGCAACAGAGGTTTTCTTCTTGTTCAGTTGGTCAACACATTAAAGTTGATTTCGTGCCGTCGTCGATATCTTTTTGTTTGGGTGAACGATTGTGACAATGAATCTCATTTTTGCTTGTGTACATTGCCGGTAAACAGTTCTATCTGAAGATCTGTACTACAAGGCGTACGACCACTTTAAAGACACACTTAATGCGGAAAGCGATAGGTTAGATGACATCTTGTAATCTGTTCTCCATTTTCATGAACGCAACAAAGCAGTGTAATATAGTGCTCGTTTATATATACAGTATATTAGAATCAGTCTCTTCCTTTCCCTGGAAGAAGCCAACTTGGTCTTTCATCCTTGTCCGGTAATTTAAACGCATTTTGAAGCCTAACAGATGTAAGTGCTAAACTTTCATGGAATTGTATAGACCCAAAACGGTTTACAATTTTTTTCAAATCAAAAGACTACTAATTACCCGACATTTTACTTATCCTAGTTGCGTAGATATATGCTCATCATTTTGACCACAGGATTGTTTTACCCAAACTCAGTAACCTACAGACTAGACTGGAAGATGGGGCGCTGTGGGAGAGCTGGCTAAAGCGCCAGGCTAGTGGTCCATCGAGTTTGAGGTGTCGGGAACGAGCCCACTTGTGACCAGGTCTAAAAACCTTGAAGTCACCTTTGTGTGCAGACTCTTTCCCTGTTGTCACAACCCCTAGTGTGCAGTACACAACCCTGTGCACTGAAAAGAACCCACGAATCCGTTGGCATATGACCAGATGGTGGCCACATGAACACGTGCATATACCTAGCTGCGAGTACAACAACGTGCAGTAATCTTGGACAAAGTACTATCACGATGTGTCCCCGGCCACCCAACTGTGAAATGGGTACCTCGTTAGGATGAGAGAGGCATAATAAACTCGGTGCAGCAAGTGGCAGCAAGAGGGAGTTGAGATTCATAATACGATGTGACGCTGAGACGAACATCCAATGATCGAGGGAAACAAATACCAGTGCCTTGAGCAAGCAATGTTTCCATGGATATGTGCTCCATATAAATACCCAATAACAGTAATAATAAATAATAGGTGGAATATTGTGCAGTTAAGCGAGAAAAGAAAACAAAACACAACACCACCCCCACCCCGGACCACAAAAAAAAGACATGACGAAACATATAAAGAACCAAACTAATCAAAAAGGAAGAAACACCATCATACAGCAACAGCAAGTATGTCAAAACATACCAAACTAAATCAACAAAAAGAAATCAGACAAGATACTGAAGTTGAAAAGGATATGTGGCTGCTCACTTATTATAGACTTTAACTCAGACTTCAGCAGGTCTAGCATGGCTTATGTGTCCTTTCACTGCAGAGCGATTTACTTCCATCAACAATCTGCATCAGCGAAAATATGAGAGAAAAATGTTTCAACCGAAGATCTGCTAGAAACGTACGTGTGTCTTATTGATGCTGCGGAGCGAGGAGTAACTGGGAGGTGACGTCATCGACTACATTTCACTTGAGCACAGGGTTTATTAAAAGACGTCAAGCCTATGGGATCTTAAAAACAAGGAATTTGTTATTTCGACACATGAACAGAAGTATCAGAGCACCTCAGATTCTTCGTAACATCAACATACTACCTTTATCCATAGCACAAGAACTCGCCCAAACTCCAATTAACGTACTATCTGGATACCTGGAGCATAGGGAATATTTAAGGGGTAATCACACAAGGACACATTGAAAAACTACTCATTTTGTGTTAATTATAGATGTGGTGGTTTGACGTTAACGAGCGTGATCAGTGTAAAGATTCTGGTAGAAGATCCTCATGGCATGACTTGGGGCATAAGTATCAATATCGGAGCACAGTGTCTGTATCTGGTGTAACTTATGCCAACTGCAGTAACATCACTGACTCTCCTCTTCACTGGCTGCATCAGACATATACATATGTACTGTATAATTTGAAGTTGACGTAATGAGTTCCATTAGTGATTAAAGAGTTGTTCCAGTGCATCAAGATTTCGTCTGGAATATCTCTCTGGTGACTCCCGTGATCCATAATGTCCCAAACATGATCTCTGGGACTGAGATTGGGTCTTCTGGCGAGCCAAGATAGAGTTGCTTCAGGCAAGAACTCACCAACGACGTGCCTAATGCCTATAAAGAATGGCCATGCGTCACCGTTTTATTGTACAATGAGTTTGAGTGTGTTTGTTGGTTCCTATGGTCCTGAAAGGCGACCTTGGATGACGTAGATCACTGCACTTCATCACGCCTTAACGTTATAGATGTTGCTCATGACATCAACCAACGTAACAAGTTCACAGTAGTTAGTTGCCATATTGCTGGATTGCCACACACTAAAAGTTAAGACAAATAGGCAGCTCACAAACAGAAGCGACGAACCCTGTCCATAAACTGAGACTCATGCTCCTACAAAAAAAAGAAGTCATTCTGATAGCATGATCGTGACAAACGACGCTCCTTTAACACGATCTGCTCTAAAGATAAAACCTGCCAATCCCTTGAAAAGGCGTATTTAAAAACGTATTGGTCATTCAACTGTCCTTGTCGTCAACAAATCTTAATCATGGGGATTTATATCATTCTGGGACTCTGTGCTCTTGCTACGATGTCTTTCATCCTTGACAAGAAATGGATGCCAATTTGTTAATCCATAAGTAAAATGTTTCTCTTCGACAAGCCAACAAAATGAGAACTGGCTCTGCCACTTGAAGGTCACATGCAACCAAAACATCGAACATAATTAAAACACATTTATCACTTATTCATGACATATAATATACATTGCTCCTTGCAAAAACACAAATAAACAAAATTATAAGCGTATAATTGCGATTCAAAAGTGCAACATCTTGTGCTTGGGCTTACTTCCCCCGAAACGAAGCCCTAGGGAGACCGAATCCAGTCATAGCAGGTGGATGTGCACTCCGATGGCTTCCGATTAGCTGGTTCATTTGCTGATAGGCTGAGAGCTCTTTGTGTGTACAGAAAGATGATCTGTTTGATGGGCATTTTAGAAGTATGGCGAGTCACACGAAAGTAATATTCTTTGTGGATAACAACTTCTTTCTTTTGTGCTTGATGTGTCGTTTCAGTATGGATTCATGTACTGTTGTCAAACAAACTCATATAAACTAAAGAAGTTGTTATCCATTAAGAATGTATAATAGAGTTGTTAGGTTCTGAAAATACATGTTCTTTGAATTTGCGTTCGATCCAATCAAAAATCATCTCAGTAGAGATGGTAAACTACTGCGTGGCTGGAAACTGTCATTTGTTCAGGTACAAAGCAGGACTTGAAACTGAGAAGAGTTTGCACCAGTTTCCGTCAGATCCAGTCATACGGGAAAAATGGATGTAGTTTGTTTGCAACCCACAGACATTAAAAAACAGGTAATGTGTATCACACGTGCCTAATTACATAATGTGGCAGCGACGGGACTCGGGTGTACGAGCCATAAATCAATTTATTTTGTTTATGTCGTATAGTCTGATAGGTGTTCAGTTCAAATTGCATGTGGTCAATGATTGAAGCTGTGTACTGCACGTTGTCTTTAGCAGACAGACAGGCAGACATATAGGCGTGAATAAACCAGACACTGAAATTTCTCGGTGACAGAGACTGCTTACCGCATTCAACAAGGTTTTTAGGCGCAACGAGTAGATTATTTACTTGTTTGTGTACACAACCATGATTAGACTACTGCTCACGACCTCATACTCTGGAGCACAGCTGTTGAAACCAGTTAATTCCCCAGCGCTGGGGGACATTTGGTGAAACGTTTGAACACCGATTTCGCGGGCTTTTCTTTCATCAACTTCACAGGTTAGATTAGCATTTTTGATGATTTGTTTCGGCAAGTGCATACTGAAAGGTACCGGAATCTGAAGAAGAAGTTGTGTTTTACGTTGCATGTGACCTTTAAGAGGATTCATTGTACAAAAGTGGGAAACCTCACCTGGAGAGAAAATGATCATTTGTCCTCCTTTTTCGTCTTCCATTTTTGTGGCGGGTAGGAAACCCAAAATATGTTGGGTTCGTTGTTGCAAAATAGATTTTCTTGAAAAAATTCAATATTTATTCCTATGTATCAATGACAAGATGTGACATGAATGAAACACAGAGGTTTGATTCCAACTCGCTCAGTCTTCCAGGCCCAGATCAGACCTGTGGACATCATCAACAACATCATCAGCTGGAACAGTGACCGAATTCATGGTTGGAGCTTTGAGTACCACAAGAGCCATGTGAGTATGAGATGATATGACATATAGAAGACTTAAATGTGAGTGTCCGCAACCTCCACACAACGTTTAATGCTCATCCTATAAGAGTCAGTGTGGTTTGGGTGTTGTTAACGCAATGTTCCATTTCTGAATACTATGACATGTCCACCAAGTCAGCGATTCTGACCACCCGATCCCTGTAGTCGCGTCTTGCAAACATGAGCTGCTAAAGATCTGTTCCAAACCTGATCTTCATGGGCAGTCCGAATGAGATGTGGGAAAGCAGCTTCCTCGAACTTTGCGGTAGTGGATTTAAACTGGCAACATTTATCCTAGATTTTGCAAAGATTTCGATTACAAAATAGAAAAAATGAAAAATGTGGATTTGAAATTTATGGAATTTTCTGTGAAGGGTCAAAACTGTATTACAGTATTGTTTTTTGCTTTCAAATATTACTATTGAAATGCAGCTGGGAGGGGTTTTTTTTATTTGGGGAGTTAATCGATTCCTTGTTGTTCTGCTGTGTCACCTATGGCTCTGCTCCTAAGAGCGATATCTGTTAATCTTGGCTGTTCTGGATGCTGAGGAAGAATGTCACTTGATTTCTGGCTGAAGCCTTTGTGTTTTGTGTAACGCCGAACTCAGCAGTTTATGTCAGTAAATGATCGAGTCTGAGCGACACAATCCATGGCTCAGCATCACAAGGATTGAACTGGGATATGATGACAAGTGCCAACCATGTCATCAAGCCTGACCACCCGTTAGTCGCCTCTTTTGTCAAGCTTGCTTTGCTGAAGACCAGACCAACCCTGATATTCATGTGTGGATCGATCAGGCTTGAGTCCTTTCTTGTTATATATTACGTCGGTGCGATGAAGACATCCTGATATTGTACCAAGAGTTTTGCTTTTGTCAGGATCTACTCCTGGTGAGGAACTCCAACACTTGTTATCTGGTGCATGTTGATGACATTGAGAAGCTGTTGGATAGCAAGGACAGCAGGGAAACATTCGAGGTATGTATTGCAAATAAAACGTAAGTGAGTTCGCTTTTACTCCGTCTTAGCAATATTCAAACAGGAACAAACTTCACACGTAATAACATGGGGAGTCGAATCAGAATTTAACCGAACCACGGATTTAATCAGTTTTGATAATGTACCGAAGAAGATTCAGTCCATCGAATCGCTTAGAAATCTTTCTGAAAGATCTTTAGATCTTAAGATCATTGTGTAATGAAGAAATAAGTTTGTGGTAAATGAAAGCAGTTACGTTTTCAGGGAATAACTAAATAAATTTTTTTGATAACGTAATCAAGCTGATGATAATTGTGATCTATGATTTTCAAGTCAGTGGTGAAGATGGTGATGGATATTGTGATGATGGTGTTTTTGCTTTTTTCCAGGACAAAATCCTCCAGCAAATCAAATCCCACACTGGCGAGAGCAAGGGCGGTCTGAGCGAAATCCGCTCCAAATACTACGACATCCGTGCGGTTTAAATCGTGTTGATGGCGTAGATGACTGGATTTCTTCATTACCTTAACGGTATAGGTCGTGACTCATGACATCAACCACTGGCCCAGGTTCACGTTTAGTTAGCTGTCACACTACTTTGGTGCCACACAAAAGATAAGACTAGAGGTTAAGACAAATAGGCAGCTCACAAATAGAAGCGACGAACCCTGTCCATAGACTAAGACTCACGCTTCTGCAAGAAATGTAAGTCATTCTGATAACATGATCGTGACGAACGACACTCTTTTAACACGATCTGCTCTAAAGATAAAACCTGCCAATCCCTTTCTGAAATGTATTTAAGACGTACTGGTCATTCAACTGTTATTGACGTCGAAAAGAAATTAATCATGAAGGCTTTTATCATCCTGGGGCTCTGTGCTCTCGCTGCTGTGAGTTTGTCATCGTTGACAAAAAAATAGTACTAGCTCTGTCGCTTAGGAGAAGGCATTGTACAAGGGTGGGACACTTCACCCGGAGGGGAGCTGATAATTTTTTCCTCTTTTGGGACTCGATTATTTACAGCCTGCCGCCATATAGCTGAAATATTGCTGAATGCGGCGTAAAACTAAACTCACTCACTCACTCACTATTCTTTTGGGGGCGGGGAGGAATATTTTTGAGTTCGTTGTTGCAAAATAGAATTTTCAAAAAGTACTTTCTTCATTCCTAAGTTGTGTCGGCAGCAGTTGACATTAATGAAACAACCCGCTAACTCATTCTTCCAGGCCCAGTTAAGACCAGGGGACATCATCAACAACTTCTTCGGCTGGAACAGTGACAGAATTCATGGTTGGAGCTTTGAGTACCACAAGACCCATGTAAGTATGGGGCAATACCTAATGTGGATATGGAATGGCAGTCATTGAGACGCTAAAGTGTTACTTTCATCAGACATAATAAAAAGTGAGTGTTCGCAACCGCTACACAACGTTTTATGTACATCTTATTACCGGTATTATTTAGGTATTGTTAACGTCACATTCAGGAATATTCCAATTCTGAATACCATGACATGTCAGCAATTCTGAAACATGGGTTCATGAAGTCCAGTTCCAACCCTGATCTTCACAGGCAGTCAAAATAGACATAGGACATTTCCCCATCAGGACAATCGTCCTTTAGGATACTTCCCCACATGATTTCCCCCATCTTGAATTTCTGCACACCTGTTTTACAACCAGTAGGACAAGTTCCCACACCCATTACAAATAATGAACAAACACAAGCTGAGATAAGAGTTTTTTCTAGTGTAGCGTTTAGTGTACATATACTCCTCGAAACTGAGCCTGAGGCCTCCAAGGTTATTCGGAATGAAATCCAATTCAGAATTTGTGATCTGACAGTTAGTTATTTACTTTATTAAGCGTTGCAAGCACAACTAAGGTATTTCGACAGCGGGGTAGGGCACTTGAAATGAGGAATAGAAAGTAGAAATTTTGAAAGACTGGTGTTGCTGACCAACACGCTCTTTACCTGATAGGTAGTCGCCGTACCAGTTCTCCCACACCTTTGTAGGCGTTCCTAATCATGGTATACCCTCGTACTTGACGCCTTTAAAGCATGTTGTTTCTCCGACCATGCCATCTGAGACGGCCATTCGGTTCAGGTGCAGCTAATTTGGTGGATGTAGTGCTTAGAATCCTTTCTTAGGCACGACTTATCTTTAACAGGAGTATGTTGGTGATGTTTTCTCATTAATGAAAATCGGCCACACATACTAAACTGAAGAGAGACTTCATGACTTTGGAAAGCGTTGTTGGTATTTCATGTTTTAACTACCTGGTTAGCTTTGGCAAGAAAGCGCGTTTCATATGCACAGACATCATGAACATGTCTGTTACAATTTGGGATGTGCGAGAGGTACAGTGTCAGTGCCCGAGGGACTTTTGACCCTTACCGTAATTCCTCCAGTAACACAGTGATAATGGTGCAAACCACCCTGTCACTTAAGTATGCGACTGTAATCAGATGAAGCGTACGAGTCCTAGGCTCCAGGCTTGGGGCTTCACCAGTCTCTCAACCTGAGGTCTAAAGCCCCGCACCAGTCTCGTGACTTGATGTCTCATGACTTGGTGTCTCATGACTTGGTGTCTCATGATTTGATGTCTGGAGACCCACCGCAGTTTCTCGACCTGATGCCTCGAGGCCCGCCGCAGTCTCTCGACCTGGTGTCTCAAGGCCTGTCTGACTCTAACAAGAGCATACATATAATGCACAGATTAATTGATCCCATTGCATCTATTGTACTACAATTTTACGATGATTGGAAAATTGTCGTCCTAGTTACAAAACAGGTGTGGAAATGTCATGTGGGGAATTGTCCTGATATGGAATTGTCCGTACACCGTCATACGCTTTTAAGAACGTTGACAGGAAGTCCATATCAATCAGCTAAAATAGCTTCTTCAACCTCCGGGAACATATTTTTCCGGAGGTTGCTCGTTAGATGATACGACAAAGATCCTGATAAAAAATGCAGATACGAAATTTAAGGAATTTTCTGTAAAAGGTCAAAACTGTATTGCAGTACTTGAACCAAGAATGGTTTCTGCTTGTTTTTCGTTCAAATGTTACCATTGGAAGGTGGCATTTTTAGTTGTTTGTACTTGGGAAGTTATTCGCTTCCTTATCGCTCTGCTGTGTCACCCATGGCTCTGCTCCTAAGAGCTATATCTGTTAGTCTTGGCTGTTCAGGATGCTGAGGAAGAATCTCACTTGATTGCTAACGTAAGCCTTTGTGTTTTGTGTAACGTCATACGCAGCATTAGTCCGACTACATGGCGGCGGTCTGTTAATGATCGAGTCAGGACCATACAACCCAGTTTCAACATCATGAATATTGAGCTGTGCAACTGGGATACGATGGCATGTGCCAATAAATTTAAAGTCATCAAGTCTGATCAACCCATCCCGTTAGTTGCCTCTTGGTTTTCTGAACACCAATTCTAACCCTGACATTCACGGGTGAATCAGGCTTGAGTGTTTTCTTCTTTTATATTACGTCGGTGTCATGAAGACGTTCTGACATTGTACCAAGAGGTCTGTTTCTATCAGGACGTTCTGTTGGTGAGGAACTCTAACGCCTGCTATCTGGTGCCCGTTGACGATAGTATTGAGAAGCAGTTGGATAGCAAGGACAGCAGAGAAACATTCGAGGTATGCATTAATTTTGTTTAAACATATCTATTTCCAAAAGAGCAATAGCATTGATGCACAGGCATCATATTGTTCATCTGAATAGCGCTCTGAAATACAAATAACTTATGGATATAACAGTCGTGAGGAGAGCAGCAGGCTATTAGCAAACAATAAAGGTATGTATTAAACCTATAACGTAAGTGAGTTAGATGTTACGCCTTTTTAGCAATATTCAAGCTGGAATAGGTCTTCACACATAGCATTATGGAGAAAAGAACCCGGAATTCAGATGATTAAACAATCTGGATGATTAGGGGCTAAATTTAATAATCAGCGAATCACTTAAAGATCTTTTTAAAATATCTCTAGAATGTTTGTATCATTGCAAGAAGAATAAGGAATGTTTTGGGCTATTTAGCTAAACTGATGATAATTGTCATCTATGATTTTCAAGTTACTGATGATGATGATGATGATGATGATGGTCGTTGTGATGATGATGGTTATGATGAAGATGCTTTTGCTTTTTCAGGACAAAATCTACCAGCAGATCAAATCTCACACCGGCGAGAGCAAGGGAAGCATCAGCGAGCTCCGTACCAAATACCACGACATCCGCGGCGTCGCTGAGTGTTTTAGACACGCCGTCTACGACCTGACTCCAAGCTCCTAAGTCATGCAACAGAGGTTTTCTTCTTGTCCAGTTGGTCGACACATTAAAGTTGATTTCGTGCCGTCGTCAATATCTTTTTGTTTGGGTGAACGATTGTGACAATGAATCTCATTTTTGCTTGTGTGCATTGCCGGTAAACAGTTCTGAAGATCTGTACTACAAGGCGTACAGTCACTTTAAAGACACACTTAATGCGGAAAGCTATGGGTTAGATGACATCTTGTGATTTGTTCTCCATTTTCATGAACGCAACAAAGCAGTGTAATACAGTACTCGTTTATATATACAGTATATTGGAATCAGTCTCTTCCTTTCCCCGGAAGAGGCCAACTTGGCGTTTCAGCCTTGTCCGGTAATTCAAACGCATTTTGAAGCCTAACAGATGTAAGTGCTAAACTTTCATGGAATTGTATAGACCCAAAACGGTTTACAATTTTTTTCAAATCAAAAGACTACTAATTACCCGACATTTTACTTATCCCAATTGCGTAGATATATGCTCATAATTTTGACCACAGGATTGTCTTGCCCAAATTCAGTAACCTACAGACTAGACTGGAACATGAGGCGCGTTGGGAGAGCTGGCTAAAGCGCCAGGCTAGTGGTCCATCGAGGTTGAGGTGTCGGGAACGAGCCCACTTGTGACCAGGTCTAAAAACCTTGAAGTCACCTTTGTGTGCAGACGCTTTCACTGTTGTCACAACCCCTAGTGTGCAGTACACAACCCTGTGCACTTAAAAGAACCCACGAATCCGATGGCATATGACCAGATGGTGGCCACATGAATACGTGCATACACCTAGTTGCGAGTACAACAACGTGCAGTAAACTTGGACAAAGTACTATGACTATGTGTCCCAGGCCACCCAACTGTGAAATGGGTACCTCGTTAGGATAAGAGAGCCACAATAAACTCGGTGCACCAAGTGGCACCAAGTGGCAGCAAGAGGGAGTTGAGATTCATAATACGATGTGACGCTGAGACGAACATCCAAAGATCGAGGGAAACAAATACCAGTGCCTTGAGCAAGCAATGTTTCCATGGATATGTGCTCTATATGAATACCCAATAACAGTAATAATAAATAATAGGTGGAATATTGTGCAGTTAAGCGAAAAAAGAAAACAAAACATAACACCACCCCCACCCCGGACCAAAAAAAAAAGAAGACAAAACATATAAAGAACCAAACCAATCAAAGAGGAAGAAACACCATCATACAGCAACAACAAGTATGTCAAAACATACCAAACTAAATCAACAAAAAGAAATCAGACAAGATACTGAAATTGAAAAGGATAAGTGGCTGCTCACTTATTAAAGACTTTAACTCAGACTTCAACAGGTCTAGCATGGCTTATGTGTCCTTTCACTGCAGAGCGATTTATTTCCATCAACAATCTGCATCAGCGAAAATATGAGAGAAAAATGTTTCAACCGAAGATCTGCTAAAAAGGTACGTGTGTCTTATTGATGCTGCGGAGCGAGGAGTAACTGGGAACTGAGGTCATCGACTACATTTCACTTCAGCACAGGGTTTATTAAAAGACTTGACGCCTATGGGATCTTGAAAACAAGGAAATTGTTATTTCGACACATGAACAGAAGTATCAGAGCACCTCATATTCTTCGCAGCACCAACATACTACCTTTATCCATAGCACAAGAACTCGCCCAAACCTCAATTAACTTACTATCTGGATACCTGGAGCATAGGGAATATTTAAGGGGTAAATCACACAAGGAAACATTGAAACATTACTCATTTTGTACTAATTATAGATGTGGTGGTTTGACGTGATCAGTGTAAAGATTCTGGCAGAAGATCCTCATGCCATGACTTGGGGCATAAGTATCAATATCGGAGCACAGTGTCTGTATCTGGTGTAACTTCCGCCAACTGCAGTAACATCACCGACTCTACTCTTCACTGGCTGCATCAGACATATACTGTATAATTTGAAGTTGACGTAATGAGTTCCATTCGTGATTAAGGACTTGCTCCAGTGCATCATGATTTCGTCTGGAATATCTCTCTGGTGACTTCTGTGAACCATAATGTCACAACATTTCTGGGACTTCTGGCGAGCCATGATAGAGTTGCTTCAGGCAAGAACTCACCAACAACGTGTCTAATGCGACCTACAACGCTTACCTATGAAGAATGACCATGCGTCACCGTTTTATTGTACAACGACCTTTGATGACGTAGATCACTGCATATCATCATGCCTTAACGGTATAGATGTTGCTCATGACATCAACCAACGTAAGAAGTTCACAGTAGTTAGTTGCCATATTGCTGGATTGCCACACACTAAAAGTTAAGACAAATAGGCAGCTCACAAACAGTAGCGACGAACCCTGTCCATAAACTAAGACTTATGTTCCTGCAAAAAAGAAGTCATTCTGATAACAAACGACACTCCTTTAACACGATCTGCTCTAAAGATAAAACCTGCTGATCCCTTGCAAAAGTGTATTTAAAGACGTGTCGGCCATTCAACTGTGCATGTCATCAACAGTTCTTAATCATGAAGGTTTATATCATCTTGGGACTCTGTGCTCTGGCTACTGTGAGTTTGTCATAATTGACAGGAAATGGATGTCCATTTGTTAATTCATATGTAAACTATTTCACTTCGACAAGCTAACAAATATGAGAACCGGCTCTGTCGCTTAAGAGGATTCATTGTACAAAAGTGGGAAACCTCACCTGGAGAGAAAATGATCATTTGTCCTCCTTTTTCGTCTTCCATTTTTGTGGCGGGTAGGAAACCCAAAATGTGTTGGGTTCGTTGTTGCAAAATAGATTTTCTTGAAAAAATTCAATTCATTCCTATGTAGCAATGACAAGATGTGACATGAATGAAACACAGAGGTTTGATTCCAACTCGCTCACTCTTCCAGGCCCAGATCAGACCAGTGGACATCATCAACAACATCCTCGGCTGGAACAGTGACCGAATTCACGGCTGGAGCTTTGAGTACCACAAGAGCCATGTAAGTATGAGATAGTATGACATATAGAAGTCTTACATGTGAGTGTTCGCAACCTCCACACAAATTTTAATGCTCATCCTATAAGAGTCAGTATGGTTTGGGTGTTGTTAACACAATGTTCCATTTCTGAATACCATGACATGTCCACCAAGTCAGCGATTCTGACCACCCGATCCCTGTAGTCGCGTCTTGCAAACATGATCTGCTAAAGATCTGTTCCAAATCTGATCTTCATGGGAATGAGATTTGGGAAAGCAGCTTCCTCGAACCTTGCGGTAGTGGATTTAAACTGGGAGCATTTATCCTAGATTTTGCAAAGATCTCGATTAAAAAATAGAAAAATTGAAAAATGTGGATAAAAGGCGTCAAAACTGTATTACAGTATTGTTTTTTGCTTTCAAATATTACTATTGAAATGCAGCTTTTTTCTTATTTGGGGAGTTAGCCGTTTCCTTGTTGTTCTGCTGTGTCACCTATGGCTCTGCTCCTAAGAGCGATCTCTGTTACTCTTGGCTGTTCTGGATGCTGAGGAAGAATCTCACTTGATTTCTTGCTGAAGCCTTTGTGTTTTGTGTAACGCCGAGTAATCTGACTATATGTCAGTAAATGATCGAGTCTGAACCACATGTACAATCCATTGTTCAGCATCACAAGGATTGAACTGTGCAACTGGGATATAATGACAAGTGCCAACCATGTCATCAAGCCTGACCACCCGTTAGTCGCCTCTTTTATCAAGCTTACTTTGCTGAAGACCAGTCCTACCCTGATATTCACGAGTGAATCAGGCTTGAGCGTTTTCTTCTGTTATATTACTTCGTTATGATGAAGACATCCTGATATTGTACCAAGAGTTTTGCTTTTGTCAGGATCTTCTCCTGGTGAGGAACTCCAACACTTGTTATCTGGTGCATGTTGACGATGACATTGAGAAGCTGTTGGATAGCAAGAACAGCAGGGAAACATTCGAGGTATGTATTGAAAATAAAACGACCGTCGTAAGTGAGTTCGCTTTTACTCCGTTTTAGCAATATTCAAACAGGAACAAACTTCATACGTAATAATATGGGGAATCGATCCAGAATTCACGGATTTAATCAGTTTCGATAATGTGCCGAAGAAGATTCAGGAAGTCCATCGAATCGCTTAAAAATCATTCTGAAAGACCTTTAGAATCTTAGGATCATTGTGTAATGAAGAAGAAAAGTTGTGGTGAATAACACCAGTTGCGTTTTCAGGGAATAACTAAATAAATGTTTTTGATAACGTAAAAAGTAATTGTGAACTATGATTTTCAAGTCAGTGGTGGAGATAGTGATGGAGACGGTGATGATGGTGTTTTTGCTTTTTCCAGGACAAAATCTACCAGCAGATTACATCCCACACTGGCGAGAGCAAGGGCGATCTGAGCGAAATCCGCTCCAAATACCACGACATCCGTGCGGTCGCTGAATGCTTCAGGCACACCGTCTACGACCTGACTCCAAGCTCCTAAGTCTTGCATGTCGACATATTAAAACTTTTTTTGTTACGGTCATCGTTTGTTTGTTTGTTTGTTTGTTTGTTTGTTTGTTTGGGTGAACGATTGTGACTATGAATCCCAGTTTTGCTTGAACAGTTCTGTCTGAAGATCAGTACTGCATGGGGTACGGCTATTTTAAAGTGACACTAAATGGCTTAATGCGGAAAGCAATGTCTTAGCAAGACGACACCTTGTGTACTGTTCGCCATGTGGTTGACTATTGTCAATCTCTCCGTCCGGACGGACGGACGATTGGAGCGGACTGTCGAATCAATCGAACCAATCGAACGAACTAACGTAAGCTGTCCTTTGTCTGAACACGACACACCCGTTTGGTCTGATCGTCGACAGTGTTCAGATTTCAGCAGTTGCTAAATGACCAAGATATATCTGGGGTACTTAGACCATCCCCGATCTCATGCTCTCACCAAGGACGGAAATAACCTTGACCTCTTTGATACGGTTTGATGTGGTTTGATGCTAAGCAAGCAGTTTAACCAAACTCACTGTTTCGACTCGCAGTTTGCATTTAAGGCACATATCCACAGATACACACAATGATTTGAAAAAAATACAGTATAAGGGGAACTCATTTCTACTTTTATGATCTCAAGAAATGATCGAACAAAAGTAATTTTATTGTGGATTTTACATCAAACAGCTTACATACCAAGCGACCCTCGCAGATTTGGGTTTGAACTGGTCTTCAGCAACCCACGCTTGTCGCATAATGCTGACTAACAGGAGCTGGTGTCTAGAGTTTCGAAGCTTTGTTAGCGCTAAGATACCCATAGTTAATGTGTGGCACTTACTACTATCATAGCGCTGGGAGAGCTTCGAAACTCTTGGCCCAGGCTCGTCCACTTTTTAGACATATGCCATCGAATCCCAGTTGCGTAGATCGATTCTCGTGCTGTTGATCACTGGATTGTGTGGCCCAGACTAGATCATTTACAGACCGCAACCATGCAACTGGACTGCTGCTGTGTGCGGCGTTAATCAATAAAAGAACGAACGAGCGAGCGAACACATAGAACATTACAGACGACTCTTCTGTAGTAATGCCATCATACATACCGTAGTTGGCCATAAGTGAGTCATCATAAGTACAGTTTCAATGCTCTTACATGTTAATTAACTGTAGTAAGAATAATTTTCTTAAAATTCAGTAGACGTCATATTATTTTGATATTTTGCAAGCATCTTGGAAATAATCTTCGGCTACATGTACATAATTTTCTTTCATCTTTCCGTTGATAAGTTATCGAATGACACCTACATTAAGCACTATAAGTACAACTTTTATTATCTTACCTCACACAGGAATGTCTTTTTCCGATTGGCTAAGCGCTTTTATATTATTTCCAATGTACCCCACTTACAAGCGAGGTACCTTGCTACCAATGGCAACTCATTCGGTACTTCGTGGTAGTACTTCTTGTTCTCGAATCACATTGCACCTGGCATGACACATGGATATTACCGATGTTTCGCGCATGCAAATCGACAGAAGAGAGATAATTCTAAATCTGATTTTCTTGAATCGTCTGCAAAATCTAGCGATGCCTACGAAAAGATTTGCCTCCGGGAAATGTAGCAAGATGAAAGATTCGAATCGTTTGATTCACAGACGATGGCTGATTTGTACGATCTGATACCCATAATTCAAACAGTCCAAAATGCACCCTCTGTCCCTTCGGGCTCAGGGAACATAAACAAACATCGGGGGTACATCAACCCATGGGCCCCACGGGACCAGGGAACAACTTATAATCTGTCCCAAAGACAGCCAGCCAATATATACTCTTCAACAAAAGTAGGGGATAATGAACTTTCAATTTGGATAGGAAGTGTAAACGTTAGCAAACGTTTGAAGGACAGACATCTTATGAACGCACCGCCATTTCCCTCTGTTACCACACCTAAACACAATGCATTATTTGTATGCGCACAACACAGTAGCCCCATACACGTGCATGTGGTCCCATTCTTGATTTTGACGTTTTTTTCAAGAAGGTAGAGAAATCACTTAGAACATTAATTTTGACACTCACCTTGCATCACACATCTGTTAGTGTTTGTTTCTAGTTGTTTGTTTTAAAATGAAAATCGTATGCAAGCAAATTACATGTCATACACCAATCATCTTTCAAAAGCGACTACATTCCAAATAACTATGGTTGTAAGGAAGTGCAAATGGTGATGCACTCTCAAAATAGTCAATATCATATCAACATTAATTGACTCCGAAAACTCTCCTAAATATTTTTAATCGTAAATTAAAAAAATGAAGATCCCTCACTTTCTTTTAAGAGTATATGTCCTGTAAGATAATTCCCAAGAGACGTATCACCAGGGACATGCCTAACACACCATGTACATCCTGGCTTAACCGATTGCCAGTTTTACAGCGACATCCGGTTTCAGACATACGACGTCACCCTTCACATTGACCACTCAATTATACACATGCCGTCGCCAAACACGTTGGGCGAGTTGGCGAGTATACAACCCTGTGCACTGAAAATAACCCACGAATCCGTTGCTATATGACCAGATGGTGGCCACATGAACACGTGCATTCACCTAGTTGTGGGTACAGCAACGTGCAGTAAACTTGGACAAAGTACTGTGACTATGTGTCCCAGTCCACCCAGCTGTCAGATGTGTACCTCGTTAGGATGAGAGAGCCACAATAAACTCGGTGCGCCTAGTGGCAGCAAGAGCTGTATACTCCCCAGGGAGTTGAGATTGAAATACGATGTGCTGTTGAGATTGACATCCGGTGATCGAGGGAAAAACACCAGCGCCTTGAGCATGCACTAGTGCGTTGATATGTGCGCTGTATAAATATTCTATATCTATAAACAGCTTTTGAAACTGATGGGTCCGGCGCCAAACAACAGTTATTACTGAATTATGTATCTTAACAGTGAATGGGCGTAACAGCCTGTAGAAACTGCCAAACGGTATATGGTACATTGTAAGAGTTACGATGCTCGTAGCTATACGCTTGTCTAAAGCTAGCGTGAAAATGTGAGAGCTGCGGCTTTGAAAGACCTACGCCTGTCTTCAATGTATCATTATGTGTGAAAGTTACGATGGTCGTTTCTCTACGTCTGTTCTAAATATAGGACTTACGTTGTTGGAGCGATACGCCTGACAAGTGTCATACACCGTTTACAGTAAAAGCGTTTATGGTATTACACGCTATCGTAACTGCATGATATATCACACTCTTACGAATAGCGTAGTACAACGAATGGTTTGAGGACAGAGATCTCCGGTAATCGTATCTTTATGCCTAGCGTATCGCAACAAACCAAACCGATATACTCTGTCACTGCAGGACAGGTGCGACGGTGTACTCCCGCATTCAGTGTCGGGTATGCCGCCACCCTTTACTGGGCAGACACAGCATACACAAATATCGATCGGCCTTGTGAATAACAAGAATTTGATATCATATTTCAGCACCTGACATTTCGGAAGCGCTCTCGATGAAGACGTTATTTTACGTGAACTTCACACAAGGCTTAAAACCAACATTGTCTAAAATAGAAAAAAATACTGATTTCCAGGATTTCAGTTCATGATCATGGAATGCAGTAGTCAATCTAACGCCCCAGTATCATGTAGACAATACTTTAGTTCATAAATCGCTACCTGCCTGTGTGTGAATATCAATCATGAATATGTAAATGTAAAGTGAAATTTAAAACGGAGAGATTTTTGTTAAATTCAGTACTCAAGATGTTTGCGACATTGACTTATTGGCTTTACGCACTGGGATGGAATACGATGGAATACGATCATATTCATTTCAGCAGAACACGGCTATAACGAACCACGCGTAAAACGAACTGAGAAATATTACTAACTTTATTTTGTTATAACCACATTTCGACTAATGTATTCAGCAAGTGGTCGGATAGGTATCCGCCACCTCGTTATAAGAGCGTTCGTTATAACGTTAAATGGACCCATTAACCCTTCGAATATCTTGTGATTGGTATTGTCCAAATCCATATGGATGCAAGTATTATATAATTAGTTCGACAATAATATTCGACGAGCACAAGAAAGTACACAGGTGCATCTGTTGCTACAATCCCAAATTTGCGTTCTTTCTCGTAAAATTATTGAAGAAAACGGATTGCAGAGAAAGCAAACCATTATGTTCCGTTTGCCAAAATGCAAGCCAAAACATTTGCACGTGATGTGCACGAATTTTCGCAAAATTGTGATATCTGCCCCAGGCACGTGCACTTTTCGTACAGAAGGTATATAACCTGTTTGTCCTAAAGATTGAACAATGACTTAACACAAAATGCCAAGACTGACGTCAGCGCTTCGAGAACAGGTCACATGAATGTCAAGAAATAGGTGCTTCCAAGGGCCATATTGACACTGGATTGCACAAGACGAATCATAATTCGGCTATGTAACCGTTTCAATATGACAGGCAAGACATGAGATCGACCCAGAAGTGGTCTACCACAACAGAGTCGCTACCCGCATGTTATTCACCGACATAACCAGATATTGACAGTGAGGTCATCAGCAGCCACATCAATGGGTACGTCGACTTCGTGCTGCTGGTATATGGACCCACCGACCGCTGCGTAGAAAGCCTGGACCCTCCGGTGTAATGCGAACTGAAGTGGTCATCACTACATCGCTGTTTATTGTTACAATGACATTTTGCTGATAAACACGTGTCTTGTATTGTGCTTCAAAATACACTTTCTATTTCATCCAAAGGTTTGTTATCTTTGTCTTACTGGAAGAAACACAACATGTGTACTTTCTTTTTCTCGTCAATATATATCCTCTTACTGTTGTCAGTGATCATTCAGAACCCGCAACTAGTACTGGATATGTAACTGAACCACGTTACGAAACTTGTTGTACCTGTGTACCCTCCCACCCCACCTCACCCCCACCCCCACCCCCAAGTCTGTAAATCTGACGTGCATGTAGGTCTTAGGAAATTTTGAGCTAATTTCATTTCCCTTCTCTTAGCAAGTCTAAATGTACGTCTCGACTCATCCTCTCACCATACTCACTGGTGTTCAACCCAAGAGGCTTTTGTCTATATTAAAATTGATTTAGAATTGCTATTAAAAGTGTCAGAGACTAAACGTAAATCTATCTCAGCTGGTGTTTGCAAAAGTAAAACGAAATGTGGCATGCTCTTTTAGTAAACACCAAATAACCTGTTCTTAAATACTATATTTTCAATAATATTTGAACTACATTCTGCGAGAACATGGACTGCTAATAGATAACAGGTACACCTGGAGTACAGATAGCGGCTGACCAGCTGTTGACAATGTGGTGAGATTATCTTGTTTTTACTTTTTGAGACAAGCATGCGGCTGCTGATTTTATCTACACTGTCCCTTGTGGCATATGTGAGTTTATTATTCCTCATTAACACATTCCTCCTTTATAAAAATGTTACATTTTTAAATAGGTCTTGTACTTTACCGGCATTATTTTAGTTATTGATATACTTATTCATGAATCATAGATACCATGTTATTATTCGATCAATATAAATGTAATATATTACAAACCAGTGGCTTGTGTGTCGCTTGTTCATAGAACCCTGGTCACGAATCATCTAAATTCAACGTTGATCAGAGGGAGTTCTTGGATGATTGACCGCGTTTTGTAATCCTGCCCCACAATGAAACCCTTACCTGATGTGGAAGTTAAACATGCACTTCTAGTCCCTGCAGTGAAGGGTATCCGGTGGGATAAGAAATGTGACTGTTAACCTTCTAGGAAACTTGGTTTAAATGGGGTAGTTAATGTCCTAGCGGTCCGGACATGTATACTGGCACTTCATATATGTTCATAATAATTTTATTAAAGTATTGGTGATGCTCCTTTCAAAGAGTATACACATCCAGAAGTTTCCTTTCAGAAAGAGGATGGGGTGAGGATGGGGGTCGGGGTGGATAGGGGAGATGATGACAGTGGGGATGGGGTGAGGATGGGGGTCGGGGTGGATAGGGGAGATGATGACAGTGGGGATGGGGTGAGGATGCGGGTCGGGGTGGATAGGGGAGATGATGACAGTGGGGATGGGGTGAGGATGCGGGTCGGGGTGGATAGGGGAGATGATGACAGTGGGGATGGGGGTGAGGATAGTGGTCGGGGTGGATAGGAGAGATGATGACAGTGAGGATGGGGGTCGGGGTGGATAGGGGAGATGATGACAGTGGGGATGGGGTGAGGATGGGGGTCGGGGTGGATAGGGGAGATGATGACAGTGGGGATGGGGTGAGGATGCGGGTCGGGGTGGATAGGGGAGATGATGACAGTGGGGATGGGGTGAGGATGCGGGTCGGGGTGGATAGGGGAGATGATGACAGTGGGGATGGGGGTCGGGGTGGATAGGGGAGATGATGACAGTGGGGATGGGGGTGAGGATAGTGGTCGGGGTGGATAGGAGAGATGATGACAGTGAGGATGGGGGTCGGGGTGGATAGGGGAGATGATGACAGTGGGGATGGGGTTAGGATGGGGGTCGGGGTGGATAGGGGAGATGATGACAGTGGGGATGGGGTGAGGATGGGGGTCGGGGTGGATAGGGGAGATGATGACAGTGGGGATGGGGCTAGGATGCGGGTGTGGGTGGATAGGGGAGATGATGACAGTGGGGACGAGGTGAGGATGGGGGTCGGTGTGGATAGGGGAGATGATGACAGTGGGAATGGGGTGAGGATGCGGGTCGGGGTGGATAGGGGAGATGATGACAGTGGGGACGAGGTGAGGATGGGGGTCGGGGTGGATAGGGGAGATGATGACAGTGGGAATGGGGTGAGGATGCGGGTCGGGGTGGATAGGGGAGATGATGACAGTGGGGACGAGGTGAGGATGGGGGTCGGGGTGGATAGGGGAGATGATGACAGTGGGGATGGGGGTGAGGATAGTGGTCGGGGTGGATAGGAGAGAGGATGACAGTGGGGATGAGGTGAGGATGGGGGTCGGGGTGGATAGGGGAGATGATGACAGTGGGGATGGGGGTGAGGATAGTGGTCGGGGTGGATAGGAGAGAGGATGACAGTGGGGATGAGGTGAGGATGGGGGTCGGGATGGATAGGGGAGATGATGACAGTGAGGATGGGGTTAGGATGGGGGTCGGGGTGGATAGGGGAGATGATGACAGTGGTGATGGGGTGAGGATGGGGGTCGGGGTGGATAGGGGAGATGATGAGAGTGGGGATGGGGTTAGGATGGGAGTCTGGGTGGATAGGGGAGATGATGACAGTGGGGATGGGGTGAGGATGGGAGTCTGGGTGGATAGGGGAGATGATGACATTGGCTGTGAGGTGAGGATGGGGGTCGGGGTGGATAGGGGAGATGATGACAGTGGGGATGGGGTTAGGATGGGGGTCGGGGTGGATAGGGAAGATGATGACAGTGGGGATGGGGTTAGGATGGGAGTCTGGGTGGATAGGGGAGATGATGACAGTGGGGATGGGGTGAGGATGGGAGTCTGGGTGGATAGGGGAGATGATGACAGTGGGGATGGGGTGAGGATGCGGGTCGGGGTGGATAGGGGAGATGATGACAGTGGGGATGGGGTGAGGATGGGGGTCGGGGTGGATAGGGGAGATGATGACATTGGGTGTGAGGTGAGGATGGGAGTAAGGGTGGATAGGGGAGATGATGACAGTGGGGATGGGGTGAGGATGGGGGTCGGGGTGGATAGGGGAGATGATGACAGTGGTGATGGGGTGAGGATGCGAGTCGGGGTGGATAGGGGAGATGATGTCATTGGGTGTGAGGTGAGGATGGGGGTCGGGGTGGATAGGGGAGATGATGACAGTGGGAATGGGGTGAGGATGGGTGTCGGGGTGGATAGGGGAGATGATGACAGTGGTGATGGGGTGAGGATGGGGGTCGGAGTGGATAGGGGAGATGATGACAGTGGGGATGGGGTGAGGATGGTAGTCGGGGTGGATAGGGGAGATGATGACAGTGGGGATGGGGTGAGGATGGGGGTCGGGGTGGATAGGGGAGATGATGACAGTGGGGATGGGGTTAGGATGGGGGTCGGGGTGGATAGGGGAGATGATGACAGTGGTGATAGGGTTAGGATGGGGGTCGGGGTGGATAGAGGAGATGATGAGAGTGGGAATGGGGTGAGGATGGGGGTCGGGGTGGATAGGGGAGATGATGAGAGTGGGGATGGGGTTAGGATGCGGGTCGGGGTGGATAGAGGAGATGATGACAGTGGGGATGGGGTGAGGATGGGGGTCGGGGTGGATAGGGGAGATGATGACAGTGGGGATGGGGTGAGGATGGGGGTCGGGGTGGATAGGGGAGATGATGACAGTGGGGATGAGGAGATGATGACAGTGGGGATGGGGTGGGGATGGGTGGATTAATGACCCAGAAAGGTTTCCATCTTACAAAGCCAACTAAATACATTTTTGCAGTGCTTATGTATGGTATCCCAAACTGAAATACGAAAAACGCCCATCTCATGTCACCAATCCTTTCGCTATCAAGACGAAATGAAAAGAGATGTATCTCGACGTAGAAAGAAAACCCATGGAGGAACGTTACAATGACATTCATCTTGTGTATGCGGCATCATTTCGCCTTATCACCACACACAAACACAATACATGGGAAGCACGTGCACAACGTGGGAGGCTCCTACACGTGCATGGGGTGTCATTATGAATCTTGATGTTTTTCAGGCAGGTCGATAAATCACTGTAGACCATTTTTCCCGATATTTTTCTTGCATCCGTGCATGGTCAGGCTTTTCAGGGTCAAATCACAAACACTAGCGACTGAAAACTGTCAACCTGAAATTTCCATGTCATACTCTAGTCACCTAACAAGGGGGATGACTGAATGAAATCCATGTGGTGATGCATTCTCAAAACAGCCATTATTATTGTATCAACATTGATTCAATCCCATATGTCTCCCAGTTTCGACAATCGTACATTGAAAGTATACTTCCCCTACTTTTTGAAGAGTATATTTAAACACGGATCGGTATATCTGTCATTCTTCGTTCCTCTTGGCATTACAAACAAGCATTTCAGGGGGTCTCCTTAGTTCTTGTTTTGTTTCATTCAGCCTAAAGGGCAGCGGGGTAGCCCAGTGGTTAAACCGTTCGCTCGTCACGCCAAAGACCTGGGTTTGATTCCTCAAATGAAAACAATGTGTGAAGCCAATACCTGGTGTTCCCAGCCATGATATTGCTGGAATAAACCTTATTGACTCACTCACCCTCTCTCCCTTGTCCAGCTTTGGGTAATTTGCTCTCCCATCTTCCGGGTTCGATTTGCCCCTGGGGAAACGTTCGAAATAATCGACGGCCACAGCATGGCCTGATGGCCAGCTGGCAAATTCAAGTATTGCAAACACTGCACTGGGGTAGAATATATGAAGCCCATGTCTGGTGTCCCGGCCCTGATATTGCTGGAACAGTGCTAAAACTGCAACGTACACCACACTCGCTCGCTTATCGCGATCGGAGATCATTTAGTTGTCACTCTGGAGATCGCTCCATAAGAAATCTGGCCTGTGTCGATATAACTGAAACAGAAGTACACAAGAGTTTAGCTCACTCTGTCTGCTTTCTATGACTATTCCAGGCCCAGTTTGGGTTAGGAGTCTTCGACTTTGGAACTGGGAAAATCCAAGGGTACACTTTCGAATATCATCGTTCAGCTGTGAGTACTGGTGAATCTTTCAGCAAATATGGTAAAGAACCTCGTTCACCATCAGACAAATGATTTTGACATGCGTGATATTATTATGGTGTTACCAATGCTACCCCGGCATGGGTGTTTGCCTGACAGTGGGAGAATGTAAAATAGTAACCCAATTTTGCAGATTCAGTTCGCGAAGTCTGGATAGGGTGAATTAACTGTCATTTATTTTATTTTCTAAACTGGCTTGAAAAATCAGTTACAAATTTCCCAATTTGTCTGGAAAAAATCGAGGTGAAAAGATTATTCTTGTACCAATCGGTAACAAATGAACACAAATGACATTTGGAAGAGAAAGTGGTGGCGATATCCTTTATTCTCCAAATGGAGGCCATGTTGAACTTCCTAAATTCTCCAGATGGAGATCATTTTGAACTTCCTTTGTTAGTTCTCCAAATGGAGGCCATATTAGATTTCAGTAATTATCCAAATGTAGGTCATATCGCTATTCCCTAATTCTCCACACAGAGACCATATTGAATTTCCTTAAATCTCCAAATGGAGGCCTTATTGAAATTCGCTAATTCTCTAAAAGGAGGCTATATTAAATTGCGCCAAATTTCCAAAAAGAGCCCAGACGTAATTTTCATATTTTCCAAATGAAAGTCATATTGAATTTCGATCAGTTCTAAATATGATTTTATAAATATCATTGAATTTCGGTGATTTTGCAAGTGGAGGCAATGTTGAATTTCGTCAGTTCTAAATATTACTGAGGGGACACAAACATCTCATACTCCATTTCCGATATCATTATCATTGTTTGAACTGCCAAGGATATTACACATAATTATAACGTTTTTGTTTTACATTGAATTGGTCAGTTCGCTAAACTATCGATTTGCTATTTGTTCCAAAGTTGAAAAAATAACCACAAATCCCTTACTATTTATTGTAGATGTAACGGACAATTACCTCGTAGATCGGATTATTGATTCTAATGAAATTTCCTCACAACAAAAAATAAAAGAGCAATTTGCAATATAGATTTCAAAGATAAATTCCTCGTGGCTTGAATGTACCCTTAGCATCAAATGGTTCATTAGCTCCAGAGGTGCGTGTATGTATAAGATACTGTTATGAGATATTATAAGATATTATGAGATATTATATCATATCATGAGATACTATGAGATATAATATATTGGAGATATCATGAGAAATTATGAGATATTGTGAGATATGAGATATCATGTTATATTGGGAGATATCTTGGATATCATGTTATATTGGGAGATATCTTGGATATTATGAGAAATTGTGAGATATGAGATATCATTTTATACTGGGAGATATCATGTTAACTTGGGAGATATTATAATATACGCGATATCATGAGATATTATGTGATATCATGAGATATTATAAGATATTTTGAATTTGACTCAGGACCTGGTCCTAGTGAGGAACGACACAGCCTGTTTTATCGTTGAAACTGACGAAGATTTGACAGAAAAGATGAAGAATTACCCAAGTAGGGAGGCATTGGAGGTACACTGTCTTTCTTTGAGTGAGTGAGTTGATGATTGGTGAGGTGGCTGAGTGAGATGATGATTGGCTGAGTGAGGGAGTGGCTGAGTGAGTTCTTGAATGACTGAGTGAGGTTATGTTAGGGTTAATGGTTGGGTAGATGATAGTTTTAGTCATTTGGTGGGATTGGTTGTTTTCATCCAACGAATATTAAAATACAAGGTTGTTTGTAGTGACCATATCCCTACTTAGAGTGGTATATTAGAGTGGGAACTATCTCATCTGGCAACACCCGCTCCACTCTCCCTATCACAATGTAATGTGGGCGGTGAGGTAGCCTCGCGGCTAAAGGGTTTGCCCGTCAAGATGCAATCCGGGGTCGCTCACCCAAAAGAGGTACAGTGTATGAATCCTCTGTCCGGTGTCCCCAGTTGGGGCATTGCAGAAGTAATGGTCGAAGCGGGGTAAAACCATTCACTCACTGGCAGTGAACTGACAGACCGTGACTAATGTGTTCATTGAGACGTCACGTACGAGCCCCCTGTTGTCAGACTGGCATTGTCATGACATGTCACGTTGCCCACAACACTACTTTAAAATGACTAAATTGGGCATTTTTTAGACATTCAGCCAACATCAAACACGAGCGGTCGTTTACAATTAAAACACTGTGGCGCTAATCTAATCTCCTCTTGATCATTGCTTGATACAATTTCTCTGCTAACGTTCTGAGACAATTCAACGGAAACGTGTTGTCCTTTCAGAACGAGGGGTAGCCTAGTGGTTCAAGCGTTCACTCGTTACCGACAAGACCTTGATTGGATTCTCCACATGTGTACCATGTGTGAAGCCCATTTTTTGTCTCCCCCGCCGTGATATCGCTGGAATACTGCTAAAATCGGCGTACAACTAAACTTACACACTTCCTGTTTCAGAACATTCTGTATGGTCAGATACAGGCTGAACTGGGCGAGACTGTGTCGAGTTTAACCGACCTCCGCAGTGAATACCACGACATCAGAGCGGTGGCTGAATGTTTTAACCATGATGTTTTCAAGATACAGTATAGTTCACCATAACCCTTTGTCTAAGTGCATTAATAATTAAACACAGGCTTTTAAGTGCAAAATTAATGATCTTTGGTGTGGTTTTACTGCACGACTTCATGTGTGTTATGCCTGTCAGTGGTGTCAGTCGAACATTACTTACTTTATCATGCAAGTTTGTATGAACGGTGGTTGCTAAAGGTTGAAAACGACTTACACTTGTCGCCTTCTGTCATATCTCATTTTCAGTGGTACATTCTTACAGCTGTTTCACACCGTCATTATTGCAAATATAGTTTTGTGCAGTTTTCGAGTTGTGCAGAATTCATCCTCGAAAGACCGACACCATCAAACTGTTAGTGAACGGTTTAATAACATCAGTGGTGGACAATTTCACACCTGGGTAATAAATGGCTCACCAACGATTTAATGGTGGCACATCTGGCACAATGATAGTCCTATAATTACTCTAAATCTTGGTGTATTTTGTTTTCATCTATAGAGCCATAATACCCTAAACTTCGATATGTTTATGCATCTTTACGGAAACGTATACGAAGCTAGACATTGTTTTACTGGCTCATTGTATAATGATAGAATGGAAAGATATTTGGTCGAATTACGAAGATATGTCTTCTCTTTTACAACATCACTTTGGGGGACAATCTGGCGTATACAAATAGAGATACTGATAAATTTCCTACACCTAAATAATAAAACCTACTCACCTCTCGCGTGATAAATCGTTCACTTCCTGCTATTAAATATTTCCTGTCGTTCACCGCTCCTGCAGTGTTGTGTATGTATTGCTCTTTACGATAACTTTTCATCGTATCCCGGTGACATTAAGTACACCGGAACCTGTCTAAATCGGACATTCATGGGACTGCAGCATGGGCCCGTCTTAAAGAGCAGTTCGGAATAAATACAATCCTACACCTTTTGATATTGAAATGGACAGACGGGGTTGAAAGTTAGTGAACAGTAACGCCTTAAGTGTATGCATAAAACGCGGTCGGGTAATGACAGAATTCCGGTTTAGTCAGGTTTCACTGCAGCTGGAAAAAGAGAGGCACTAACTGAGCCATGAAACAACATTCATTCTGCATCGAAACACTTTATGATACTACATCTCAAAATCAGAGTGTGCTGAGAGATGAGCGGGGAGCAGGGCCCATTGATAATAAATGAGAGCGATTAAATGTCAATCATTTCTAGTATTTTAGTTTCCTGATGGGAAATACTGATTAGTAAGGCTGGTTGTAAGCAAATATCCTTGGCATTTCAGCCTAGAAGAAATGTATGCCTTGACTTCAGGATCAGGGGCTGACAGTAAATGTCTTCACATGATGGTCATACTGAAACACTCGGGCACTAAGCAAGTGAGTGAGTAGGTGGGTGAGCGGGTGAGTGAGTGAGAGAGAGAGAGCGAGTGGGTTGGTGAGTGAGTGAGTGAGAGCGAGTGGGTGATTGGGAGGGTGAGTGAGTGAGTGAGTAGGTGGGTGGGCGTTTGGGCGGGTGAGTGAGTGAGTGAGTGAGTGAGAGAAAGCGAGTGGGTGATTGGGAGGGTGGGTGGGTGGTTGAGCGAGTGAGTAGGTGGGTGGACGGGTGAGTGAGAGCGAGAGCGAGTGGGTTGGTGAGTGAGTGAGTGAGTGAGAGCGAGTGGGTGATTGGGAGGGTGGGTGGGTGAGTATGTGAAGTGAGGGAGGGAGAGCGAGTGGGTTGGTGAGTGAGTGAGTGAGTGAGTGAGGGAGAGCGAGTGGGTGATTGGGAGGGTGGGTGGTGAGTGTTAATGTGGAGTGAGGGAGGGACTGAGGTGTAACGTCGATTTTAGCAATATTACAGCAATGTGGGCTTCACATGAAGGGGACCGAACCGGGGCCTGCGGCGAGAGCAAACAACGCTTTGACCATTAGGCTACCCAACCGCCTATGTACTTATGAATAATGTGAACTGATGTGTACTGTGAAGGGCTTCAACCATTGTCCACATGTTGGGAAGCATACGTCAAGGCTGAGAGAGATTTATCAGAGTGAAGACGTGTTATAGTTCTGCTATAACAGTGCAGTATTTCTGGGCGGGTCACACATTCCAACTGTATACGGGCAAACCCAGAAGGAAACCCCGTATCCTTCGCATGCTAAGGGAGGTAACTCTACAGAGCAAATTCTTACCTTGTATATCAGGTACCTCCCTGACAGGATAGATTGATGAATACGTGTAATTACGGTTACTTTATTCAAAAATTAATAAAGTACTGCTTAAATAGTTAATCGTGCACTTTGTGGTAATACGCGGCGCTGACTGGATTAATGTAAGACAAGAATAAGGCCACAATACATGTCAGTATTGACATGGCAGGTATTGTCATGTATTGACATGACAGGTATTGCATTTATATTGACATGACAGGAATGTGAAATGTGACTGCTGTGCACTCAGTGCAGATCAATGTTTACCTTGGTTCCCATGGCAACTAAAACAGACAGCCACCACATTTAAGACGACTTGAAAACCTGCCCTCTATCTCTCTCTGGCTTACTGCTGTCAGTACAAGAAGGTCATACAGTGAAACAGTCTCACGCAGGTACGTGTGTTTCATTCTTTTGACTTTTTACGTTGTATTGTCTCAGGTGATATACAGTCAAAACCCGGTTTTCGAAGTTGTAAGGACCTATAAATGAACCGAGTTATCAGAGAATCACAGATTGGTCGCATTAATAGGGAATACACAAGGATTCAGTTTCACCTCGTGACATGCAAACGTTCGACACGTATGTATTCATTTGTATATTGCTCTCACATGGTTCTCGACAGGCTGACAGTAAAATATTTGGAATTTGGGGGTTTCCTCAGACCGTGAAGTTTGTGAATTTCAGCTGAAGTATGGTTTTACGCCGCTTTTAGCAACTTTCTAGCCATATCACGGTGGGGAACACCAGAAACCGGATTTCACACATTGTACCCATCGAACGTGAGTCTTCGTCTTAACAAGCGAACGATTTAACCGCAAGGCTACACCACCGCCGCTTTAGTAAAAGGATGTTTATAATTATTCCCCCGGCATGTAATGCAGGGGATATAGTCGACGCTTCGTTTGTCTGTCCGTCCGTCCGTAATCATTTTGTTTCCAGAGCATAACTAAAAACCGTTAAATATTTTTAGACCAAACTTGATAGATATAGTAATCTCAGCCTATGGTTGTGCCTTTTGCTATTTACAGATTTTGGGCATTTTCAATTTTTGTTGTTTTTCCATGGAACGTCTCGGTCTTAGTCAAATGGTGATAGGTATATCAATCAGAACCTTAAGTTATTTTCTCGGTTTCCATGGCAACGTTTCGGACTTGGTCTCACAAGTGAGAGGTGTGTTTCGTTTCCGGAGCACCACTCAAAAACCGTTCATTATTTTTCTGCAAAACTTAGATATGGCAGTCAGAACCTAAAGTGGTGCCTTTTACTATTTACAGGTTTTTGTGATTTTTTATTTTCTCGGTTTCCATGGAAACGTTTAGGACTCAGTTTCGATAGGGAGGGATGGGCTTCGTTTCCGGAACAGACTAAAAATGTCTTAATATCGTTCTGCAAAACATGGTAGATATATCAATCAGACCCTAAAGTGGTGCCTTTTGCTATTTACAAGTTTATGTGATTTATCATTTTCCCATTTTCCATGGAAACGATTCAGAATCACAAGGGATGGATGAGCTTCGTTTCCGGAACACAATCCGAAAACTTCTTTATATCTTCCAGCAAAACTTGCGGCGTGATGCCTTTTGCTATTTGCAGATTTTTGTGAATTATCATTTTCTGGGTTTCCATGGAAATGATTCTGAGGGATTGGCAAGACAGATCTTGAAGGTCTTTTCATGATTTCCACGGAAATGATTCAAACTTAATCTTAAAAAATGTCAAGTAACCGTCAGATGATTTGTCCTTTCAAATATGTTGGGGCTGGGTGAGATATTCGTCTTCAGATGACTCATGTGTAAATTAGATGAAGAACTGTGTTTACAATACATATTCAAGTTTGATAAGGGTCATTTTTGACATAACTTCACTTGGGAGTCGTCTTAGACAGCCTACAAGTTCAAGTGTTCACTCGACCACCGGAGAACCAAGTTCGACTCCTCTACACATGGGTGCAATGCGTAACACAAAGCATTGGTGTTCCTACCATGATATACGTGCGCAGGTCAGCACAAAACCATATTCGTGTGACAAACCAAGTGTCACGTATTGTAAAAAGTATTTAATTGTTTCAGTTGCAGCTTTCAGCATGTCCAGTTCCTGTCATGACATGATCATTCTGACCGCACTGGTCATCGTATCTCTGCAGGAAAGTGAGTAGCTATTTTAACATCAGCGCCATTCATTCCTGTAGGCGTGGAACTATTCGTAAATTTAAAAGATTCAGTGTAATCCCACGCCCTCGTAACGTACTGAGCAAACACAACCTGGGATGGTTGTGGGGACAGGAATTCCTTGGGGTGGTCTATGTACACAAAGTTATGAATTTGTCCTCAACGATACCTATTGCCTCGGACGCCTATGTACACAATGCTATAAATATGTCCTTAAACTCTACCTATAATCCTGACGCCTATGTACACAATGTTATAAATATATTCTTAACTCTACCTATAATCCTGACGCCTATATATACAAAATTTTATGAATATGCCTTTAACTCTACCTTTAATCCTGGACGCCTAAGTACAAAATGTTATGAATATGTCCTTAACTCTACCTTTAATCCTGGACGCCTATGTACACAAACTTATAAATATGTCCTTAACTATATCTATGATCACAGACGCCCATTTACACAATTTTGTAAATACGTCCTTGACTTATCTCTGTATATCTGTACCCATGAAGATCCCGGGGTAGAATAGGCCTTCAGCAACCCATGCTTGCCATAAAAGACGACTATGCATAGCGTTATCATCTACACAATAGGAAAAGCGAGTTTGGCAACGCGTACTATCTCCTGTTTCTCAACTCCATCGACCCGTAGGTAGAATAGGTCTTCAGCAACCCACGCTTGCCATAAAAAGCGACTATGCTTTTCGTAAGAGGGTCGGGTGGTCAGGTTCGCAGACTTGGTTGACACATGTCATCGGTTCCCAAATGCGCAGATCGATGCTCATGCTATTGATCATTGGATTCTCTGGCCCAGACTCGATTATTTACTATGGCTGAGTGCGGCGTAAAACTAAACTCACTCACTAGTGTTCTCAAAAACGATTTGACCCAAGTCATAACTGGGTTTTGCTTCCTCGATTACTTTGGTCATTGATTGTAAGTGTTATCCAGAATATTGGCATAATGTATTGCATAAATCTATCGAGTATCGAGTTGTGGCCCTTTTGGGTGGGACTTGTTAAAATCTTGTTGGCATTTGTTCATTTGCAGTGAACTAGCACTAAGGTTAAGTTGGTAACGGTGAAGATCCGCGTTCGAATTGATCTTCAGTAAAACATGCTTGTCGTTTGAGGTGATTAACGGGATCTCGGGTTCAGGCTAACTGGCGTGGTTGACACGTCATCGTAAATCTATTCCGTAAATCTATGCTCATGCTGTTAATCACCGGATTGTCTGGTCCAGACCTGATTAATTGCAAACCACCATTATACATCTGGATTATTGCTGAGTGCGACGTAAATTCTAAACTCACCCCAATATTCTCTTCGGCTACTAAATGATGCATATAAACTAGCGTCCAAAAGACACTCCTCCAAACATTTTTTTTGTCTAAAACAAAAAGTAAGCTAAATATGGTATTACATTTATTGCAAAATCAATCATTTAGCAACAGTATTTTATGGATAACAAGAAGAAAAACGACGCAGTTCGTGATCTAAGATCACATGAATGACACCAGAGTGCATTATCCCGTATTCGATTACCAGTGCAGAATCGACACGGAGGTGCTCAATTGGGGACAGATCTTTAAGAGCTGGAACTTGCTTTCGTCACCAAAGTTCAATCTTCGCCAGTTTCGCTGCTGCCAGTGTGGCACAGTACTGGTTCATCTCAATCTGGCACGTCGATGTGGGCACCTCAACGTCATGCCCTTGAGACCATGAATGCGGCACAAGGACCATACAAGCATCGTCGTTAGGTCACACTGACTGGATGTCCAATACTGTTGAAGGTTTATGACGCCAGACTGACGCATTCGTTCCTCAAGCGCAACACCTGTAAATACTGGTCTTCATGTTGGGTAGAGACCTTCAGTCTATCACTCTGCAATACTGCCAGTGTGTCGTAGACGTGTGACACGTCTTCCAATGGTAGATTTGCAGCACCCCATGGTCCTAACTATATGCTCTTCGGTGTGGTCCATCTGTAGCATACCGATTGCTCTCTCCTTTTGCTTTGGTGTTAAACGAGCTATGTTCCTGGTTGTCAATCTATTAAAATGATGTAGGAGATAAACCTGGTTAGCCTATATCCCCTAGTTTGATACGGGTGACTTTGTGCACAGTTTCGTTTTATACGTGTAACTTCGGTATTTTTTAACATTTGGAAATGTTCACTGAGAATAAAAGTGCTGTGTTCGACATATGTGTTTTATCTATTTTCAAACAGACTGACAATATACAGTCGTTTTTATTTTGGTGTCGTTTCTTTTGGCCGCTAGTTTAGTATAAGAGTGAGCACACAGCAATATTCCAGCAAAAAAAAAGAATAAAGAAATACAGAGCATCAAAGCTGGGGACCCCAGAAATAAGCATAGCACATTGTACCCATGTGGAGAATCGAACGAGGGTATTCGGCATGACGAGCGAATGCTTTACCCTCTAGGCTACCCCACCACCCCAGTAATATAAGAGGATGATGTTTTTGTTGGTTTTTTTTCAATCTTCAGCTACAGCCGTGGATATCAGTGACACAAGAGGCTCCAACTCTCGAGCGGTCCCTAATCCACCTCCAAATAAACCCAGTTTCACCCAGTCCAAGCTTGGCGGCATCCTGACCAGGCATACTCATGGCAGGGTACACACTGGTTCTAATAAACCAATGGATGAAGATCAAGGAGAGAATGCCAAGGTCGTCGGAGATGTCACAAGGAAAAGACAAGGTGGAGATCTGACTGTCGGTGATCTTTCAGGTAGTATTTGGAAAGGAAATGGAGTGGCTGGAGGTGATCTCGTAAGGACTAGACAAGAAAATAGAGATTATGTCAATGGCCGTATTCAAGATGAAGATGCTGCCGGGCCAATCTCAAGGAATAAACAATTATATGCAGACACAGACGGCCGTATTCAAGATGAAGATGCTGCCGGGCCAATCTCAAGGAATAAACAATTATATGCAGACACAGACGGCGATGCATCAGGGAGTCACCAAGGTGTAGGGGATGTCTCGGGTAGTTTGCAAGGAAATGGAGACATTATCGATGGTATTTCTGGGCAAGCTGGAGGAGGTGCAGGAGCAGATGAAGAAGGTAGATTCCCAGGTCATGGAGGTCAAGGACGTGCACGTGGCAAGTATCATTTAAAACGTGGTTCCAGATGGCCCCACAGGATGCACGGAGGACGCAGTAGAGGAACGTATGACCAGAATCGGAGAGCACACGGTTGGGGAGGTAGAGGGAAAGGTGGCATTCGTAACGCCGGCAGGGTAGCTGGGCAAAGGATGCACAGCAGAAGACGACATTTTGGAGGAAGACGAATAGGTGGACAAAGTCATCACGGTCGAGATGCTGTCGGGGGAGTTTCAAGGAATAAACAAGGATATGCAAACACAGACGGCAGTGTCTCAGGGAGTCGTGATGGTGTAAATAATGTCGGAATAGTAACAACGAATAAACAAGGACATGCAGACCCAGATGGAGGTGTCTCAGAGAGTCTTCAGGGTGTTGGGGATTTATCGGGTAGTTTGCAAGGAAATAGAGGCGCTGTCAACGGTATAGAGGGGAAAACTGGAGGAACTGCAGGAGCAGATAAAGAAGGTAGATTCACAGGTCATGGAGGTCAAGGACGTACCCATGACAAGCATCAATCAAAGCGTGGTTCCAGATGGCCCCACAGGATGCACGGAGGACGCGATAGAGGAACACATGACCAGAATCGGAGAGCACACGGTTGGGGAGGTAGAGGGAAAATGTTTAAAAGTGCCATGGGTCACATCGGCAGATTAGCTTTGCAAAGGGCTAGAAAACGACATTTTGGGGGAAGAGGTGGACGGGAAATAGATAGAGAAAGATTCGAAGAAGGAGATGCCGTCGGGGAAGTTTCAAGGAATAACCAAGGATATGCAGACACAGACGGCGGTGTCTCACGCAATCGTAATGGTGGAAATGATGTTGGATTAGCAACAACGAATAAACAAGGATATGCAAACACAGAGGGTGGTGTCTCACTCAATCGTAATGGTGGAAATGATGTTGGATTAGCAACAACGAATAAACAAGTATATGCAAACACAGAGGGTGGTGTCTCACTCAATCGTAATGGTGGAAATGATGTTGGATTAGCAACAACGAATAAACAAGTATATGCAGACACAGAGGGTGGTGTCTCACTCAGTCGTAATGGTGGAAATGATGTTGGATTAGCAACAACGAATAAACAAGTATATGCAGACACAGAGGGTGGTGTCTCACTCAATCGTAATGGTGGAAATGATGTTGGATTAGCAACAACGAATAAACAAGGATATACAGACACAGACGATGGTCTCTCAGAGAGTCTTCAAGATGTCGGGGATGCATCGGGTAGTATGGAAGGAAATGGAGACGTTATCAATACTGGGAAAGCTGGAGGAGGTGCAGGAGCAGATGCAGAAGGTAGATTCACAGGCCATGGAGGCCAAGGACGTGCACGTGACAAGCATCAATCAAAGCGTGGTTCCAGATGGCCCCACAGGATGCACGGTGGACGCGGTAAAGGAACACATGACCAGAATCGGAGAGCACACGGTTGGGGAGGTAGAGGGAAAGTTGTTAAAAATGGCATAGGTCACATCGGCAGAGTAGCTGGGCAAAGGATGCACGGTAGAAGACGACATTTTGGGGGAAGAGGTGGAAGAAGAATCGATAGAATGAAATATGAAGGAAGCATGGATAATGGAGGCGATAATGAAGGTTTTGTAGATTATGATAATGGAGGAAGAAAGGAGAAGCAGTTCGATGGACGACAAGCGGAAGAGGGAAGCGTATCAGTAAGGGAGGCAGGTGCGGACGTGGTTGATGAAAACGGTTATGAGAATAATGTAAAGCTTAGCGGTGGAGGAAGAAGGGAAAGAGGAAGAGTAATGGATGCTGGAGACGAGAAGAATGTTGATGTTGGTAGTAGTGGAGAAGAATTGGATAGTGTAAACAGCAGAGGAAGACATGATGGAAAAGTGGGAGGAAGCGGGAGACACGTTAGTAGAGGTAGTGTTAAAGGAGGAAGTGGGGAAAATCTGGGGTTGACCCATCGTGATGAAGGCGGCCGTTGGGGAAGAAGAGGTGGAAGAAGAGGTGGAAGAAGAGGTTAAATCAAAATATACTGTACTGATAAAAACAGGAAGACAAAGATGTAAGGAAATGACGTTTTGGTCCAACTGGTCAAACAGCCAATGTTTAAAGTTCTTATCAAACACCTGGGGCCCATTTCAGAAACCGACCGTATCGCTACGATTGTCGCTAGTCTGTGTTAAAGTATGGGAGTTGCGATCACCTTAGCTACGATTGTCGCTAGTCTGTGTTAAAGTATGGGAGTTGCGATCACCTTAGCTACGACTGTCGCTAGTCTGTGTTAAAGTATGGGAGTTGCGATCACCTTAGCTACGATTGTCGCTAGTCTGTGTTAAAGTATGGGAGTTGCGATCACCTTAGCTACGACTGTCGCTAGTCTGTGTTAAAGTATGGGAGTTGCGATCACCTTAGCTACGACTGTCGCTAGTCTGTGTTAAAGTATGGGAGTTGCGATCACCTTAGCTACGATTGTCGCTAGTCTGTGTTAAAGTATGGGAGTTGCGATCACCTTAGCTACGATTGTCGCTAGTCTGTGTTAAAGTATGGGAGTTGCGATCGCCTTAGCTACGACTGTCGCTAGTCTGTGTTAAAGAGTATGGGAGTTGCGATCACCTTAGCTACGATTGTCGCTAGTCTGTGTTAAAGTATGGGAGTTGCGATCACCTTAGCTACGATTGTCGCTAGTCTGTGTTAAAGAGTATGGGTGTTGCGATCACCTTAGCTACGACTGTCGCTAGTCTGTGTTAAAGTATGGGAGTTGCGATCACCTTAGCTACGATTGTCGCTAGTCTGTGTTAAAGTATGGGAGTTGCGATCACCTTAGCTACGATTGTCGCTAGTCTGTGTTAAAGTATGGGTGTTGCGATCACCTTAGCTACGACTGTCGCTAGTCTGTGTTAAAGTATGGGAGTTGCGATCACCTTAGCTACGATCGCTTGTGAAATTGGGGACTGTATCAGCAGTTACATCTTTAATAAGATTAAATCGTGCAACATCTGAATCCTATTGTTTGTAATGTTTACATACTGTAATCGTGGCTCTGAATAATAATTTATATCAAGACATTTCAATGACTGGGAGTTACAACGAGTGTTGTGGCACTGCCATATTCATTAACGGTTAACATGCACTGACATCAGTGCGTTCAGCGCTTACCTGCAGTGTTTTCGAGCTCTGCTGCGACAATCACAATTCAGACCACTCCTGTAACGCCTTAAGCGGTATTTGAGGTCTAGTCAACACCTTCAGTGGTACCTGAGGTCTAGTAAAGACCTGAACCGGCACCGATACGTGAGCTCAACAGCAGTTGAGGTCTAATCAACACCTTGAGTGGTAAATGGTGTCTAGGGAACATGTTCAGTAATACCTGAGGTCTAGTGAACACCTTCAGTGGTACCTGAGGTCTAGTGAACACCTTCAGTGGTACTTGAGATCTAGTGAACACCTTCAGTGGTACCTGAGGTCTAGTGAACACCTTCAGTGGTACCTGAGGTCTAGTGAACACCTTCAGTGGTACCTGAGGTCTAGTGAACACATTCGGCTGGTATCGTAAGGGTTTTTCGACTCTCTGTAACGGGCACTCATGGTGCTGTCGACATCCTGTACCAAGTATTTGCAGTATTAATACTCTCTGATGGGTGTAACGGGTACTTTAGGTGTTATCGGCCTTTGATTGGTATCCACAGTGTTGTCAAGAATCTGTGATTGGTACCTGCAGTTTTATCAGCAATCTGTAATGGATACCTGCAGTGCAGTGCAGAATCTGTAATGGCCTGCAGTGTTGTCAACAATATATAACAGATACCTGTAGTATTGTCAACAATCTGTAACAGGTTCCTCCAGTGTCGTCGACTGTCTGTACCGGGTACCTGCAGCTTGATATGTAGTTAAATGTAAGTGTTTTGTTGACGAATCGTTCTGTTTTTCATTCATTGTGTTATGTTAATTGAGGCATATATACACGTGCTGTCTATAGTGCAACAAATCCCGATAACTGCCTTGATCTTAAGGCCTGTGAACATTTAGTGTACCTTGCACCTCCTGCCAATTCACTAGAGATTATCCCTTTTCTACCCACGAAGACGTGTGGGTGGACATCCGCCGAGAAAGGGAAGGCAAGTCAGACATTACTCAGCTAACCGAAAACACATTATTACTGTTCTTTCCTAACGACAAGTTGAATCCATAGCCTCCTTCACAATCGTTTAGCTGGTTTTCAAATGTCGTTAGATCGCCGTTGTCATGGAAACATAAACTGAATAAATTTTGAATGAAGCATTGACGTTTTGCAACAGTTGACACTGATGTTGGCGAGGCTGCTCCGTACACGTCGACATAAACGTCAGACGTATTTTACCCAGGACAACACATTTCAGGCAGAGCTGACCTACTAGGTAAGTGGTAACTGGCTAGCTTTTGGTCTTCTATGAGAGTGTTTGTACATATGTAATGTATTCGAGGTGCTTCGCTGTATGTGTATTCTTCACTGCTCTTTCATTTAAATAATCTGCATAATTTGCATGATTACCATGCATAATTATCAAGGTAACACAAGATGCCAAAGACTTAGATATCTACATCTATTATCCACTGTTTCGAACATATAAGAGTGAGATCTCATTTAGCACTAAATCGACAATCTGCTGGGAATGTGATGTCCAAATACAATCATATAAAGCAAGAATTTTTGTATTTTCGAATTTTAAATCCGGTAAATTTAACCTTTAAGTACCAAAGTGTTTTAAACCCTCTTTCGATTTGAAGATTTGGAAAATGTTGCTTAGAAAATGTTTCTATAAATGTTACAGTTGAAGTAGAATATTTTCACTCAGCCTGGTACATGCACATATATATATGATTAAATATCAACATGTACTTGCTGCAATCATCACCCCCCAAGTCGTAGTGTAAATGATAATGGTAAACTATCAGTTGTTGTGTTACAAAACTTAGACTTTACATTGGGATGACATTACAAAGGATCTGATTCCTGAATAATTTAGGACTAAAAACATTTATACTGAGATGGGAGATTTATTTATGTCCCATGATGTTACAATTATCACACTGTATGGTCGGTGAGAATCTGTTTCTTCAGACAGTAAATCTATATAAGGGTCTATTACAAGGTGGCTCTAACGCTAAGTTCGGTACAAGAATTGGCAACTACGTATGTACAGTATCGAATCAGCACATTAACAGACATTACCATAACAAGGGAACAGCTTTGGTTCTCCGTAGTCAAGATTAAGACGCCATATTGTTTTGTTTCAGAGAGAGCCAAAACAATACCTCTATGAAACCAACATTAAGTGGAGCACCTGTCTTAAAGTCAGTCGATATATTCTGTATTTAAGCCAAAGAGAATCGGAAATCGAAGTCCCAGCTGCAAATTCGAATTTTAACTACAAAGCTTTAAGTGAAAGAATTCTATTCCTGCATCATACTGTACATTGTGCGCTAAGGAGTTCCATGAAAAGGTGAAACAGCAGTCTGATCACGACACAGTTTGAATATCCCCCGCTACACAGTCCTACATTGGACCGTGAAGATCTGGGTTAGACCTGATCTTCAGTAGCCCATACTTGTCGTCAGGGACGACTGACAGAATCGGGTGGTCAGACTCGCTGACTTGGTTAACACATGATATCGTATCCAAAATGCGCAGATCGATGTTCATGCTTTTGATGACTGGATTGTCTGGTCCAGGCTCGATTGTTTACAGCCTGCCGCCATATGGCTGGGATATTGCTGAGTGCGGCGTTAAACAACAATCATCGAGTCCTTTATTGTCTAGATCGACATTCCGACTAAACTCAGAGCTGGAAACAAATATATATATATAAATTATATGTTTTACGCATAATATATGGAGTTTCGTTTATTGAACCCCTGAAAGCATAATTTGCAACAAAGCCCAAATCATTTACATTGAAAATATAGAAAAAAGTCAAACGCCTTAGAGTCGAGCGTACGTTTGTCTCAAAATAACAACATGATCCGTGCCTTTGTCTCATCTATGCTGATACTTTTGGAAGTGTAAAAACTCAGATATCGAGAAGTATTTACATAGGTGCCTTCAACTTTGAAACAACAGAGTTCAACAACGTTGAACTAAACGCCTCTGCAATTAAAATATAACGTCACTGTGCGGACAATAATTTAGGATCCAATTACAAATTCTGTTCTTTATCTTCCAGAGAGCATGGGCGGATTATCGGTTTGTTCAACCATCTTGGTGTTCTTTGTGATCACCACGGAGCAGAAGCCAATGACACCAGGTAAACACTGTCGTGATTGCTGCCGCTGTTCTTGTACACTGAAACACAGTTGTGTCGAACATCGATGACTCGAACTTACATTTGTCTCGAAATAGAAACTGTGTCCCACGTATCCCTTTTTGTCATCATTTTGCGGTTGTAGCGAACTTCGAATAAGTCGAAGTATTTACGTAGGACCCTTCGACTTCGACACAGTTGTGTTGAAATGAACTTCAGGAAAACACATGCTGGCCTCTTCATTGCCAAGCGTTTATCTATCGCAAGTATATGACGTGTTTCAGATGTGTGTAATGCACAGATATTTGGACTAGAACAATTAAATTTTAATATTCACCATAGCAACCAATATACAAAAGAAACAATATGTATGAAGAATACATTTGGCATTTCTCGACAAATAGTATCACCGTGTTATAACATGATCTGAAAAGACTGGAATTTTCACTCGAGTATATTTTAACTATAAGCTCAAACAATCCGACAAGATGTAGATTTGAGGGTGTTATTGAGTATCTGATCCTGGTAAACTACAGGTGGAATTATAGCGTTATCATCTACACAATAGGAAAAGCGAGTTTGGCAACGCGTACTATCTCCTGTTTCTCAACTCCATCGACCCGTAGGTAGAATAGGTCTTCAGCAACCCACGCTTGCCATAAAAAGCGACTATGCTTTTCGTAAGAGGGTCGAATGGTCAGGTTCGCAGACTTGGTTGACACGTGGCATCGGTTCCCAATTGCGCTGATCGATGAGCATGCTGTTGATCATTTGATTGTCTGGTCCAGACTCGATTGTTTACAGATCGTCGCCATATAGCTGGAATATTGCTGAGTGCGGCGTCAAACCAAACCCACTCACTCTCTCACTCTCAACTCCAACCTGCTTTACGAAGAAAGCGGACAGGCGAAACCATAAACTGAATGAAAAAGAAAGAAATTCACGTATAGTTTAACTATTTTGATGAATTTTTACAATTTGTGTCATAATATAATATACCCATTTATTTATAAACTTTAAGTAAATCTAGCCGCTTGGCTACGGAAATTAAAAACAAAAATAGATGAAGGACGGCCAAGCTGAGCACTGGGTCTTGGGTCTTTTCTGTATATGTGTACTTGTTTTTGCCCATCAGGATATTGATGGCCACACCGGCAGGAAATTGTAGAGTACGTCATTTCGATATCATGTTACGTGGCTATGAGTAAGTGAGTTTAGTGTTACGTCGAACTCTGAAATATTCTACCATCATGGCGCCGATCAGTAAATAATCGAGCTGTTTGGACCAGACAATCCAGTGATCAGCATAATACTGATCCCGGTAGAGGTCTTTTACGAACAAGCGTGGGTTACTGAGATTAATTCTATCCCAGATCTCACAGTGTGTGAAAGTGAGTACTACTGTTCTATGCCGCTTTTAGAAATATTCCAGCAATATCATGGCGGAGGGCACCACAAATGGCCTTCACATGCTGTACTCATATGAGGAACCGAACCGGATTTTCAGTGAGACGAGCGAACGCTTTAACTAAAGTCTACTAGGCTACCCCATCGCCACTCACCGATACGAGAATACAAAGGTATGACCGTGAACCTGTGTTTGTTACAGAACACTGTCAGTACAAAGAGGGACCCTGGGGAGCATGTAACGAGACGACGGGGACACGCACCGTACATCTGACACTGTCCGAAGGAGGCGAGGAGTGTCCCTACAAGACCACCAAACAGGAAACCTGTGCCTCTCCCACCCCACCGCCAGACTCTGATGAGATGCAAATCAAACGCCCCAGGGGACACGTTAGAAAACGGCCTGGGAGGAACAAGAAAAGGCACTTTAGAAAGCTCCCTTACCCACGTGATGTTCTGGACGATGAAGAGAGAATCGGTGCTGGGAGAAGAGTAGGGGAAGATCACTTCGGACAAGAGGATAACATGGACACAGATCTTCATCCTCAGGGGAAGATGACACACGTGGCGAAAAGGAGTGACAGGAGAAGGAGAAGTACTGACGTTGACGGAGCCGCCGAGGGAGACGTAAACGGTGGTACTGAAGAAGCCGACGCAGCCGGTGATGAAGAAGATGTAGAAGGTGATGACATGGAAGGAAGCGATGACTACAATTATGATGAAGAAAGCGACTATTATGATGGCGAAGAAGACGATGATTACGATGATGATGATGAAATGTTCGACGATTATGACGATGAAGAAGATGACGATGAATACGATGACGATTATGACAAAGATTTTAGAGACGACGACTACGATGATGAGGACGACGGCGATGATTACAGTGATGAGGAAGAATTTGATGAATACGGTGACGAGGACAAACTTGATGATTACGATGATGAACGAGACGATACATACGATGACAAGGAAGAAGGCGATGATTACAATGACGAGAAAGGAGGTGATGAATACGATGAAGAGAAAGGAGGCGATGATTACGATGAAGAGAAAGGAGTCGATGATTACGATGAAGAGAAAGGAGGCGAAGAATACGGTGGTAAGAAGGAAAACGGTGAATACGGCAAGGAGAAAGGAAGCAATGATTATGATGATGAGAAAGAAGGCGATGAATACGGAGACGAGAACGGAGGTGATGAAAACGGTGACGAGGAAGGAGGCAAGGTTTCCGATGGTAATGTTATCGCCCATCACAACGAAAGTGATGACAGTGGCGATGCTGGTGATGGGGTTGCAGATCCCAATAGTAGCAAGGAAAAAGGCGATAAAAGAGGCGAATACTACTAGAAGATGAAGATGACAATAGATATGGTTTCTACGACGTTGAGAGAAATGTTACAAGAACGGTATATGTGGTAGTGAGATTGTTGTATTTGGGCTATAAGGTTAATAAACGTAAGAAAGAAAAGCGACAGAGACGGAGAGCAGTCTGACTTGGATTTTCAAAAAACTGAATAATGGCTGATGAGTGAGTATGGTTTTACGCCGTATTTAGCAATAGTCCAGCAACATCATGGCGGGGACACATGAAATGGGCTTCACACACTGTTCCTGCGGAGACTGGAACCAGTGTCACCAGCGTGACGAGCGGACTGGCTATCCCCAAACGCCAGAGTGAGTGTCTTGGAGAGTTTGACAAGGTTGGCCCATTGTGGAATAGAACCCGGTTGTCCGGCTGTACGTGTCAATGTTTTTGGCTTGTCCTGAACAAACAAACTTATTTTACTAACTATGAGATGCACATATCAGCCAGGATAGACAACGTCCGGTGTTAGTGTCTTCTGATGAACTACAACGGATATACAATTGCAGATAAACCAAAGAACCGTCAGGAAAAATTCGTCACCACTCGCTCCTTTCCGTTACCTCCTAGAAGCTATTCCAATTGGTCACGGGGGAAAGTTTATTTATAGATCTGTCTCTCAGATTTATCAGAAGAAAACCGTCGGCCACAATGGGATGCTGTCGCTATATCAGTTGTTATGATCTTTCGTGACCAACTCTTGTTATTCAATCTCCTTGGAGGTTACGGAAAGGGTCGAGATTTGACGAATATTGTTATGACGACTCGGCAAGTTGTCTGTGCGTCACGCCCTCTGTAGTGCTTTGTAGGACAAATATCATACATTACACGACTTAGATATGGCCAATACCCAACAACTATTAACTATGTTCTAAGTCAAATGTGACCAAATAGGATGTCACAGAAACACCTAAAAAGTTGTAGGTGCCGGCCAGTCGTCGGTGTGGATCTAAATGGACGCTCCAGCTCATGACACACTTTTGGTGCCGTGCGTGGTTTCCTGCTGGTCCTTGGGAAGGTTATAGGGGGGCGGTTATACGTAATGGCTTGTGGTAATCATCATGTTAATGGGGGGTGGGTTGTCAACCATTGTATTCTGGGAACAAGAGGGATAATCAGGGGATGATCACTTATTGTGTACATAGTATTTAGAGGCGGGGCTAGGTTTGCGTGCTGAGGGGGATGGGGTGGGTGCGATTCATGTTAAACATCTTACTCCATAACATTCAGTATCGCATGCTTGGCATAAATCATGAACGGCCCTAAAGGACCTAGCTAAATTGTCAGTGTCCACATGACACACTACATTATTTCTTTTTTCCGCGCATGCTCGAGATGTACCCATGTGAGTGAGTGAGTGAGTGAGTTCACCTTTATGTCGCCCTCCGCATTAGTCCAGATACATGTCGGTGGACGGTAAATATCCGAGTCTGGACCAAATATTCCAGGGATCAACAACATGAACATCGAACTATACAACTGGGATACTGTGACATGTGTCAACCCAGTCTGCAAGCCTGGCCACCCGATCCGGTTAGTCGCCTCTTACGGCTTGCATGGGTTACTGAAGATCGATTCTAGGCCGGATCTTCACGGGTCTGTACATATGTGAGTGAGTAATGGTACAGTTTTAATATTTTCGTGGACAGACTGTTGTTATCCTTTATTACGATGCTTCCATTGGAATATATTGCAAATACATAACGGGTTTGTTTTATTTCCTGTTTTTAAGGAAAGAGATAATCACAGTTACATCCATAAATCCTTTCATTATTATGAGGAATCTCTGCTTAGATTGTAGCACCACGTGCACCTTGTGTATCGGAAACGTGCGTGTAGAAATCAGTATCAAATGCTGATGAAATAGTGCGCCAAACCTGAAAGCGCCGAAAGCGACGTCACAGAAATAGGCCGTTTAAAGAAATTCGTTAATGTGACTATTTTGTATATAGCAGAACCTGGTTGTAACGAACACTGACATGCAGCAGTAACAAGAATGAGTGAGTTTTGTTTTACGCCGTTTTAGAAATATCAGGGAGGGGAACTCCAGAACTGGGCTTCAGACATAGTACCCATGTTGGGAATCGAACCCGGTTTTCGACGCGACGAGAGACCGCTGTAGCCATTAGGCTATCCCACCGCCTCCTAACAAGATTGAATGAAGTCGCGGAACGTTTACTGCATTGTCATAAATGATTCACACAAATAGTAATTACGAATTACGAATTACGAATTTACGGTTATAGCAAATTGACATTCATACCAAAGAAGCAACTATTTTCCGCAAAAAAATTAAACAGGTGTAAAAGCTAATCTAAGCCATTAATGTGCTTATGAAAATGCAAGTCACTCTGATAAGATAACAAAGGAAAGCGGTGACAAAGCAATGATCCTTTCTAACGTGTTGATTGCAGTTAAGTCCGGTTATAACAAGCGCAAATGACCACAAATTGAGTTGGTTATAACCGTACGTCGTTATACTCAATTCGACAAAAACATGCAGCAGCTTGTAGTCGTCATTTACATCTTTTTGTTACAAGAATGTTCCATAAACATGTACAGAACCTATTGTGCATCAAACGCACATGAATATCAAGTGACGACACCACGAAACTCTGTCTTGGGATCAGTAGTAGTTTCGAAAAAAACAACACAAATAGTGATTACACGATGCCATTTAGAAAGTGGTCAAATGCAACATATGTCATATTTGGGATTTCACTTTCTTAGTAAAGTACAAATGCTAGTACTTTTTTTTCGGTTGAGTCCCATCCGGGATTCGAACCCGCACCCTCAGAGTCAGGCACCTAATCGCCAGCACACAGAGTCAGCCGCCTAGCCCGCCACAAAAGTACCAGTCTAGACTACCAGTTGTCCGACTTTCATTTTTGTGGAAGTCGTGGTGGCTGAGCGGGCTAGGCGGCTGACTCTGTGTGCTGGCGATTAGGTGCCTGACTCTGAGGGTGCGGGTTCGAATCCCGGATGGGACTCAACCGAAAAAAAGTACTAGCATTTGTACTTTACTAAGAAAGTGAAATCCCAAATATGACATATGTTGCAACACAAATAGGTTTTTAAAACGTTTATCTCAAAAATATAGGACAGGAAACAGTACAGTTTTGGCAAGCTTCCAATAGTACGATACTCCTCACAAGATCGTGGTCAGTGATGATAAAATTTTCCTATAAAACATGGACAGATTGTTTAACGCTTCTTCGACGAATAAGCAAGTCGAGCCAGGATTCAACATACAATCAGTTTTCTACATTCGTCACCACTCGCCACTTTCCATAACCTCCAAGGACATTCGTCACCACTCGCCCGTTTCCGTAACCTCCAAGAAGCTGTTCGGCTTGTCTTGGAATAACACCAGTTGGTCACGAATGTTGGACATAACTCTGCACAGCGTTTCCCACATTATAAAAAGGTGCTATTGTACGTCCAAAGCACAACAATGTTTCTGTTGCAGAGTTTTCATGTAACTAATTAATAGTGAGTGAGTGAGTGTGGTTTTCGCAGCTTTTATCAACATTCCAGCAACATCACGCCGGAGGACACCTGAAATGGGCTTCACACAACTAATCAACAGTACCATGAAATAAAATATCTGAACAAAGATGGGGAAATGCCACAAGACTCTGACTGTGTGAAGATCACAACTGAAATGAAATCAAACACCGTTGTGTCGAACTTCGATGTATCGAACTACGGTTTCCTCGAAGTAAAGTCCTTGCCATTCCTTATTCAGTCGCCATTCTGTGGCTGTGTCGAACCTTTGATAACTCGAACTATTTGTGTAAGTCCCTCCAAGTTCGACACAACAGTGTTCGACTGCATCTTTGGCGATAACGACAGTTAAGACATCACCTTCCACTGGTTGCGATACAAATGCGCAGAAGTAGTAACTCTGGTAGCAAGATAAAAGTTGGTCCCGAAAAATGTTTACAAACGTCTATGAATGAGCTGTTAGTTAACTCCGCATAGGCTAGCTCGACACAGGATAAAATATGAACTTCAAATAATATTAACATTCACAATAATCTACAGATATCTGCAGTTTCACAAATTGTAGGACACGGCTCTGACGTACCTGAAAACAACGCATTTTAGAAGGCATACATGAGTGAGTGAACAAGTGAGTGAGTGAACAAGTGAGTGAGTGAGTTGGATTTGTTTTAGAATAGGAATGGCCTGGTAGTGATGGATGCAGGTTTCAAAACTTTGGACAAACATTCGAGCAGGGGAATGCATCGTACAAACACTGAAACCGAATTCTGATTAAACATGGCATCAATATTTCTGGAAAGCAAAATGAGAGAAATGAGGCAGTATTTATCATTAAGGCACCAATGGTCAAGCACTGAGTCAAGATTAGTCACACACGGCATATGATACAAAGATATGATACGGACATACCAGCTAGAGTGAGTGAGTTTAGTTGTACGCTGCACTCAGCAATGATACTAGTTAGAATCATTCATGAAAACGGTGTTTTGATTCTTTCATTGGTAATCAGCAATGTTCCAGTGATATGACCGCGCTCTGTAAATAATCGTGTCCAGACAACCCAGTGATTTTTAGCATGAGCATCGATCTAAAAAATTGAGACACTGTGATATGTGACAGCAATTACTGACAAACATTATAGATAACAACTTCTGTTATTATTATCCATAAAGTTTGTCAATGTTGTATTTTTCCAACGTCTAAAAAAAACCACTCAAGACGCCCTGTATCAACGAAGTCCGTGAGCCTGATCAATCAATACCGATTTTTGCCACAAATAGGTTTCCGAAGTGAAGTGATCGACATTAAAAATGTATTCGAAGACGATCTAAATTCTATAACGTGGTAGCTATATTTGTTTATACATCTAGTTTAAAGAACATATTTTACAGCCGCCTCTTTTTTGCTATATAGTTGAGCTTGTTTTTGAGAAACTCATGAAAATACAGGTGGGGCCCAAAGACCAAGAACGACTTTGTGTGTTTGGAATTCAAGCTTTTAACACCATTGATATTTTGGGTCGGTCTATTTCTCGCGGCATCATAGACGTGACCAAAACAACAAAGACAACAAAACCTCAACCAAGGCATTGAACTGTAACGTGACCCCCGTGCTTGTCACACGATCGCAGTTGCCTTTGTAAGGCCCTATACAGGCCGAGAAGCTCATCACGTGGGCGATATAATGTTGCTCGTGCACTCCGTGAAACAGGTGCGCCATGGGTCCGCGAGCATAGATGGCCACATCTTCTCCTGAGTGTGTCTCATAGGACATCTTGACCGTCGCCTCTTGAGTGTAACCGTCTGCAGCTGAAATCAGAGGGAGTTTACTTTTTCTGGCTTGTTGTTTAACGCTTCATATAATATTCCAGTTGTATGGTAGAGGTAGGTAAATAATCGAACCAGACAATCCAGTGATCAACAGCATAAGCATTGATCCACACAACACTGATACTATGACAAATGTAAACTAAGTCAGCGAGCCTGACGACCCGATCCCTTCAATCAACATTTGTTGTTGAAGCCCAATTGTAAGCCGGAGCGTCAAGGGTTTAACGCCACTTTTAGCACTATTCCAGCAATATCACCGCGATGGACACCGAAAATGGGCTTCTCTGATTGTCCCTACGTGATAATCGAACCAGGGTTCACGTGACGAGTAGGCTACGCCATCGGAATTAGACAGCCAACAGCTTGTAATGTTCCACCCTGATTATTAGATCGACTTTTCATGTTCACGCTTTTTTCAGAAACTATTTGTCCAAAGATAATGCGAAATAAACGCAGACATAGATATTAATGTCAACATGTCACACCCTTTCCACCTGAGCATGCGCATACCTAGATTTCTAACTTTGTTCGCAGTTTAACGCCGCCTCGGCTATATGCCAGTTGTAAAACGGCGGCCTGTGATTAGTTGAACCAGGATCAGACAATCCAGTTACTGATATTACTAGCAACGATCTACACAATTGCGACACAACGATATGCCTCTACCCAGTCAGCGAGTCTGACCACCCGATCCCGTTTGTCGCCTCTTACGAGAAGCATGGGTAACTTTGGCTCCCTTTACTTAGCAATTCAGTCGTCCTTCAACTCAATACTTACTGGTGTCCACGTCGGTCAGATTTACCCGGTTTTGACCGGCTGGGCCATTGCCGTACCCGAGGGTGGTGCGGGGCATTCCGTCGTCAGGACCATTGGGGTGGTCGGGATCGACCAGACCTTCAAGAATAACAATCAGATACTCTGGTTTGATAGTTTGTTGTTTTACGCCCGACTCAGCAATATTCCAACTATATGGCTGCGGTCTGTACAGAATCGAGTTTGAAACAGACGATCTTGTGATCAACATCATGAATATTGATCTGTGCAATTTTGATACGCACACATCTGGTTGTCTTTCCGGTAAATGTCATATCCCTTAGGTTAATCGCGATCCGTAGACCGTGAGTATTAATCTCATTCTGACCGAACACGATTACTGGTGATCCTGCATAACTTCAGATTTGTAAAGAAGCGGTGTGAAACAGCAATCACTCACCCAAAATATTGTTCCCTCTGTTTGGGTAGCCACCGATGGTGAAGACGTGCGAGTGGTCAGCAGTGACGACCGTCAGCGTGTCCGATATGCTGACCAAACGGTCCGACTCTGCGACGGCCTTGTCAAACGCCAAAACGTCACGCAGGGCCTTCTTGGCGGAATTGATATGGTGGCCATGGTCAATACGACCTCCTGCATGATTGTCAAAAATAATTTCAAACTTTGTTTTGTTTGTTTGTTTGTTAACGCTGTGTTCATCAATATTCCAGCTATATGGCGGCGATCCGTAAATAAGCGAGTCTGGGTATGACAATCCAGTGATCAGCATGGGCATCGATCTACAGAACCGAATACGATGACATTTGTCAAATCACGTCATCGAGCCTGACCCGCATGGGCTGCTGAAGATCAATTCAGCCAGGATCTGTACGGGAATATTTTCAAATTTCTACACACTTCCCACAGACAGGCAAAAATAAAATAAAATATAATATGATAAATAATAATTAAAAAATATAATTGAAGAGATTCATTTGATTACTAACTAACCAAAACCGCAAAACAAACGGTGCTCAGTTACACAGTTATATCTTTCAGCAGATTGAAGGAATTGGCATATTTCAGCAAATGTTATTTTCATCATTTTACTATCACTCATTCCTTGTAAAAACGTAAGTTTGTAAAATATAGTCTGTGCCTGATTGTGTGCAAGAATATAACGTTCTCTTTACTACGGCAGGAAGTCCATCATCAAACGAGTGACTCCTAATATTTCAATTTTAACACTTTAGCCTGAAAAGAAAACTGCATTGACTGTGGAAGATCAGATAAGTTCTAAAATACACATCAGCAACAGTATATAATGGGATGCTATCATTAACTTCTACCACGATGAGGCGCTCTTAACCCCCAGTATCAAGTAGAACATCTTTACGACGAATTTGATTGTTTTGTGAGACTCTCATCGCCAGTAAAACTGATTGGGTTAACAGTATCCAAAGCGCCATAAAATATCACGTCCAAGTGAAAGAACGACTTAGGACCACTTCACGCTAGTGCTGGGCACACGAGAAATTCAGTCCTCGTGCCGTTTGATTCTCGCTCCTCGAGGAGTAATATCTAGAAGAATGAGGACTATATTTTTGGATATAAAACTTTTTTATTGTGCATAGGTGGCGTTTTGACATGGATTCTAGAGTCGTTGTCAAGCAAGTGTATACACAATAAAGAAGCTATATATCAATAAAATAGTCCTCATTCTTCATGTACACACATTCTAGAACGCCAATCAAAGAATTAATATCTTTAGTTTGGACGTTTGCCCATTTGCATGATGTCAGCAATTCGAATCTAAACTATTAAAATCTGTTTCACTTGGAAAAACGTTTACATTTCATGATTCTTTTCTCATAGCCTTAAGTCAGCCTTTTCTTGTATAATGATGCTGCACTCTTTGCTTTCATGTCATGCGAATAGATAATGTTTAAACTAACAGAATCGGCATTAACCTGACAACCCCGACGTCGTATCTCAAGGACGTCATTAACGTGTGGACACACATTTTACCCGATGCCAAGGCTTTGATTTATTAAAACTCCAGTATCAGAATGTTCATTGACATCTTAAGTCGCATACTATTCTGATATAATGTCGTGTTACCATAACGCGTACTTGTGTCGAACTGCGATGCATCGATACAACGGTTGTCGCATTGGGCTGTGGTTGTGTTGAACATCGGATAATTCGAAGCATTTTAAATTTGACCAGCGGTGTTTAAGAGAATATATTTCAACTCGAAAGTAGCTACCTTCAACAAGGAGGAAGAAGCCTTTGTCATTTTTCTTCAAGATTTGTATCGCTTTACTTGTCATCTCGGCAATGGATGGGTCCCCAGTGGGAGTAGTGTCCCGCTCCAGATCATATTGCATGTGGGACGCCTCGAACAAACCTAAACAAACACACATCCATAAATATCTACAATTTCAATATTAAAGACATTGTATTCAGTGCTAAACAACTAGAAAGTACTTCTCTAAATGACTTTCGGATATCCTTAAGAACTGAATAAATGTTCGTGCATGCAAATAGGACATGGAAGTAAACTTAATGATTAACCGTTAAAATCTATTCCACATTCATAAGAAATTCATGACAGCAGCTGAGGTGACAGTTGGACGTCGATCACGAGTGCATGTCTGTGAATAAATATCAAAGAGTAATGATTCCTCTTACTTGCAAAAAGTGATCATGTAACCTTATTGCCCGTTTCCACTCCAGTGCATCACTTACTGAAAGGTTGCTACAGAAATCTATCTTGAAATGTATCAGAAAAAGAATACAGGAAGTTGTTATGTAGGCTAGAACCATATACCAACCCCTGTCAAACTACATGGCATATTAATTATAGTAATCCGTGAATGTATCCGTTGTTGTGTCAGGTGTGAAGTGTACGGGAAAGAAACCCATCAAAACATTTTCAGAATATAACAGATAATAGTAATTTCCTTTAGGTTCATGATAAACAAGATGGGCTTTTTCTGACATATTGCCGCTTTTATGACATTAACGTTAAGAAAACAAATGTCAATATTTAATTTTCGCCATCGTATTTTCAAGGGAGGTAAGGTCATTTGTACGTTTTCGAAAAGTTATATGATAATCAGTCTATTGTGGTGCTACAATGCGGCCAGTACCAGAGTGAGTATATTTTTACACCGCTTTTAGCAATATAGACACCAGAAATGGGCTTCACACATTTTACTCAAATGTAGAGTTGAACCCGGGCTATCCAACCACCCTTCTAAGCAGAATTGCATCCACCTACACCCACCCAGCAGATAGTCTGTTGTCTGTGGGTCGATGTCTGCAAGCTGTTGTTTATTCCACACGTATCTGGCTGATTTTCCCCCGATCGAACTCTGATATAGCCACTCCTGAAAAGTAAAATATAGCGTGTATTTCAATCAGTCCCTCATAAAATGTCTCGCGCAAGAACACGTCTTTGAAATAATCTGAACAATCTAGATCTGTGTATTGCACACAATCTTATTTACAGTTATCAGGGCTTCGAATAGTCCACACGCATACTATCTTCTTTCCTACAGACTCATGAAGGTCCGGGGTAGAACAGGTCTTCAGCAACCCATGCTTGCCATAAAAGGCGATTACGCTTGTCGTAAGGCTAAGGGGGTCGGGTGGTCAGGTTCGCTGAATTAGTTGACACATGTCATCGGTTGACACATGTCATCATGCTGTTGATCACAGGATTGTCTGTTCCAGGATCGATTATGTACAGACCGCCGCCATATAACTGGAATATTGCTGAGTGCGGCGTAAAACTAGACTCACTCATTCACTCACCTCTTTCCACCAATATACACTCATCTGTTACATACAGCCTTACCCGATACCTTAATGAGATCCCGCTGGTCTTGTCTATGCCTGGACGTCCCGTTTGTCTCCGGGTCAGTTTGGTTGGCCATCATGAACGCCCGCCGTCCACCACCCAGTATCACCTAATGCAACACATTGAATAGTAGATATACTGCATGACCCTTGCAGTAATTACCTATGTTGTGTGTTGCAATTTAACACAGATTAAAACAAGGTTATTCGATTTTTTGCACCAAACAACATGGTTGAACAAAACAATACAAACGCCATTGATGACGTAATAGAGACGCCATTGATAACGTAATACCCAAGCCACTTCTGACGTAATACTGACACCATTGTTGACGTAATGCAGTCGCTATTGCTAATGTAATAAGACGTCATTGCTGACGTATTGCAGATGCCAGTGGTAACATATCACAGACGCCGTTCTGGACGTAATACAGGCACCGTTAATGGCGTGATACCGAAGCCATTGTTGACGTAATACATCGGCCATTGCTGACGCAATACAATCGCAGTTGATGACGTGATACAAACGACACTGTTGACGGAATACAGACGTCATTGTTGATGTAATCCAGACGCTACTGTTGACGTAATACAGATGTCATTGTTGACGTAACACAGACGACGTTGTTGCGTGCGAGAGTGTGAATTTATCCGACTTTACATGTGAATGCAGGATCCAGATTAGACTCATTCATTAGACTCATGTTTTCACCGTGTCATGTAAATCCAATGAAACAGTTCTATCAATGTTGCCATTACACTTGCAATATTCTAGAGTCAATTTAGAACCTCAGTTACTTCAGAAAAACGCAATTATCCGGATATTTGGGATGTTTTGGAATATATTCTGCCTTCTGATGTACTTATATTATCAGTTTTCCGAATAAGTGAGTTCCGTTGTGTACCTGAATATTCTTCTTCTCTACGAGTTGCAGAGCAATATCTTTGATGTCTTTGCATGTCTCGTTTGAGTAGGGAACTGAAATATCCGACTCCCAGTTCCGTTCGGGAGAATGTGCGTACCCGGCGGCGGGCGTTGCATGGGTGATACGTGTTGTTGTCACAATTCCGACAGACTTTCCTGTAACCAAGGAAACTGAGGTTCAGAAACTAAGCCCACAGCAAACGGTCGGTAATCGTTAAACATAACATACTGTCTACAGATAAAAATATTGTCAGCGTTTTTGTTAATCGAGGGACGTGAAGGTCAGGGCTAGAACTGGTCTTCAGTAACTCTGCTTGTAATAATAATAACAATGATAGTGACAATAATATTCTCTGGAATCGGCCAATATACAGCCTGAGACGAATTCCAGCCAACAAACCTGATCTTGTCCATTTTGATAAAGCCAATGAAATTATTTATACCATTGAATTCTCTGTCCCTTTTGACAGAAGTGTGATGTGCAAGATTTAGGAAAGGCATGATAAATATGCGGACCTCGCCTTTGAAATGTCTCACTTGTATCCCAAGTACACTGTCGTCAGGCTCCCCATTGTTCTCGGTGCCCTTGGTTTGGTACCTCCTGGCATCTTGGCGCAGATCAGGAAAGTGCCCAGGTTCTCCACCGGGAGCACAGCCTTTCTGACAATCTGGGTAATGCAGAAGGCTGCAGTGTTGGGGAGCCTTAATATTCTCCGAAAAGTTCTTGGTAGGTTCGACTAGGCAGTGTGTCCTGGGAGACGTCCCATTCGCTGCCCTGGCTGCATGTAGAGGGGGCAAGGGCCCTTTGCTGATGATGAGCTTTACCAGCCTAACTGTGCCAGGATCACCCAAACCCTCTCTGCTGCATTTCAATCTTAATCTGTAAAAAATAATTAACAAATGCTTTCATTATATGCTGTTTTCCCTCCGCTGCGGTTGCTCAAAGCGCAAGTATCACGTTGGGGAAGAGATGGGTTTTACGTTTGGACTTGAAGACAGCTATAGATAGGGGGGTTTCAATATATCAGAGATATTATCATGCCGAAGGAGTTCATATTGATCTTGGGAATGATAAACAGAAGTTGATCATTGCAGGAAAAGTTCTTTCAGATACACAGGGGCAATTTCATGGTAAAAGCTTTAAGTCAAGCATAGAACGTTGAACACGATTTCAGCTTGTACTGGGAGGCAATGGATAGTAATCAATAATATTGTTATATCGGGCGTTGTCTTGCAGCGATGAATTAGCCGAGCTGAGGTATTTTGTATTCTCTGAAGCTTCCTGAGTATGTCTTACGTTATGCTGATGAGCAACCCATTGTCATAGTCAACCCTGAACAGAACTAGAGACCTGGCTAACTGACTAGTGGCAGCCTGAGTCAACAAATGTCTAATCTGGCCAATACATCTCAGTAGAATCAGATTCTACAGCTATGCTCGATATGCTCCACTGTCACATTAGAGTCTAGACAGACACCAAGTTTTTTGTTTCAGAGAATGGTTCTGATGAATCACCAACACGAAGCAAATATTAGGAGATAGATTTTTGTTTGAAGTCTGTATCCACAAGATTTGTGTAGCTGAGTGTCATCAGCGTACAAACGGATAAACAACGTCAAGGGCACTGGAGTCTCTATTTAAAATGAACATGGTCCTTCCAAGGACTTTGTTGATGACTAAAACGACCGGGTGGACAGGTTCGTTCCCTGACTTGGATGACACATGCCATCATGTCCCAGCTGCGTAGATCGATGTTCACTGAATACTGGACTTCAACAGCAGGGAAAACCCATTACTCATTGGGGTCGTGATGCCAGATCTTCGGCTGTCAAGGATTTTCGACTTCGGGAGTTTGTTTTGTAATTTTCTTGCACTTTGTTGGCGGAGACAAGTACAGATATGGACGTAAGAAAACATAACAATACTGTTTCCACTATTGTAGGCGTTAGAGACCACAAATCACAAATCACAATGGTGACAAATGAATTAAAGCTAAAATGAAGTTTCCATACTTTAAACGAAAATAATCAACTGAGGTGTGGCGGACGAAGTGTCATGAGAGTCCAGAGAGACAAATTGGGCAAACAACAACTCGTGCCCAGGATATATCAACGACCAGGTGATGGCAGCATGAGTGATAACAGATCACTGGCGTATAAGATGAATGTGTCATCAGGCTGCCTCCTTCATTGACCCTACCCGTGACTACAGAACGACCCGCGTAATAGTCTTTGTATCCTCCCGATGATCAACACCCTATACACCCCAAACACCTCATATACACTACAAATCCAATCCCATATACACCCACCCCTTTCCATATACACTACAAATCCAACCCCATATACACCTAACACCTTTCCAGATACACACCATATATATACCAAACCCTTTTCATATATACACCACACACCACATCTACTCAACACAAAACCCCATATACACTCACCCCTTTCCATATACACACAACATATACACCCCACCAAGTCTCAAATACACCCCGTCCCAGATATAGACCCCACCCCACGCTAAGTCATGCACACGCTTTTCATCTCGGTACAAGATCTTGCTGAACATTGTTGACGCCCTAATGCGGCCACAATCTGCAATATCCAGCCGAGATCTTATATGTCTACAAAACCGTAATATAAAATCGGAACAATTGGATATTTCAAGATCAGGTAATAAACGAGCATTATCCAACATTCAAGCCCTAGCGTACCGAGCACAGATAACCTGCCTTCAATGCAAAGTACTTGCTCTTAGCCTCTATCCATGTTGTGTTCCGGCTTACACACAGAAATAACCCTATAAGTTCTGTTGAAACATACTGTGCATTCTGAAATTCTTTCCAACATGCAAATTCATTTTGCCGTCAATCTGTGGAGAGCTAACACCTTGCCTTGCCCGAGATATATAAATGGCAAGTAAAGTTAAGCGCATGCATCCTGCATTCGGAATAATGTCTGCTTCAGTGTTATGCATGTGCTCTTCTTTAATGTGTTGGGGTCATTGTCGGCTGAACATGAACACATGTACGTCAAGGTGATATCTCGTTCAGTTTATAAAAGACCTACCTGAGAAGATCCAGGGTAGAATTGGTCTTCAGTCTATGCTTGTCTTAAAATACGACTAGCGGGGTCGGGTGGTCAGGATCGCCGACTTGGCTGACACAGGTCATCGTATCCCCATTGGGTGGATCGATGCCCATGAAGTTGATCACTGGAGTGGTTGGTCCAAACAGACCGTCGCTAGGCTTGAATATTGCTGAGTGCGGCGTAAACCTAAACTCACTCACTCGTGCACAGACTATGTGTTGACAAATTAAGACACCGCCAAACTGGGACATTGATCGGATTCTGGTACGACTAACGCCCGAACCTCTCTTCACAATGACAAGATGCCCATCCTTTGAGTGGTTTGCTGTTTGACCTTTAGCGTGTTTTCCAGCTTTATATCAGCTGTCTGTAAATAATCGAGTCAATGAAGTGACTGACATCATGAGCATCGATCTCCGCAGATGGGATATGATGACATGTATGAGCCAAGTCAGCGAGTCTGACCACTCGATACCTTTAGTCTTGGGATGCTGGAGACCAGATCTAATCAGAACATTCAATGGTGTAATAATCTCGTCTACAACTTCATCTTGTATGAGGGAATATGGTGAAGGTTGTCTGTAATTCTACACCCTTCTGAATATCACCTAGGAAATTTGAACTTACCCTCTGCAATTGCCCAGTCTAAAATTGACGTCACTTCCTGTCCCTTTGCGCTTGAACAGTCTCCTCTTCTCGCGGACACGGACAAGCCAAGAGTGCCCAAATTGGCCTTAACTCCGCACAGGAATGCTGTTCCCGTACCCGCCGAGTCAGGAGTTTGTCGATCATTATTATATGTCTAAAAAAAAGAATGAAAAAGCAACTGTATGCCGCTATGTTTAAAGCAGTTTTCATCAATAATCTCAGATACATAACAATGTACACTACTTCTCACAACCATTTTCCTCTTCATCGCGGCATTTCGCTTGACGAATACGGCATTAACGAGGCATGCGTGTGGAATTGACGAGACATGTTTGTAGAATTGACGAGACATGTTTGCGGAACTGACGAGACATGTTTGTGGAATTGACGAGACATGTTTGGGGAATTGACGAGGCATGTTTGCGGAATTGACGAGGCATGTTTGCGGAATTGACGAGGCATGTTTGTAGAATTGACGAGACATGTTTGGGGAATTGACGAGACATGTTTGGGGAATTGACGAGACATATTTGCGGAATTGACGAGACATATTTGCGGAATTGACGAGACATGTTTGCGGAATTGACGAGCATGTTTCAGGAATTCCAGAGGCATGTTTCAGGAATTCCAGAGGCATGTTTCAGGAATTCCAGAGGCATGTTTGCGCAATTAACCATGCAGGAAGATTTGACAGGGTCTACGAACCGTGCATCCCATCACATCTGCCACGTGCAACACTATGTGAAATTTACAAGGGTCTTACGGTCTTGTTCACCCGTTCAAAACACCGTGTAATTAATACTATCACCAACCTTTGACAGAGCTACATTCGGGAATTTCTCGAACTCAAGCAGGGTCTCCTCGCCGGAACGATTTTGAACTTGACCTTTATATATTCTCGCTGCCGTGACGGTAGAGATGCCTAAACCGTCGCCCAGAAAAAGAATGACGTTTTTTGCGACGTCAGTGTAATCACGTTTGTTTAATGCGTTGTTCAGTTCATGTTTGGCAATCTTCATCCACTCCTCGTTTGCTGAAGTATAGATACAGCAAGGCATGGTTAAAGTATTGTTGGAAACTGGAGGAAAAAACTCTGAAAAGGCTGTTATTCTATATCCCTATATTGCAAATAGGGTATGGCGAAATAATTCTCTTCGTCCTAGCCGGGCATTTAGTGGGGTGTGTAGGAGGATATCCAGAAAAGCACGTTTACATGTTATAGCGGGCAAAACGTATACAAAAATATAACATAAAAAAAGCACAATTAGCTGCTGAAAACAATAGATTAGACTAGATGGCAAGCAGGTCGCCTAGACAGGTTTGACGATGGAAAGTCGACTCACTTGGCATGAAATGAGTGCGCTACCCACGGCACAAGGGGTCATCTCAAAGTTATTTTGTGGGGTTTTTTTGTGTGTTGAATATATCTCATCTACTGAATAAAATCTTACGTGTCTTTTCATCACGAAGTTATGTTAAGATATGTAAAAAAGTATAAAACCTGATAACCATAGGAAAGCATCGTATTAAATGCCTCAAAATATATAGGTGTCATGACCACCCGAAGATCGTCGTGTACTTCCCTGCTCTAATTCCCCAATGGGATTATCATATCTCTGCTGATACCCCCCAGCCCATCCCCAGCGCTATTACTTCTTAACGGCAGCTATCGTTTATAATGAACCTATGTAGGTTAGGTTGTATATATCAGATGTGTAGGGAGGGAGGTGGGGTATCTATATGAGATGGGTCGGGGTGGGGTGTACATGACATAGGGTGGGGTTGTTGTCTCTGGAATGGTTTGGGGTGTACATATCAGATGAGTGGAGATAGGAATCGGGTGTCTGTAGCATGGGCTAATTTGTATATATCAGATGGGTTGGGGTGGGTGCGAGATGGTATGACTAGGTTTTTTTCTTTCTCTGTTTTGCAAAAAACGGACAGGACCTCTTCCTCGTGTGCATCGAGACGTTGATCATTGGGCTGCTTATAAGCTGCCATGCACAGTTATCAAAGTGAATTCGGAGATCCAGACTTGAAACACTGACTAGCCTTAGGGTGTATTTTCACGAGTGTCACCAGTGGAAGAAGGTTAACTTCGCAGTTCTGCGAACACCATGTGTCATCACAGTTTGAATATTTAATTAATGTAGCGTATAAACATTATCATGACGAATCGAGGGAGTGTCACTGACTTTAACATTTCTTCCGATTTCGGGAAGGGTTTTGTCAAATATATATATGCTACTTACATTCGGCACGTGCACTGTGCTGACCAACCACCAAAAGGATGACCAAAGCCTGTAACATCTCCAGGTGCTGAAAAGGTGACACATGTTTCAAATACCTATGATTACAAGTCTGTGTCATTGAATTGATTAGTTATGGGGATAAGCGCAGGTTAATCCACCTTAATCCTTGTGAACTGGCAAGGAAGAACACATCAGATCGGTGCGTGAGTGTAGACTCGCTGAGGAAAACGTTTCTCTAGTAAAAATAATCTTCACGTATTATCACAAATCAATTATCTATATGCGGATATTTTTAACACATCCTTGATTGTCGGAGAAAGCTAAGGAAAACACGCAGTCCATATTGAAAGAGTATGTTTTTTTGCGCTGCTTTTTCAATATACCAGCAATATCACCACGGTAATGTGCCATACACATGGTACCCATGTGGGCATCGAACCAGGACCTTAGGCGTGACGAGCAAACGTTTAAACCACTACGTTCCCCTACTGTTTCTGTCGGACGAACGATTTTACATTATTCATTGTAGCAATGTTCACGCGTTCGTTTGTTGTGTCTTGTGTCTTGATACAAATATGTAGTCAACCATACATACGGGTACACCAAATTTTAAAACAGGGGTTGCGTTATGTAATTTGACATCTCGTGTGCGATGATGTACCACCCACCGCCAAAAATTCACAGTGTTTTACCCCGGATATATCCAAAACCTTAATATTTCTGAAATTACAAAACACTTTGTGTTCTTGAAAAACAGGACACACTCAACTCCACAGCACATGATATGTAACATTGATAATGTGCGTCAAGGCGCTAACATTCATCGAGACATGTCGAGTGAACAAGGTGCGTGTTACGAACACTTATAAATAGATTTTCAAAACTAAACGAATAGATCAAGTTGACAGAAACTGCGTAAAGGGTAAACTACCTGTACAACAGCGCTGAGGTTTCCCATGGGTTTGTGGTTCATACTGGAAAACAACACACCTAGCGAACATCGGTACACGGTTTTGGACGGATGCACAGTGCAAATGCATATTTGAAGAATGAGAGCTTTGTTTTCAACACGAAGCGTTTTGTAACCGCATTAAAATGTCTGTATGCTTGTGAAGAAAAGACAACGTGCCCTGACAATATTAGACAGTATTAAGCCCGCGAGACAAGCTTTCGTGGTGGATTTGTAACAGCAGATCCCTGGAGCCGAGTTGACGACGTGACCAAGTGTCACGTACTGTCTGTAGGTATACTTAGTAGTACGCCTCATCTGCAATAGTGCCGTCACACCGTCACACCGTCACACCGTCTCACTGCAACATGATTCAGTGTTTACACGTTTAACTGATTGAGTCGGGTTGTGGGAATCTAGCGTGAGTGAGTTTAATTTTGCGCTGCTTTTATTTAGCGAATTTTCAGCAATATCATAGTTGGGGTACCTAAGAGTTGGGCTTCACAAGTGGGATTCGAACCCGAATCTTCAAGGGACCATCGAACACAAGTTTTCCCGCCGCCCCATGGGATGCAGGAGGCAGAGATAGACAGAAGATATTTGTTGTTTTCTTTGAAATTGGTGCACACAATATTAATGTGAAAATGAGATGTTAAGGCGGTCAGAACAATGACATTTGTTTCTAGGATTTATAATATTGTTGGTGGTTTATTTTACTAAACTGAGAATTATAAAAGTCATTAAATAATTCCTCAATAAAAATCTACAATTGGTTATCCACCCAGTTGGTTTGGGTGGGTGGATACTGGGGGTGGACATTGCACCCATGCCAGGAATCGAACGCTTTAACCACTAGGCTAGCCCAACGCTCCACTAACGATTGAAAATTTCCGTTAATTCCAAGGGCAATTGCATAACTACATGGGTGAAAACTGCCAAAGATTATATTTCTCTCATGCACGGGATGTTCGGATTAGTTTAAAAACATTTTTGTATCATGTTAAATTTGTTAAACCTGACGACTTCATAAAGGCTTTAAAGTCTATCTAAAATAAACTTGTTTAAGATCAGTATTCGCTTTGTCAGTGTTCAAGAATGCAGATTCATTGTCGATCATTGCATGGGCATGACACGAGTGACAGGCGAATTCACCACGAGTGACCACGCGGGTGGCGTAGTGCGCCGCCCATACATGTATCATGAGGGAAACGTTTCCGCAACAATGCAGCATCACAATGTGATAGTGCTTCGTAGACAACCGTTTTTTCAAAAGTTACATTCCTTCACTGAACCTCTTCATTGAAGAGAATTCCAACGTCATGGAAATAGTGTTGTCGTTATTATATTGTTGTCACACAGTGGTGTATAAACGTTAAAACCCAGATAATGAAGTCACAATATTCGTTACATCCACATCCGAACATCGTAACTACTCGTGTCCTTCGTCTAACCGGATGGTGTCTCGTACCCGACTAGTGGCCATGTTTATGACTGGGTCCTGTCTAAGTGCAAACGGGCACGGCCAGGAAAATAGACTCGTACTATTACCAAGGAAAGATAACTCAGAATTTCCAAACATAGCCACTCCTATAACACCCTATATCTCGTGGGCAAAACAACTATACAGTCATTCCTTTTATAAATATGTTTTCAGTGTTGAACGTAGCTGATCCCTTAGCTCAAAGTATATATTTGAATTGTTTATGTGTGAACTGAAGTTTCAAATTTCAACGGTCCCCCGCCATTTTCATGCTTCGAAATACGCCCGACTTGATTGGTTGCCACGATTCTTGGCAAATAATGTGAACGATAGGGTGAAGCCACATTCACAAATCAGCTGCATCCCAAACGGTGAAGCCTTTAAAAGCAAACCTCTTGACCGTGCAAGAACCGACACTACGCCTATCACACGTGTTTATGCTGATGAAGCGGCTAACCGTGGACTAAATGCTGATGAAGTTCCCCAGGACCAACTGTGCCTTTTCCCAAATTTCGACATGAGGTCGTCTCTGTACAGTACAAAGACCGAAGGACAAACCAAACCTTCCGATGACCAGATGAACATTTCACTTGGAAGACGGCTGGACAAGAACTGATGCAGGGGGAAGGTTTCAGATTGCTGATCAACTGAGTAAATGGGTTTCTTTGAACACTTCCCTTCTGAAGTCTTCACCTGTCCTTACAAGCACGTCTCAAGTTGGTTCGACGAGCAACTAACTCATTGAAGACTCGAGTGTATGAAGTAGTAACTCAGGGATGTCAATGCAATCAAAAGACGCCCGAAATCAGAATCCATTCATGAAGGAAAGCGTGCCTATTTGTGAAGTTAAGACATGTTTTGGCCTCTTCCAAAATATTTTGTTTGCAACGCCAGCATCATTTCCTGGCTCCCTCTGTCCTCAACTTTGTTAGTAAGGCAGCATGACGACAACATATTTGTCAATACCCAGATCTCCTATTGTTTCCACAATTATTGTTTCAACACTCAAGTGCATGTCGAATTCTACAAAATGAGACTGGAAGCTGTAAAGGGTAACATAAAAACCTTGCCTAACACATAACATTTAACTCTACTTTGTGTATGGCCATTTTGAAAAATATAAAGAAGCATGTTCCCGTGTGCAACGAATAGTGTTTCATATTATCACGCCAAACTGTAGATCTGTTTAACACGTCTATCGCACCATCGATATGTACGTGAAAACAATGTTCGTTTCATCGTACATACTTCATTTACATTGAGGTTACAGGCCGGGAAAGACACATTTCCGAAACAGATTGCCTCAACTGATGTGGCAATAGTTACGGCAATAGTTCTGGTTCCGTGAACATCAAAAGCCACGTCAACGACATCATAACATTCCATGTACGTTCTCGACAACGATTTCAATGTCAAGCACATATATCTCTTTCAACTGATATGTAAGTAATGAACAAAATGCTTTCAAGGTAAAATGGCATCATAAATTTGACAACTCACGTGCAATGCAAGTGTTCTTTGATGACCGTTAAAGTTCTCCTCAGTGTCGCCGGAACCGCACGAGTAAAGTGAGTGACAATGCAATATCACATATATCTGCACACGCCTCACAGTGACTGACAGCTTGTTGCCTGTTCATGAAAAGAGACGATTTCACAAGAAATACCTTTGAATATTCATAGGTGTTTTGTTGAACAGTGTTCAGCTAGCATAAACCTGCACGAGGTAGCTATGTGCTGCAGGCGATTTGTGTGATATTTCAGTCTACTGCAGCCACTGTGACGATTTACATATGCGTATGTCGGTTTCGTAAAAATATCAGTTAATTTCCCTAAACTGCTGTAATGTGAAGGATATATAAAAGATATTTACCCATAACAATACTGTCTTCATTCTGTTTACTCCGTCCCCGTGTACATCGAGAGTTGCGTACCTTAGTATGGATGGCGAAACAGTGAGTTCGAATCCCAGATTCGCCTGATGTCCCTATAAATTTGTCAGCTCGGGGTTTCATACAGGTGTTATAACACTGTCAGATCTGATACACCATGGTGTAATAGGACTGTTGAAAGCGTCGATGAACAAAACGTTGTCATTAAATGTGACAGGAAGGAATGATGTTTCTTCCCTCTGTGTGGCGAATCAGGGACGGTGTGATGGCCTATTGGTTAAAGCGTTCGCTTGTCACGCCGAAGGCCTGGATTCGATTCCCCACATGGATACAATGTGTGAAGCCAATTTCTGGTGTCCCCCGCCATGATATTGCTGAATTAGTGTTAAAAGCGGCGTAGAACCACACTCACATATCAAGATATCTGTATTCAGTCTATCTGCAAATTAATAGCGGAAATTATTTAATGGATTAGATTTTGTTTACGTGTTACAAACTGCTTTGCTGCCCATCTGAGTTTACTGACGATTTAATCCAGTACTTTATATTTATAGGTTATCACGCGAGTGGTGGCGGTTACGAAATGATGTTATGTCTTATTACCTTGCGTGGTGGCCAATGCATATGCCGTCTAAAGCAGCCTTGTGATTGAAACAAGTATGAAAAGGTTTCTCCTAGCGCGCCTTTTGCCCATCGGTATACCAAGGGGAAATGACTTCGACAACCTTTAAATGTTTAGAAATATAGCATTGAGAGGGCCTGAAGGTAGATCTGTCACAGTTTCGTCTCATCTCGCCCGCATTCTTTCTACCAACCGCGTGTAACGCTTGAACGACTCCCTCAATAATGACTTCACTTTTGATTGTACTTGGAAGGAAACATTTGCACTTATGTGACGGTAGTGATAGTGGCTGTTTAACACTACAGGTATGCATACATCGCCGAGTCTGGATCAGACAGGAATCAACAACATGAGAATCGATATACGTCATTGAGATACGATGACATATATCCGCCAAGTCAGTGATACTGACAACCCGATCCCGATCGTATAACATGCATGGATTGCTGGAGGCCAGTTCGAATCCGGATCTTGACGAGTACATTGTAAATATGTTTTTTTCTTCATGTTCATGAATATTAATTTGTGTATTGAATATCTGATGGATATCTGAGAACATAATTATTTTAAATGCGTACATTGAAAGCGTCCTTAAGTTTAAGATGTCTGTGGTAAGAGAAATGTTCACAACCTACACAAGGGTATAGTTTCTTTTTTAATTGCATATACATGTAGACAGAACAGGATAGGATAATTAGTATAGTGCACATATCCGTAACTAGTGCATGCGCAAGGCGCTTGAGTGTTCCCTGGATCAATGGAAGTCTTTTATCTTTCTTTGGCACTGTTAGGCGCAGCGAGTTATCACACCTCCTCATCTTCCCAAGGTACCATTCACACCCGGGTGACCTGGGACACATAGTCACTGTACATTGTCCGATGATACTGGACGTTACTATACCCACGACTTGGTGTCTGCACGTGCTCGTGTGTCCACCATCTGGTCACCTACCTTAGCCTAGGGCTGTGTGCTGCATACTAGGGGCTGTGACAAAACTGAAAAAGCCTGCAAGTTATGTTAGCTCCAAGGGTCTAGATTTTCGAAGCTCTCTTATCGCTAGGTTTGTCGTATGTGCCATACGTTAACATTCACTTACGACGATCTTAGTGCCAAAAGAACTTCGAAAATCTCGGTCAAGCTATTACTCCCGGTTACAAGTTGGGATGGATCCAAGCACCTTCCGCTTACTACCGCGGCTCGTTGGACAGCTCACCCACCCTTGTTGCTGTAACGCTTGTGTCTAAGATATGAGTGAGTTTTAAATTAGCTGTATGCTGCCCTTTGAAATATTCCAGCAATGTCACTGCCGAGGACACCAGAAATGGGCTTCACACATTGTATCCATGCTGGAGGTCTTTGGGCATGACGAGCGAACGCTTTATCCACTCGGCTACCCCATGGTCCGTATGACATATGACATATACTGATGAACAAAAGAAACTTTCAAATGCAAATTGCCACATAATTACTCCCAACAACAAGTGTCGATTCTGACCAACATCAGCGTTCAAACGTACCTCTTGACAACTTTGCATCGAAGACAGCAGAATGCACGTGTTTTGTCATGTAAGGGTAAAATATACGTGCATGCATAGTATGAAACCACCTCGCAGAACAGAGAGCAGGTCGTGTTTCAGCGGAAAACCACTTTACAATACCGAAGTTAACTTCTGCTTCAGCAGAGAGAGAGAGAGAGAGAGAGAGAGAGAGAGAAGATCCAATTGTCGGAGATGGAGGCGTATCCCAGCTGACGTCATCAGTCACCTTGTATGTATTCTATCTAAAGGTGGACAAACTCACTGTTACAGACTTTAGTTTACAGCTGTGTTTCCCGAATGGATCCACTGACTGACCGCACGGCGACCATAACATGTCCAAAAACTTATCAGCCATGTTAAAAATCTAACGTTTGTACTTAACACGTGCCTATGTCATTGCTTCACAATTTGTAAATTGCTACTTCGATTTCTGGCTGTCGTTCAAGTGAGATCAAAGTGAGCGATGAGAAAGTTTCTTATGCCCTTCAGTATATGTTCATGTTTTGTATTGAATGTTTTCACTTCGTTATTTAATCATATATCGACAAAGCATGCTTGTGTACAATATATGAGTGAGTGAGTGAGTGAGTTAAGTTTTACGTCGAACTCAGCAATATTCCAGCTATATGGCGGCGGTCTGTAAATAATCGAGCCCTGACCATCCGATCAGGTTAGTCGCTTCTAACGACAGGCAGGGCTTACTGATGATACATTCTAAACCGGACCTGCACGAATCGTATAATATATGAAGTAAGTTTATGTTTTATAATCATTTCATTAACAAATCCATCTGAAATGGGACTCGCATAAAATAGGACGTATTTCCATGAAATACACACACTTATTTTGATCTTCTCCATGATTTGTCTTAACACAAATAGTATTCCGCATTGGGGTTTTATCTGTTTGCTACAGTGCTGTAACTGTATGCGACTGGGATCTGTAACTAATCGCCCGAACCCCGTGGCTGACATCATGAACATCGACCTTGCCATTTGGGGATGCAATGACCAGTATCAATCAAGTCAGCGAGCCTGACCACCTGATCCTGTTAATTGTCTCTTACAACAAGCATTGGCTGCTGATGACCAGTTCTAATCCTGGTGTTAACTGAAAAAAGACCTTACTTGACCTTACTTGACCAGACTAATGGTCACCCCTCTGAAACCCTTCTGCGGGTTCACATGTTTAACATGCTCGTTGAACTGAAGCGGTCTGCCATTGAGCGTCACTAAGGTTAAAACAGTTGTCTCCCCTATATTCCATAAGCACGCAGACCGTGTGCAGACAGCGAGCGACCCGGTGAAGCAATCCGTCAATTTGAATATTTCAGCAATGATGATGTTTGTGAACGCTGTTAGGCTACTTCAAAAATGTTATGATACACTTCCATGAAAACCAATTCATGAAATTCAAAGGAAATCCTCAAAGCAAATTCCAGTTAAAGAGAAGCGAACATTTACAATTTCCTTTCGCTGATTAATTTCAAAGTAAAATTATGTTGATGATCGCGATACGTGCTAAACTTCCCAAACGTTGTAGTGACGGCCGTACATACAGTATAAGATATAGACAGCTACACATCATATGTAGGGATGCTTGCAAACAAAGGAAATAATCGAGTTCGCACTAGCTCATATATTCATTTAAAACAAACTCATTTGAGGACACATTTCTGTTTAAATAAAAAAATTGACTATTTTGGACGATTTATTTAAACCTGCGCATTCAAATAGTTTTATGTAAGCATCTCTGAGTGTAAACGACAGATTGCTGATAGTTGTTAAAGCGATCGTTCGTCACGCCTGTGACCCTAGTTCGTTTCCCCACATGGGTGCAATACGTGAAGCCCATTTCTCACTCACTCACTCCTGCTGCTGTGTTAAGCAATGTGTAACCCTTTGCTGTGTCGAAAACCTAAATGGTGTCTGTAATAACGACATTCTCCCTGGTGTGTTTTTCAGCACATTGCTTCTGCTCGTCGGGCTTAGGAAACTGACTGATAAGATACAATATATTACTTGTGGATTTTCCCCCCAAGTAGGCTCTCCCTGACTATAGTGCTGTGAAAAGGGGCTTAAAGCGAAGTTGAATGAGAAGAACTTAGTCCCTTAGTCCCAAGAAATGGTAAGAAACCTATGTATGTCATCGACTAACGGGATCAGGTGGTCAAGCTCGCTGACTTAGTTAACATGTCATCGTGTTCCAGCAGCGAAGCGCGATGCTCATGTTGTTGATCACTGGATTATCTTGTCCAGATTGGACATAGCACTCATACTGGTGGAATACTGTGGCATTAAACTACAATCAACCAAAACAAAGCAGAAACACCAACACGACTGCGTTCAACAGATGTTACCCAAAGACACGTTGACAAGTTGACCGAGATGTGCCCAATTTAATAAAACAGACTTTAGCCTTCTCCAAAGCGCCTTTTGTCACCACTCGTCTTTTTTCCGTAATCTCCACGAGACATTCGTCAACATTCGTCTCTCTGCGTAACCGCCAAGAAGAGGCATTCGTCACCACTCGTCCCTTTCCGTAACCTCCAAGATGGGGCATCCGTCACCACTCCCCGCTTTCTGATCGCTATTCGGGTTGTCTCGGTATAGCATAAGTTGGTCATGAATGGGCGACCGCATGCCATTCGTCACCTCTTGACAATCCGGCTTGTCCCTGAATAACAATACCAGTAACACGAGTTGGTCTCGAATGAAAAAGAGGCTTAAAACTTGTCCTGGAATACGAGCTGGTCATGAATGCTGCAGCACATACAGATCTTCATGCAACATGCCGTTAGCGGTTGGAGGGCTTTTCACCTGGAACTGATCACAGTGTACCGTATTTCCTCTCCCGGCGTTTGTTTTTTAAACGAACCACCAGACCCGGCGTTAATGATTTAAGGAACCATTTGTTAATATATCTATTTTTAGACCAAGGCAAAATACATTTGCTGAAAAATGCAAAGGTCTATACGCGGCGTTTATTAGAGGTCCGGCGCTTCAAAGAGAACTGGCGCTTAATAGAGGAAACACGGGTATGTTTCGCGAGTCTCATTCTTCCACTTTGTATCAAGATCTTTAACATAAAAGGCTGTATCGTGGAAGATTCCATTATAGGGTTGGGTGAAGCTGTTGGTCCCGTGCAAAGTACTTGTCTACGTTTACGTGGGGTCTCTGGGGGTTGTGAAGGCAGTGAACCAAATGTATAGCTGTTAGACAATCATTTCAGTCAATAAAACCCGCCATTACGCTCTGACCATAATATCCGGCATAAGAGGTACAACTACAGAGTCTTAATAAGTGAGCGTAATTTCACACCGCACACATCAATATTCCAGCTGTATGGCGGTCTGTAAATAATCGAGTCTGGACCAGACAATGCAGTGATCAAAAGCATAAGCATCACTCTACGCTATTTGGATACGATGACATGTGTCAACCAAGTCAGCGAACCTGGTCACCCGATCGCCTCTTTCGACTACTATGGGTTACTGAAGATGAGTTCTAATCCTGATCTTCAGCTGTCCAAGATTACATGGAGGATGGAGGGATGGTTCACATGAAAGATTGTAAGTTTTCCTATCTGTTTATAGTCAAACAATTCGTTAATTTTAACACATTTGGTGTTAATTAACGTGTGTTTTCCAATGATGTTTGAAGATCAGGTAAAAATGATAAAATTCATCGCCAACATCACACGTGTCACAGTGGTTACACATCGGGTGGAATTTAGTGCCACCTTCCGACTTCTATAGTTAAACAGTTGCAGGAACTACTAGACAAGAGGAATGTAAGATCCAGGGAGAAAGGCATACTTGTCAAATATTTTTCATGGAGAAGTTCAGTTTTTATTACGTTACAAGTGGTACCTTTAGGAGAATTCGAAATGTCTGTCTCCACGTTTGAGTTGCTACATTATGTAGCCTTAGGGAAATGATATGTTTAATTTCATTGGGAAATTACGTCCAATAGCTTGCTGACGTAGCCAGCAGAAGCTATAGGTACTGCCATTAAGAACGGCTTCCACAGATTTTATCCCATTTTCATTGCAGAGCGTCTGTTTCGACACCTTTATCTGGGCAAAACACTTTCCAGTAATATTTTCCCTCCCCCAGCTCTCCCTTCAATGTAGTCTGTCTCACTGTCCCTGAACCACATTAGTTTCCCTACTGCCTTACTCTCCCTTCAATGTAGTCTGTCTCACTGTCCCTGAACCACATTGTTTCCCCTACTGCCTTACCTTCCCTTCAATGTAGTCTGTCTCACAGTCCCTGAACCACATTATTTTCCCTACTGCCTTACCTTGCCTTCAATGTAGTCTGTCTCACAGTCCCTGAACCACATTGTTTCCCCTACTGCCTTACGTTCCCTTCAATGTAGTCTGTCTCACTGTCCCTGAACCACATTGTTTCCCCACTGTCTTACCTTCCCTTCAATGTAGTCTGTCTCACAGTCCCTGAACCACATTGCTTCCCTACTGCCTAGCTCAACCCTGCAACGTTGTCTGTCTCACGGTCTCTGTACCGCAGTATTTCCCCTACTGCCTCGCCCTCCCAACAATGTAGTCTGTCTCACAGTCCCTGAACCACATTATTTTCCCTACTGCCTGACCTTCCCTTCAATGTAGTCTGTCTCACAGTCCCTGAACCACATTAGTTTCCCTACCGCCTGACCTTCCCTTCAATGTAGTCTGTCTCACAGTCCCTGAACCACATTATTTTCCCTACTGCCTTACCTTCCCTTCAATGTAGTCTGTCTCACAGTCCCTGAACCACATTATTTTCCCTACTGCCTTACCTTCCCTTCAATGTAGTCTGTCTCACAGTCCCTGAACCACATTATTTTCCCTACTGCCTTACCTTCCCTTCAATGTACCACATTATTAACTCAACACCTAGTCCTCCCTGCAAAGCTAAAGTCCTAAATTAAACATCTAGGATTTCTCAGGTTCTGCATTTCCCAGCTCAGCAGGGGTCCTGTTCAGTGTAAATAGATTTATTTGACACTGAGTTAGTCTAGCATTGTTACTGTTAGACCGGAAAATGTCTAAAGGCCATTGAACTGGCACAGCTACCGGGGTGCACAGTCATACCGCGATTATAGCTGCTGACTTTGTTTTGGTTTTTTTTATTCCAGTCTCTCCATTCCAGACATGTCCTACTTAAGGAGAGATCCGATGGATACAAGCCAAGGCAGATTTATCTTTGCGCTGCTGGACAAGTAGCAGTCTCGATGGCGCGTATTATCCTGTTTCCCTGTCAGTTCTGGAACATGACGTTGAAAAAAAACACCGGAACTGGCACGGGTGCGAGAATCTAATCTCTGTAGCCCACACCTGTCAATTGTATTTATCCCACCCAAGTCATCACGGATCCACCCAAATGCGATCCCTCTCCATGACACAAGCTTGATCGTATCTCTTCCCAAGACGTCTGTGGACACGTTGACTGACGTTCGTCACTTCCGGAAATGTTAGTGAGGGAGAAAGTATAGGTTTACCGATTACAGAACAGTCTCGTTTCCTGTGGACTGGGTTCCGTCCTATAGCGCAGCGTGGTGCAATGACCAGCCCAAACATTTTAGACTAATTCACTTAACTAGATACATAAATATTAATGAGTATGATTTAATACATCTAAACACGTGTACATTGCAACAATGAGCTCCTTCGAATCCTTGCAAAAACGTCGTACAGCGAACTCTGACAAGCGGAAAATTGGGAAACGTGAACATCTCAAAACGAGGCTCTGCCTCTAGAAAGGCTTGGCAATCTAGTACGGAATCGGTATCATATCAATCTCATTGTGCGTTACAGATCTACACGGAATAAGCGCAAAACATACATTACATGTGTAACCAGAGAACCAGATGCATTGTGAATTATTTATTGTGAATTCGACCCGTGAAGGTCCCGGGGTAGAATAGGCCTTCAGCAACCCATGCTTGCCATAAAAGGTGACTATGCTTGTCGTAAGAGGCGACTAACGGGATCGGGTGGTCAGACTAGCTGACTTGGTTGACACATGTCATCGGTTCCCCATTGCGCAGATCGATGCTCATGTTATTGATCACTGGATTGTCTGGTCCAGACTCGATTATTTACAGACCGTCGCCATATAGCTGGAATATTGCTAAGTGCGACGTAAAACTAAACTCACTCACTCATTATTGTGAATTCATTTGTAAATACCATTTTCTTGTGAAACAAGGAATTGGAATTCAGATTTTCACTTTTACACGAGAAAATAAAATTTGGATCGACTGAAAAGTAAGCTTTTGTCTAAACAGGTTAATGAGACATCATGTTTAGTTATGGGGACACCGGAAATGGGTTCACAGAAAGCATATAAGTGGGGAGTTAAACCTGGGTAATCGGCGTAACATAGGAACGCTTTAATAAGTATGCTACCCCACGATCCCAGTGTTAAGTTTGCAAGTATGTATAGGTTAATCACCTTTACAAGGTACTTATTCAGATGAACTCTGTTAGGGCTTTGCACTTGAAAAACTTAGTTGAATAACCACCATGATGAAATACTTATTTAATACATATGTAATGAGGGAGTTTGTCTGTGTGTACGTGTCACTCCAGCCTTTAAACTTCATCTGGTCCACTAAGCAAATGCAAGACCCCATTGGGACAATATATGACCGGTCCCTGACTGCACCACTATACGTTCTGTTGTGTCTTGTGTCTCGTAGGTCATATGACCGGATGTTATATTTTAGCAACGTTTTAGACTATGTATGTATATTTTAGATAAGTATGACATGTGACACATAAATAAAAAATTCTCTCTCTCTCTCTCACTCTGTCTCTCTCCCCCTCTCTCTCTCTCCCTCTCTCTCATTCAGATACAGTCATATCATGTGGCACGTCTGGGCTGACTCACTTTATGATTTTATGGTTACCAAAATACCTCCATTCTGTGGGTGCGCATAGAAACTGACACAGGCATACCACACAAAATACAAAATACTATGGTGTCCTAGGGTGGACATTTTCGACTTGTCAACCTCTCAAAATCAACCAAAACTAAACAAAGCGCAACAAATGTCTAACGCGACATTTTGCCTATTTGTCCTATTGTCGCGTTTTCGTTAATTTTACACTTTTTCTTTGGTTTTGTAATAGCAATAATAGGACAACGTGAGAATGTCCCCGAAAGGATTCCATAAAGTACGATCTGAAGGTTCCCTGAAGTTAACCAGGTCAGTTGAATCTTTCTCCTATGATATACAAACGACAAGTGGGACACAACCCGTTAACGTATGAATTGTCACCCAATGTACCCCATGTAACGCATGACTGATTTCACCGTACCATGGCCTCACAAAATCGATTGTCACATTCTCCAGATAAAACCAAGTGAACCGTCAAAATCCCGATCTCGTTGCATGACCCGTATGACGGGTTTTTGTATCCAGAAGACGATAGCTAAACGGGCGTGGCACCTCAGTACGTAGGCCCACTAAAGCACCATCTGAGACAGCCAGCTGCTGCTGTGTCGAAGTTAAAGAACGTATACATATGGTTCAAGTTATCCGAGTTCGACACAAACGCCAAATGATAACCGGAAATAACGGTTACTGCATCAGATAATTCAGGAAAGATTAGGGGAACGTCATGTGCAATTTCATAAGGGGAAAAGAACCATTGCCATAGCGATAGCCTATTGCAACATACTATTGCGATAGCGACAGTCTACTGGAACATCCTACAGCGATAGCGACAATCTTGTGCAACATACTATTACGATACCGACAGTGTATTGCAACATTCTATTGCGAAAGCGACAGTGTATTGCAACATACTATTGCCATAGTAACAGTGCATTGCAACATACTGTTCTGAGAGTGACAGTCTATTGCAACATACTATTACGATAGCGACAGTGTATTGCAACATACTACAGCGATAGCGACAGTCTACTGCAACATACTATTGCGATAGTGACAGTCTATTGCAACAAACTATTGCGATAGCGACAGTCTACTGCTACATACTACAACGATAGCGACAGTCTACAGCAACATACTATTGCGATAGCGACAGTCTGTTGCAGCATACTACAGCGATAGCGACAGTCTATTGCAACATACGGTTGTGATAGCGACAGTCTACTGCTACATACTATTGCGATAGCGAGAGTCTACTGCTACATTCTACAGCAATAGCAACAGTCTATTGCAACATACTGTTGCGATAGTGACAGTCTATTGCAACATACTATTACGATAGCGACAGTGCATTGCAACATACTATTGCGATAGTGACAGTCTGCTGCAACATACTACAGCGATAGCAACAGCCTATTCCAACATATTATTGTGATAGCGACAGTCTACAGCAACATACTACAGCGATAGCGACAGTCTATTGCAACATACTGTTGTGATAGCGACAGTCTGTTACAGCATACTATTGCAATAGCATAGTCTTTTGCAGCATATTATTGCGATAGCGACAGTCTCTTGCAATATATTATTGGGATAGCGACAGTCTATTGCAGCATATAATTGCGACAGCGACAGTCTACTGCAACATACTACAGCGATAGCGATAGTCTATTGCAACATCCTACAGTGATAGCGACAGTCTATTACAACATTTTATTGGGATAGCGACAGTCTATTACATAACACTATTGTAATACCATAGTCTTTTGCTGCATGTAATTGCGATAGCGACAGTCTATTGCAACATACTATTGCAATAGCGACAGTCTCCTGCAACATACTATTGTAATATCGACAGTGTATTGCAACATACTATTGCGATAGCGACAATCTACTGCAACATACTATTGTGATAGCGACAGTGTTTTGCAACATACTATTGCGATAGTGACAGTCTATTGTAACATACTATTGCAATAGCAACAGTCTATTGCAAGATACTATTGCGATAGCGACTGTCTATTGCAACATACTACAGTGATAGTGACAGTGTAATGCAACATACTGTTGCGATAACGATAGTCTACTGCAACATACTATTGCGATAGCGACAGTCTATTACAACATATTATTGGGATAGCGACAGTCTACTGCGACATGCTATTGGGATAGCGACATTCTATTGCAACATACTACTGCAATAGCGACAGTGTATTGCAACATATTATTGGATAGCGACAGTCTATTACAACATATTATTGGGATAGCGACAGTCTATTACAGCATACTATTGCAATAGCATAGTCTTTTGCAGCATATTATTGCGATAGCGACAGTCTCTTGCAACATATTATTGCGATAGCCACAGTCTATTGCGGCATACTATTGGGATAGCGACAGTCTACAGCAACATACTACAGCAATAGCGACAGTCTATTGCAACATACTATTGCGATAGCGACAGTCTACTGCGACATACTATTGGGATAGCGACAATGCATTGCAACATATTATTGGATAGCGATAGTCTATTACAACATATTATTGATATAGTGACAGTCTATTGCGGCATACTATTGGGATAGCGACAGTCTACTGCAACATACTACAGCGATAGCGACAGTCTATTACAACACACTATTGATATAGCGACAGTCTATTGCAACATACTATTGCAATAGCGACAGTCTATTACAACATACTACAGCGATAGCGACAGTCTATCGCAACATACTATTGCGATAGCGACGGTCTGTTACAACATACTATTGCAATAGCATAGTCTTTTTGCAGCATATTGTTGCGATAGCAACAGTCTCCTGCAACATATTATTGGGATAGCGACAGTCTACTGCAACATACTACAGCGATAGCGACAGTCTCTTGCAACATATTATTGCGATAGCGACAGTCTATTGCGGCATATAATTGCGATAGCGACAGTCTACAGCAACATACTATTGCGATAGCGACAGTCTACAGCAACATACTATTGCGATACCACAAGTCTACTGCAACATACTATTGCGATAGCGACAGTCTACTGCAACATAATGTTGATAACACACACACAGACAGAGAGAGAGAGAGAGAGACTCCCCGCCATGGGTTGTCACACTGAAACAGCACGTTGTATCGTCAGTCTCAACTTTCTCATCCATCATATACCATCTTCCTCGACTCCTCAACATATTCTAGGTCGTACCGTTGATGCACATCTGCAGAAAACAACAGAAACATGGCGAAGAAGGTGATAATGGGATAGACCTACGCCATCATGTCACATATGATGTCAGGGCCCCATAAAAGCCGAGTATTTACACATTCTACTTAATACAAATCACATTTACTCAGTTAATTACAAATCTAGTACTACAAAAGCACAAGAATAACGTAGATAATTAAAACCCAATGGGTCTAGAATACCTTGCGTACTTTACTCAATTAACTAAATTGGCTTGTGTATCATAATTCGTTGAGGCGCCCGAACTCTACAACAGCGTTAGCAAACGTTAAAATACCTATATACACCTATACTGTTATTGTACCTCAATTGTCCGGAGGGTACCGTAGTAGTCACGTGACTTCAATGTTGCGTGTTTGAAAATGGCTACCAACTATTTGGCGATATAAGAATGAATTACTAAAAACTTAGGTCTATTGAGAAGCATTTATATTCATATACTTAAAAGTTCTAATTACCCAATAAGGACAAGAAACTTGCAAAAGTTCCTCAATTCAATACTAGTTACTCCTCAAAAAGGGCAATTACTCACACATAAACAGACATTGGAGTAAATACCCGATTGTTTGAAAAATTATCTGGAGCTGTTGATGTTGTTTCCTCCGTCTAATATGCGTCCATTTCGATAGTTGTAAAACTGACAACTGTGTTAGATATTTACTGTTCTACCTGACTCCTTTTTCTAAGGCAAAACACCCTGTTCAGGAAGAACAGAATAATATCAAACTGACTTCTTTCAGTGTGTTCTGCAGAAGGTTTATGTACTAAAAATGCAATAAATGATATCAACATTTGGTTTATATTTTGTGGTTAACTAAGTGCTTAGTAATCCTTAAAGAAACAAGCGCATGGATAAGTTAACACTTGGATATCTAGGCGTTTTGCATGCTGCTTTTGGAATATGGTTGCCCCTTTTGAAATTCTGTCGCTCTGTCGATTTTCGATTCGGTGGAAACACTAACATATCCTTAGCATATGGTAACCGCACGTGGCTCCACTAGGAGGAAATGTGGATACTGCACGAAATATAATATTTCACTCAGGTGGGGCGGTGGGGAAGCGTTCACTCGTCATGCTGAAGGCCCACGTTCGATTCCCCATATGTGTACACCTCGCAAAGCGTGATTCTCTTGTCCCCGCTATCATATTGCTGAAATATTGCTAAATGCGACGTAAACCCTCACTCACTGTCTCACTCGCTGTTGTCGGCCGATGTCAAGACGCGTTCTTCATTCCCCGCAGAAACGATCTGTAGGAGCACCTGACAGGAATACTGGTAAGTTCCCAGTAACGCACTTATGGTGCTTCGACACAGCAGAGTGGATCACAGGCCCTCGTGTCCTCCGAGGATTAAAGATTATTTTTAAAATATACAAAAAATTGAGATGACCCCTCACTTTAAACTCTTCACAGTACAATATATCTAGATATCTCAAAATCTCAAACGTTTAAAATAAATCTTTAATTCTCGCAAGGACACGAGAGCCTGTGGAACTGATCGGTTGTCAGGCTCGCTGGCCTTGTTCATACCAATCTCGCTCGTAATGTCAATCACCGGATAGCTCGGTCCAGGGCGCTGCCATGAGGCTGGAACAGTATTAAATATGCCAAAAGCAACAGTATTCAATAAAACTATTCAGATACGCGATAAAATACGGTTACAAGTAACTCAAACAGAGTGCTAACATTAGTTCGTCACAATCGTAGTTCGTTATACACGGACAAGTATATCCACAGTAAGAAGCCTGGACTAAAACAGAAACTCGGCTCGTTATACACGGGTTCTACCTGTGAAGATCCGGTTAGTTACCCATGCTTGCTGTAAGAGGCGACTAACGGGATCGGGTGATTAGGCTTGCTTGACAGGTGTCATCGATGTATGTATGGTCACTGGATTGTCCGGTCCAGACTAAATTGCCCACAGACGTCCGTCATATAGCTGGAATATTGATGAGTGCGACGTAAAACTAAACGCACTCGCTCACTCTATACACGGGTTCGCTACAAAAGTAGTTTTTTGAAGCATGGTGGATCATTGTTTATTCTGATTACATGAAAAGTGCTTTAAATTTTCAGGGGAGAAAATTTAATGTAAACTTCATCTTTTAGTTGACTTACTTCATACGTTGTTTACTTGACATATTAGAAAATGATTGTACTTGCAATTGACCATCTAATTAGTTATCAATACGATGTTGAATCTAGAACGACTTTTGAATCAATCTGCCTTGTTTACTTTGTTAAATGCATTCAATGAAAAAAATATATAACGTAACGTTTTGGGGTTATGAGGATGTCACTTACATACGTTGTCACAACATTACACATTACGAAACCAAGACGTCCCGACAACGTGTATTTCTGACCAAAGTGCAACGTACGTATAACGTTGTGAGGACGTTCTGTCTATAGCTAGCCAGCAATGAACCGTTGGAAAACCGTTACATTTTATTACCCTCAGCCCGGAGCATATTTAACAACGTCGAAACATATGGTTTTTTAGGGGTTCTTTTTATTTTTTTTTTTATTTTTTTTTTCATTTTACATTTTACATTTTACATTTTTTACTTATATCTCTTCAATATGTAATAGAGTTTATTCGTAGCATTTACATTGTTTTTGTTTCATACAATTTACTATTAAATATACTCATTGTTGTGCTTTTGACTTCACTCATTTAAGTGAAGTTATGAAACATGTTTCCTGCAATCTTTTAACCCAGAAGTTCCAAATTGTGGGACATTGCGCATTACTTCATCATGTGACGTCATTGTCTGTGCGTGTTTCCCGCTTGCTGACATCTCAGTTCTCCCGCGGCTGCCAGTCCGCAGTTCTGTGTCTGTTCCTCGCTCTTGGCAGCGCTCATCGCCTTTACAGTGAGTATTTTGTGCATTATTTTGTTTAGAATAGTAAAATATGTGGTACAGTATCATTTCAGAACGTACTCATTGAGAATAATGAAACTGACTCTTGATTAGATCTATTTACTTGTCCTTCTTTATACACAATTCCGAAACTTGCTATTCACAGCGTTATTTCATATATGTTTTGAAATGTAAATATCGGATAATTACTCAGAGTACTGAATTTCAAAACATCATATTAATGATCACTGATATCAATTTTTCAAGAAATCACTAATGAATATTCTTAAACGTTGCGATGAACCTAGAATCGGCTGGAATGTTATCGAAAATATTTGCTAACACTGACGCCAAAGTGCGTTTAAAATTTCAGCAATTGTGGCTACTGGGTGGTGTTGAAAAACCATATCGTGCGTGGATACAGAGTACGCGATTTTTATTCTTTGAAAGTTTCAGTTTGTTTGCATAACATTCAATAAATATTGACATATTGAGTGTATTACACCACACCTGAAACCGGTACACAAGTGTTATTACACGTAGGCACAGAGACCATATACCGATTTATGGTCTCTGGTAGGCATAACTATCGCTTGCTCCAAGGCTGTACTGAGACTCTAAGCCCATGGGTGTAATTCTATCCTGCAAAGAGGCGATTCTAGCTGAGCGGAAGTTCTGCCCTGTGAAATTCCTAAGCTCCCCCTCCCCCCTCCAAACACACACACCTACCTCATGGTGCTTATCTCTTCTCATGCGCTTCCCTTGGCATAGTTGTCAGAAATTACCTTAGTTCTAAACACTTGAATTAAAGAATTGTTAATTTTATCATCTTCTGCTTACTTGATAAGAAAAACTTCTATAAAAACACGATTTTAATAAATAAAAGAATGTTATTGTTAAGCAACATATGGGCAACCTTGTTCGCAATATTTTAATGGACTAAGCCAAAACAAACACACCCACAAATAATAAGCCGAGGTGATTTGAATGTAGGCATGATTAGAATGCTATTTAGATGACACCAGAATAACACATGATGACGAGTTAAGTGGTTTGAAAGGTGTTTGCACAGGCGCGTTGATATTCCATTCAAGTTTACTGTGACATCTGTGACGACAAGGGTCATGATATGGTAAAGGTTGGTAGATGAATTTATTATCATTAGCATATCGATATTAATTAGGGAAATACTCCATTTCACATATTCAGTGCTCACACTATTATAATAAAACAAGCAAAGCATGTATATGGTGTGCACATTCATTATAGCTAAAAACATGTAACGCCATGTCTTAATCATCTTGTGCTTTTGGATAATATTAGATTTTAAAGATGAACTATCTTTTTTGTCAGACGCATCTGCCGCTGGAGAAGATGGGGAAGTGCAAGTCTAAAATGAAACGTTTCTTAGCTATGTATTATACGTGAATAAATGGTTCATTTTAAACAAAATAAGCATCTCTTTTATGTGTTACCAGGGCTCAAAGTAGACAGTTTGACAAAATCCAAACCACACATTTATAATTCCTGTGTTTTTAGAATTTTTTATGCCTACTGGACCCTTTTTTTTCGCATTGACAATTCAACTCTAACATAAACAAGGAAAACTATGACTTCTAGCCCTGGATACTGCTATGAGCATGGCGACAACAACCGAGAAACCTGATACAAATATTCATCCTCAGACTACTGCACTCAATGACTTATATAAGTCTGCTCTTCTAAAATAAATATGATTCTTTACAACAATATCTTAACAGAAATGCTTTACGTATATACTAGTACGTAGTGCATACGTAAACTTTATACGTAGTACATACGTACATGTATATACCCCAAAACTACAAATAACGTTGTGACAACGTTATGTTTATGACGTCGCGAGGACGTTACTTTTTGGTCGTATGAACGTAGAAAACAACGTTCTGAGGACGCGATTTCGGCTCCACACAGGACGTTATATGCTGACGCGCTGGGGACGTTGTGATAACGTCCTCAAAACGTACTTTGGTTAGCTGGGACTGCTCCGACACCGTGACGAACGTAAAGCCCACGAGCCTATGCATGTGTAGCATTCGATCCTTCAAAGGAGGAACTCTAGATGGGCGGATAGCAAGCATGTATGCATGTAAACATGTATGCATTTATATAAGGCGTTAAAACTTGTTACCATAGCCTGTTATGGTTCGACGAGCTATTATTAGCGTGAAGCGTTTCAACCTCACTTAACATTGGTAGCTCATTCAGCTCGATAAATAGGTCATGGGACTCTCATTTAACAAACATCTGTCTTCTCGCTTGAATATTGCTTTGCTCTCACTGTCAAATATTAATTCTCTCAGTTATAACACGAACTGGTTTATCACATAAAAGATTGTGAGAATTCCGTGTGTACAGGAGAACACGATGCCATAAGAGATGGAGATCAAGTAGAACATGACTATTTTATGACTAATTGCACCGACGTCGGCAACATCTTCTTCTGCTGCTATGTAGCAACTACATGGATCATGGAAATTGGTCAGGTCACTTTTTAAAGGAGGAGGAGCATTGATGTCCCCCCAAGCATAGCATGTTTGCACACGACACACTCACCTGGCCCCACTGCCGAACGAGTACCTACGCTTATATCGTGAGAAGCAGCCTGGGAGTCGTGTGTGTCCGTAGTCATCATCAACCCACCTAACTCGGGGAAATATGAATGCCATTTTACAGGTTTCATTGTTGATCGTTGTGCTTGTATCCACATGCAGTGGTGAAAGTAAGTCACAATACCATTTCTTCTTTCTTGTATTTGTTTGTTAACGTCAATAACCTGCGTAAACATATACCCTCTGATACAGTCTAGCGCATGCGCCGTTAAGTCTAATTATCCAGGTGAAAAAAAGAAGGTAGGCTGTGTATAAACCGATGCATATGCATAAATGCTTATTATTCAGCCTCAAAGGCCGTGGTTTGTTTTGTGTTTGTAGGTTGCCATTCATTCAGTCACTCACCTTGTCTCCATGTTTTGTATAATTGTCATGCATTGCCAAGGAGCAATATCTCAATGTTTTGTATAATTGTCGTGCATTGCCAAGGAGCAATATCTCAATGTTTTGTATAATTGTCATGCATTGCCAAGGAGCATTATCTCCATGTTTTGTATAATTGTCATGCATTGCCAAGGAGCATTATCTCCATGTTTTGTGTAATTGTGATGCATTGCCAAGGAGCAATATCTCCATACGTTTTGTAGAAATTGATATGCATTGACATTTTTCCATGCATTGTACAGATTGCGATGCATTGCCAAGGAGCAATGTCTCTATACTTTGTACAGTCTGACATGTATTGCAGTTTCCGGACACGAGATATAATAGCCCGACTCTGAGTACTTCGCACGGCTACTAAATCAATTTGCTTCCACGGCAGGTTTTCTTGTAGGTTTTCTTGCACATCGACATCTGCTAAATCTATATCTTCATAACACGGTCCGGAGATATCACACTGTATGTACCCTTCTAGTTAATTATGTTATTATTATATATACAAGGCTTATTATGCATGAGATGATTGGCTGTAAGCGTGATTGGTAAAATACAATCCTTTGGCTACACACATGTCGAGTACACTTTATCACCTGTCATTGAACATCCTATCTGGTCAGTCGTTCAAGGTCATTGAGGAAACACCTCAGTTGACGAGATTATTAATTTTCAAAGTTATGAAAGAAAAGGGCAGTTTTATTGAACTACGTGTGAAAGTTTGGAAGATTGAATCCCGTGAGACGCCATGGTCGACGCGGAAGCATTAAGAAAACCAGGTCAAAAGGCAGATAGGCCTCGCACTCTTATACAGAGTGATAGACTAGTAGCTGACACATTCTAGCATGCATTATCATCGTCGTGCATACGCTTGATTCTTTTACCCAGGAGCCTGTAGTGGACGTACAAATGCAGCCCCACGTCTGTGCTCTTGTTCAGGAAAGCACGTACATGTGTTGACTGTGTCAGTGAACAGTTGCACATATCTATGTCCGTGAACAGTATGTTACATGTACTGACTTTGGACAACATTGATCTGATGCTTCATCTCATTAGTCAAGGTTTAGGCTGAAACATGTGAAGAAAGCAGAAACAGGAAACAAACAACAAAAAGTACAGTTAAAGGATCTGTACTTTAATTGTGTGTTGATACCCATCATATGTTAGAGTTGACCCCTCTCTGAAAGGAAGTGTGTATTCGTGGCTCTGTGTGTTGATATTTAAAGGGACACTCGGCGGCTTTCATATTCACCGGGCCGTGTCATCCTGACTGCAAGCGTTTTTCGGTCTACTTGAGTCGATGTCTTGGTGAATGAAACAGAGAGCTAGAAACTAGGCTACTGTTTCTTCCGTGGGGAGCTTGGACATTGAAATGGACATTCGGCTGTGATATTTACCAGGCTATACCCTGGACATTCGGCTGTGATATTTGCCAGGCTATCCTTTACCCTGGACATTCGGCTGTGATATTTACCAGGCTATCCTTTACCCTGGACACTCGGCTGTGATATTTACCAGGCTATACCCTGGACATTCGGCTGTGATATTTGCCAGGCTATCCTGTAGCCTGGACATTCGGCTGTGATATTTACCAGGCTATCGTTTACCCTGGACACTCGGCTGTGATATTTGCCAGGCTATCCTTTACCCTGGACATTCGGCTGTGATATTTACCAGGCTATCCTTTACCCTGGACATTCGGCTGTGATATTTGCCAGGCTATCCTTTACCCTGGACATTCGGCTGTGATATTTACCAGGCTATCCTTTACCCTGCCCGCGAGGGCTCATCGGTTCACGTCAATCAATGTGCCGGTGAACGAAAAAGAGTTACCACAGAATGGGCTACCGTCTTTTCCGTATGGAGTGTGGATATTTAAAGAGACACTCGGATGCGTTATTTACCGGGCTGTCTTAAGCGGCCCCGCTGGACTTCTTCTGTTGCTTTGATTCGACGTACCGTGTCCTCCATAAGGAAAGCGGATATATTTTTTTCCTATATCCACACGCGTTTCTCAACAGAGATTATTTTCACATGATCTGTGAAGATTTCATAAAGAAGAAATAACAGCCACTGAGGACGGGGTAGGGAGACAAGCAGCCTGCTGTCGTGGCAACATCATGTTATATACAGTGCCGGACGATGTACCGTTATATCACGAAGATCACATTTTGAACGTAAAGAAAGTTATTGTGTAAATGAAAAAAAAACCCTTATTTGTCTAGATGATACAGAGAGGAAACCAGACATCATTTTTTTCAGTTCTGTGATTCTGAACTCAGCATTTGAAAGAAAGGACCTCAGTTAACATCTAAACAAACCGGGAAGTAAACAAACTACACTATATAGCGGAGTATATTGACATGTCTCGCTGGAGATGTTAAGGCTAGCTAAAAAGTAGCAATCATACAGATGCGGATATAACCCCGAAACCGAAGCTCTCCTATCTGTTACGGAACAGCTCTTTCACACGGAGGACCTGCTCATCCATGTGGATATGGTAGGGTTGACTTGCGTCAGCATCGGATACACCTGTCCGTTTTTCACAGTGAAATGTATTAACCGTCTGGGTGCATGATATATTTTGAGGGCGAGGGACATGTATGTCGCCCTACCATCAATGGGGTCAACTACGTCGTTGGTAAGATGAGGCTATGGGTTCGAAGGGCGACCATCCGATCCACTATAGATCCATTGGGGTAGCCTAGTGGTTAAAGTGTGCACTCGTCACGCCGAAGACCCGGGTTCGATTCCCTACATGAATACAATGTGTGAAGCCCATTTCTAGTATCCCCTGCCGTGATATAACTGGAATATTGCTAAAGCGGCATGAAACTAAACTCACTCACCTACTGTACCAAGGTGGCACTACAGAGCCCACAAGAGACTAAGAATCGTACGTAAGTCGCGTCGAGTTTGGGCTCTCTTCACAGTTTATCCTGTCATGTAAAATACCCAGTTGTCCCTGATCCCGTTCTACAGGTAGCTGAATTGTATGTTGTATACACACACATAATTCTATACATGTATACAAATGCCTAGGTTAAAGTCGTAGATCTTTTAGCCACTGGATTGGGCTTTTTTTTTTTGATAGGACGTATATATGCACAAGCTGTGATCACGGTCCTGTGAATATGAAAGACTACACCAGTGGATGAATGCTTGTGATTGTAATTTTGAAAACTGGATCATCCGAGCTGTTGACGAAATAAACCTGAAAAAAAGTCATGAATATGAATCAAGATTATAAACTTTTGACTCCCAACATTTGCTGATGTACTGTTAACTTTCCTTTAAATATGAAAGAGTTATACAGATTTCACGTAAAGTTATTTTACAGAACATGGTGGACTTTGTTAAACCATGTCAGGACTCGGATGTCATGTTACCTTTGCACCAGATGGTGTGCCTTTTGTCGTGAGTTTTTGTATCTTGAAAAGGACAGAACAGAGCTGTTCTGTACCTTGAATTACATTTAGGAGGTCGTTTACTACTTATCGCACCTCCTACGTGAATGTCGGGTTCCCAATGTATAAGCCTTGCTCTGTGTTTACACTGAATGAGTGAGTTTAGTTTTACGCTGCGCCCAGCAATACTCTGGCGATGATCTCTAAATACTTAAGTCTCGACCAGACTTTCCAGTGATCAACAACATGAGCATCGATCTGTGCAGTTGTCAACCAAGTCAGCGAGCCTGACCACCCAATCTGGTTAGTCACCTCTTACAAGTATGGGTTGCTGAAGACCTATTCTACCTCGGATCTTCTCAAGTCTATTTACAATGAACTATTGGGACATGTAAGGTGCAAAGTGGGTAAAGCGTTCGCTCGTCATGCCGTAGATCCGGGTTGGATTCCCCACATGTATGCAATGTTTAAAGCCTTTTTCTGGCACCCCCCGCCTTAACCATTAGGCTACCCAACCGCCCCCTCATGCCACTTGAAATAAAGAATATCACGAAAACTTCTGAACCGAAAGAAGTGCAATATATTAGTGAAAACAAGTAACAAAAAAATTGTAAAGTGCAGTTTTCAAGAAACATCCATTTCGTTAGAAATGGTGGTGAATGTTTGCATCTAACAGTCTGCACCTCTAAGTGGGTTAATCGGATTTTAAAGACTGCATTTTCACATTTGCTTTTCCTGTCAGTTCGTCCCTCATATTGGCATTTCAGCACTGCTACTGTGAGAAGAGCTCTTTGCATTTTTTTTTATCCCTGTCAGTTTTATTTAGTATCGCCGTTGATGTATATATGCACGTCGCTCGTATGCAATGGCAGCATATCGTGAAGCATAATGCGAACGGCGCAGGCTACGGGTTTTCCGATTTCAGATCAGTTGTGGAAAATGCTAACATATACGAGAAAACAGTTTTCATGAGAACTGTGCAGAGGTCACAAGAGTCCATTTTGCGATTCCATCTCAATCGCCGTTAAATAATAAACGATGTCAGGATCCTGGTTCATATGTACTTCAAGTTCATGGAAGCGAAATGCACCAAGAGGACTGTCCTGCAATATCTGCAGAACCTGGTGATGGAATAATATAATTGGGATGCAGACAAATGGAAAAGACACTAGATTGTTCGATGCATAGTTTCTCTTCAAGAAAGGATTATGAAATGTGAATGTTTACAGAGGACCGGTAGATTTAGAACACCACACAGGGTTTGTCTTCAGCAAGCCATGCGTATCTTCTCTCGTAAATATCTTGGATAGAACTGGTCTTCAGCAATCCATGCTTGTCTCCTTCCTTGAAGACTCGAGATAGAACTGATCTCCTGCAAACAATGTTTGTCTACTCCTGTGAAGGTCATGGCTAGAACTGGTCTTAAGCAAGCCATGCCTTTTTCCTCCCTTGAAGATTCGAGATAGAACTGATCTCCAGCAAACGTGTGTCACTCCTGTGAAGGTCATGGCTAAAACTGGTCTACAGCAAGACATGCTTCTTTCCTTCCATGAAGGTCCAGGCAAGGATTTGTCTTCAGCAATGCTTGTTTATCTTCCCTGTTGAAAATCCGGGCTAGAATTGGTATTCATCAATCCACGCTTGTCTCCACCCGCGAAGAGCCAGAATAGAATTGTCGTCAGCAACCCATGGTTCTCTCATAACGTGAAGATCCTGGCTAAAACTGATGCCTCTTCCAGTGAAGTTCCAGGCGTTCGATTCTGCAAGTCGCGCTTGTCTCCTGTCGTGAAGATCCGGGTTAAAATTAGTCTTCAACAACCTGTGCTTGTGTTCTCCCAAGAAGGTCAGGGTTCGAATTGGCTCTTCAGCAACACATGCGTGTCTCTTCCAGTACAGATCTCACGGTTAGAATAATTCGTCAGTGGTCCATGCTTGTCTCCTGAAATGAACAACCAGGCTGGAACTGGTCTTCATCAATCCATGCTTGTCAGAGACAACTTACGGGATCGGGTGATCAGGCTTGCTAACTTGGTTGACACGTGACATTGTATTCAATCCGTATAGTGATGCTCATGATATTTGTCACTGGGTCATCTGGTCAAGACTCAATAATTCACAGAGCGCCGTCATATCTCTTGAATATTACCGACTGCATTGTTTGCCTTTGGACAAAAACAAACAAATAAAGATTCAAGAGAAACCAATAACATCTTACCTGTCAGTTCGAACAGGTCGGTCCCGGTATCAAAAGCTTACAGTCAAGCCCAGGAAAGCAAACAGTAAAGTGCGGCACACGACTGTCAACTTTGTAATAACAGAGCTGAACAAAAGAAATTAAATAAGATTAAAGTAGTAGTCCCAGTTGTAAAGCATGCTGGATATCGAATAACCGTGTGCTTTGAAATTCGCGTTATCATGTTTACTCCTGAGAGTGAGTTAAGATTTAGCGTCACATCGGCAATATTGCAGCCATATAGCACTCCTGAGAGGGACAATATTGTTAAGAAAAAACAAAAGTGCATGAGCATGGCATCTGTTTGGAAACATTGAAATGTTGATAGTTTATGGTATCTTGCACGTGCAGGTTTACAGACATGCTGTGACGGCTCCATGTGTTGTTTATTGCTTTTAGCGACATATCGAGGCTATTTTCCTCCATCGTTATGTAAACTGGCGTAAATACAAGCACGTAGTGAGTGGTGTATAGCCATGAAATGTTGCGAAAGCGAGTGGAGTAACAACAACTCGTCATAGATAAGAAGTAGCTAAGAGATAATTACTAGTAACTGGATGAAGCCAGGTTTAGAGTAAGGATAACAAATAGCACACAGATAATGAACCAGTCCGTAAGCTGAACTATAGCTAGTTTTTGGATAGCTGTTGAAAGTGCACTTGTCTGATTAGATCTCGATAGAGGCGAGGTTTTGTACCCTTGATCTCCGCCGATAAATAAAACACATGTTGTTATCCATAAAAGTGCAAGTTGCATTATCTTCTCACAATGTCGATGTAGTTTGAGTGCTGGCGATTAGGTACCTGACAGAGCATGTGAGTGCGAATCCAGGATGTGACTCGGCACTAAACAGTGCTAGAATGTGTACCTTGCTAAGAAGTTCCTTGAAGAGGCGGCTTAGAACTGTTATTCAGAAACCATGCTTGTCCTGTGAGGTGACTAAGGGCTCGGGTGGTCAGGCTCTCTGATTTGGTTGGCAAAGGCCATTGTATCTCAATTGCGTAGATCGATGCGCGTAAAAAAAATGACCAGATTGTCTTGTCCACACTTGCTTATTTACAAACCGCCGCCATACAGCTGTAATATTGTTGAGCGCGATGTTAAATACCATGTGGTCGTCATCTACCTTTACTGGACCACATCTGAACTGACACAGCCGAGGGAGCAGGGACAATTTACTTACGTCAGAATACTTGGATAAGGTTTAGATCGCTGGGGGTAGCCTTGTGTTTAAAGTCTTCGCTCGCCATGCCGAAAACTCGAATTCGATTCCTCGTATGGGTACAATGCGTGAAGCCCATTTCTGGTGTTCCCCACGGTGATATTGTTGGAATATTGCTAAAAGCGGCGTAAAGCCCACTCATATCGATGACTTGCATGTCCTCAAAGAATGTTGGTGCGAATTCTGGATGGGACTCTCACCCCTAAAATGCATGAATGTGAACTTTACTGAGGGAGTAATCCCAAGCGCAGTATAAGTTAAAATATACAGGTAATGTACTTAAATGATAAGCTAAAGATAAGATAAGAAGAAAATGTATTGACGTGTCACGCCATATGCATAGTTTATCTTTACGCCGCACTCGGCAATATTCCTATATAACGGCGGTCTGTAAAAAATTGAGTCTGGGTCAGACAATCCTGTGATCAACAGCATGAGCATCGATCTACGCAATTTGAAACCGATGACATGTGACAAAGTCGGTGAGCCTGACCACCCAATCCTGTTAGTGGTCTCGTCCGACAAAGGATACATGCATGTATACTCTTACAAAGGCAAGAAAATATAAAATATATACCAATCGGCCAGTTGTTCTGTGAGACACGAAGTAATTAATTGCAAATGTGTTTACATGTTGGGCGAGAATCATGCGTCAGTTTCCAGATCGGAAATGCACTGTTTACAAAGCACGTTGGTCATTTCTAATCTAATACATCGACTAGGGAAATAGCTATAGTATGAACAGTTATTATTGAGAATTTTAGGAATATGTTTGCGGATATCAATATATGAATATTTAGGAATATTAAGCGCTTGGTTTCATTCAAGAGAGACAACCCCTTTAATCCCTTGTCACTAGTGTGTGTGTTATCGTCCTTCGTTTACCTGATTGCAGTATGGATGATTCAGAGAAGAAGAAGTTGATTTTATAGTGTTATAAGAAGGACATCAGATCAGCACCCCTTTGTTCACTGTTTAGCGTGTTACAAATGGATATGGCACTGTGCACCAGGGAGGTTCAGGTAGCCCAGAAAGACTGACTGTTGGTGACAGGGGGCGACTTGTATTCTTGTTTCCAAAAACAGTTGAAGGAAATTACAAAACTTAAGTCTGGATAAGATTGATAGAAGAACTGTGGTCTCCTCTAGGGAGACAATTACAAGTGAGCTAGACAAGTCGAGGAATTCCATCACCGATCATGAGACCTGAACAAAAGAAGTGAAAGTTGAACTTGTGCTTACAGCGTAGAAATTGTAAATGGGACAATGTGATTTTCTCAGATGGAAGTTCTGCATGGCTGTTCCTAATACATCGAAATTCTGGACCAAGCAAACTGATAAACCTTTGCATCAACGCCCAGCTGCCCGAAATTTAACGTGTGGGGTGGCATACCTGTGTATTTAAGGGTATATAAGCACTGAACGGTACACAGATATACGTTTACTTCCATCTGCTGAAGTGTTCTATGGAAAGTGTTGGACTTTCCATCAGGACGACCCAAAACATCGTTCAAGGCATTCACAGGCCTGGTATCGGACCCAAAATATGGTCAAGCCACACACCTGACCAAAATCCAACAGAAAATGTTTGGGGACTTATGAAGGAAAGTGTCAGTAAGAAAAATGTCACAAATACTGCTGAAATGAAAGAAGAGGTGGTTCGATACTGGGACAGTCTGGACCACGACTTTCCAACATCTTTGATCAGTACTATGTCCCGCCGCATTGAAGCCTGCATTGCTGCCCAAGGTGACTTGACAAAATGCTAACTGTTCACCTCCCTTTGAATCTGGAGTTATGTTCTGCTAACATTCACATTTAATACGCGAGTAACGAGTGTGAAATGAACAAAATATATAATTTGAATTCTCAGTGATTTCTGGTCATACTATAGTACAATGTAGTCACATTGTGTTAGGAAATGTATCTTTAAATGTAACATTTGGCCATTATAAGCATGTAATTATCATACAAGTTACATGGATGTATCTTCCTCGAACCAACAGCACAACGCCCGCTGTTTCTGCAGACTAGATACTATTAGCGTCAGTTCGAGGTCAAAGGTCACACCATGACACATAAAGTGTTATACACGTGTGTGAACAAATATGGGCCTTCTTGTGTGAATATATGTCAAAAGTTGGGAGTAGGTCATGCTCAACAAATACGAGACATTCATATATGAATTGTCAACGCAACAAGATTAAGTCGGCAAGTGTAAGGAACGACCTCCATAAATTGTGAGTGAATTTACTTTCACGCCGCACTCGGCAACATTTCTTTCATGTGGCGTCTGGGGGTAAGAAACACCTATGCACTTCTTCAATGTGATCTCACCCACGTGATGAAATGTATTCCACTTATTATGCAGTCTTCAACATAAGTGCGTCCATGTTTGCCTTTGAGCTGGCAGTAGTTAATAAACGGTATTATAAGACAAGGAAACACTTGTTCTTAAAAGAGTGATCGCATCATCTGTTTTTGCGCATACGTAGATGAATGTAGTGCTTGAGAAGGCGCGTTAGTGAAAATGATGTCATTATCTAGGACATGCGCAAATTGACCTCTGCAATATGCACACAGTGACCTGTACTAAGACGTGTATGATAGGTTAGTGGTGTATGTTAGGTTAGGGGGGTATGGTAGGTTAGTGGGGTATACTGGGATATGTTACGTTAGTTGTGTATAGTGGGGTATGTTAGGTTAGTGGGGTATAGTGGGGTATGTTAGGTTAGTGGGGTATGTTAGGTTAGTGGGGTATAGTGGTGTGTGTTAGGTTAGTGGGGTATAGTGCGGTATGTTGGGTTAGTGGGGTATGTTAGGTTAGTGGGGTATGTTAGGTTAGTGGAGTATGTTAGGTTAGCGGTTTATGTTAGATTAGTGGGGTATAGCGGGGTATGGTAGGTTAGTGGTGTCTGTTAGGTTAGTGGTGTATGTTAGTTAAGCGTGGTATGTTAGGTTAGCGGGGAATGTTAGGTTAGCGGGGTATGTTAGGTTAGTGGTGCATGTTAGGTTAGCGGGGAATGTTAGGTTAGCGGGGTATGTTAGGTTAGTGGTGTATGTTAGGTAAGCGGGGTATGTTAGGTTAGTGGTGTATGTTAGGTTAGCGGGGAATGTTAGGTTAGCGGGGTATGTTAGGTTAGTGGTGTATGTTAGGTTAGCGGGGTATGTTAGGTAAGCGGGGTATGTTAGGTTAGTAGTGAAATGGTTACCTGTTAGCCGGATGCAACGGATAACGCTACCTCATTGATATTTGGGGTTTCGAACGACCAGTTTACCCATATTTCTGACCTAATTTGAAAATACGCAAAATCGTTAAAAGAGATCGCCCTGCCAATTTGTGGGATATGGTGGATGTGGTGAAACGGAACCTTCTGTCAGGATAGAGCGATGACGCTCGTAAATGTCCGAAAACGACATGCCGACCTTCCACGGAATTAGCCGAACATGTCAGGTGACTTCGATGCATGTATGTATGTATGTATGTGCGATAAATAGCCTCACAAGAATGCTTCCGAGTGTGAACTTATGACTAGAGATGTGTCCTATCATCATTACCATTTGTATAATTACCATATTTATCATTACCATATTTATATACAGTATAAATATGTGTGCATGTGTGTGTATGTATGTGTGTGTGAGAGAGTCCATATATATATATGAGGATGAAGGGTAGTCTAGTGGTCAAAGCGTTCGCTCTTCACGCCAAAGGCACGGGTTGGATTCCTGGCATGGGTGCAATATGTAAAGCCCATTTCATGGTCTCCTCCGTGATACTGCTGGCATATACTAGTAGCTAAAAGCTGCATACAACCATACTCACTCACTTACGTATATGTATGTATGTGTGCATTTGTGTGTATATGTACGCACTCACGCATACCAAGTGTGTTATATTTGTGCATGTCCCCTAAAAACATATTTCATTCAATGATTCAAAAATGTTCCAGCAAAAACTGAATGGCAGGAAAGAGCACAGGCAGAGCTGAAGGCAGCGTTGAAAGTGGTCCCAAACGTTAACGTTGCCAAGAACGCCATCTTGTTCATCGGCGATGGTATGGGACTGCCGTCTGTCACAGCAGGCCGGATTCTGAAGGCGCAGGAAACTAACCAGAGAGGTCAACAACCGCTCTTCAGTTTCGAGAAATTCCCGTCGCTTGGTCTGTCCAAGGTACGTGCATTTCATGTTAACCACAAAAGAAAGCAGACACGTAAAATAGATTTATTCGCAAAATTTCGATTTGTGGATGTCAATTTCATTATTATGAGAAACACAACGTTTCGGGGTATTTGCTTAATCCTTCGCACATTCAAGGGCCTGACACAACTAAAACCCGTTTCAAATTCATTTTTCTTCTCTCTTGTGGTTTTTTTTTAGTTTGAGTATGTTTTCAGAAACCTACATTTTCACTTATTGTATGCTTCGTGATTGTACTGCATACACTTCCACTCCACCAGGTAGTACTGCATACACTTCCACTCCACCAGGTAGTACTGCATACACTTCCACTCCACCAGGTAGTACTGCACCTAGCAATGATAAAGTATAAAAAGTGTAGAAAAACACAATCAATGCACATGGACAAGACAAAAGGACATGGCTGTTTTTTCAGTCATGTACGTATAATTACTCAACTAGAAATACACAATCCAAACATATTATATCAAACTTTATAATATATACGCAAGATATAGTTCAAATACCTGAAATAAAATGTTCAAGAAAGAAATTGTGCAACAAAAGATAGAAGCAAAACTGAAGTTGTTATTCTAAGCATGCAAGGCATCAGTCGATAAGACAGGGAAAACCAAACTACATAGACAAATTCATATGCAAGGAAGAGTACCCTGTGAACGTTTTAGATTAACATGCAGAAGAATAACCTTCTACCACACGTACCTGATGGGAGAAAATATGTAAAAGAAACTTCAAAATCCTGGGATCACCAGAATCGGGCAGGTAACTAGGTCACGTCACTTGGTGAGACCTTCCTTCCGGTGACAAACAGGGTTTCATTCCTTTTCTAATGGTTTCATGGTTGTCATATGACGGTAGGGAAGCGATAATCCTTGCAGGTATAACAAATTTAGCGATATAACCATATCCATATTAGCCAACTATTATGACTGTCAACATCTGTGACAGCCAAGAATGGTTGTACACTTGGTCCGGTCTAGTAATGTCATATTTGGCGGTCGCGCAGTTTGGAACCAGAACCGCTTCTTGAATATATGCATATCGCATATCGCAAGCTGCCATGCACAAAGGCAACCGGTAACAGGTAAGTGCCGCAAGTTGTGTCTCGTAAGTGGACATTGTCCATTATGTTCTTAGACATGGAATTCGAAATGGGTGCTCGGTTTACACATGGAACACATCGTGGGTTTTCCATCATACCGAGTTTCCTGGGAATGCAGGTCCCAGGTTACGTAGACTATCATCTAACCCCTTTGAGCCTGAAGTCTTTTGCTGAGTAGCCTAGACCCCAAAAACGTTGACGGCTTGCTTTAACCTCCTACCGATGGTTGCGGCAGAGCAACAGCTGTAGGGTCGGTCCAAACAACCGGAAGTCATTTGTTCACTAGCCCTGAACCTTGGCCCCTAAAAATATAGTGATGCCTCCAATGGTACATCCTCGACATCTCCAGGGTACACGTTCCGATGAATGTCCACTATACAGGGTATCCAGGGTGGTGCAGGGTATAGTGGAGATTTATCGGAACGTATACCCTGGAGATATCGAGGATGCCAGTGGTAAAGGCAACTACTACTGGTCTCCCCAATGAGATGCCAGCGCAGTACGACTGTTCTGAAGGTATGAATGCGACCTCGTCATGTCGTTATGACACGACACGATTTGCTTCATTGAACATGAAGAATCACCATGAAACCTTAATAACCAATTCCACATGACCCTCACGTCAATAGGCCACAGCTGACTAAATACTGCAACCCTCCATAAATTGGAGCCTGTACAGTGTTCACCTGTTAAGCCTTTTGAGGAATCCTTTAAGGGAGAATGTCAAAACTGACCCAGTCCTGTTGAACTGGAGGGTTCACACCCCGTGACAGTTGAATGGACCGTTGAAAATAGGTCGTTCTATATTGAGTAGTTAATAAGAGCTGGTTTGGTTTGTGGTACAACAGTGATTTTGGTTACCGGTTTCATACAACAACGCTGTCAGGAGCAAAGTAAACATGTTCTAAGCACTTGACAAAATTATTTATGATAATAGTACCGAGCTAAGGACAAAGCCTTGACCAACCCCACAGGCGCTACCAAATTAATCAGTTAATTTCTTACCATACTCATAGGTTACAGTGGCCTTGACATTAGTATACATATTCTTAATCAACTTGAAGAATTTACCATGGATCCCATTTTGTAGAGGAACATACAGCAGTTAAAACCAATTCACCACATCAAAGGCCTTGCTGAAGTCTATGAATAAAGCGTATATCTTCACAATTTTACATGCTAAATACTTCTGAATGATTGTCTGGAGAATAAAGATACTATCCACAGTTGAATGGTCTGTCTTAAATCCATATTCTCCAATTAGCTCACAAAGTTCCAAAAAGCACTCCAGCCTTTTGTTTAGTAACGAAACAAAACTTGTACTCCTTATATTCAGAAGAGAGACCCCTTGATAATTATTCGTGTCAGATCTACTACCTTTCTTATGTAGTGGGGCAATAATACCAGGAACTTGGCCAGGCACCAAGAATTTATTGTACAATAATACTATGTAAAGAACAATTATATGTTCAGAAACTTTGAAAAACTTCGCGGGAATACCATCATCGCGTGGGAATTTGTCACATTTCAGATGTCTAATAGCATTTAGTACATCCTGATCAGTAAAGTCACATGATAGAATACCATCGTCATTGATACAGTCAACACATGTATTAAAATCATGTTTATCAATGAATGATCTGACATCTGCTGAAAGATCTGCCATCTTCTGGCAACCTCGGCCTTAACAGGCCCTTAAAGTATTCAGCCCATCTTGATGGCGTTACACTTCCATGGCGCGAGTTGTACATTTTTTCACAAGTCTCCAAAATGCCGAGCAGTCTCTAGAACAAGCTGCATCATGTAGTTTTACAGAGTTACGTTTAAAACTGTCTCTCTGCTTGAACTTAGATCTAATGTCTTTGTATCTATTCAGATTCTCAAATGTTGTCGTTTTTCTAAAGATATTCAGCAGTGAATACTTTTCGTGTTTAAGAGTCTGACACTGTTGATCAAACCATTCTGGCTGTTGTTTGGAGTTGATGGTTTTGCCATGTCTACTTTACATATTTCGCCCACATGTTTGTAGAGTGGGCTGCAGAGTGGTACGTTCACTGTGTTGTCAGTGTTGACGTGTAGCCTGCTCAGAAAATCCTGAAACATATAACTTGTATCAGCATTTTGCAGGTTATCAAGATATAATTGTGATTTTTCATAATTCCATTTATATTTATTTCTATTACTACAATGAAAATGCTTATTATCGGTTGTCCTGATCACATGGAACAGGGATGAGATTGTGGTTATGAGAGGAAGATGATTCGACTCCGTGCGACATGCTCTCTTGAAGTCCTCCACAAAACGGTACAACAGTGCTGATACTGCAGTGTAATCTGGTGTGCTACAACGGGTGGCACCAATGCATGTGTAGTCTCCTTTATCTGAGAACCTGCCATTTCACAAGTACCATCCAAACGTGTTGCATATGTCTAGTAATTCTCTTTCATACATATTTACAGATATATATTTTTACGATTTGGCTACCAAGTTGGGGCAACAGATTAATCGTGTGTATCCTCGTCCAAGGCTAGAAAATCAACGCTATCATCAACAATATAATCTGGTTCGGTGCCCGTTCTGCTATTAAAATCCCGACAAATAATTAGGTCAGTATCTGTGAAGTCGATTTTTCTTGCCACAATGTAACTTTCCAATCGCTCAACCCCATCGTTACTGCTATGTTTTACCGGTGCCATATAGACACAACCCAGTGCAAGCTTTTTGCCTGACAGTGTACGTCGAGTGGACACAAGAAACACGACGTCCATCCACTCCTCGCGGGATGAAATACAGCATAAATATAGCGACACCACCGCACCTTGTGCACCTTGTGACTGAAAATCAGTGTGACAGGCGATTATGTTACTAAAGTCATCACAGTGTTTAGCCCAGATTTCGGTTAGACATATTATGTCATATTTAGAGTTAAAGTCACACAAGTCTGGATGATTTTACTATATATAGGCCGTTCATATTCCAACACGATTGGCTTATTGGTGATGCTTATGTGATGCATCCGGAATACCCAAGGAGCACGAGCATTCTGATCGGGTGTCAATATCAGTGTCGATATCTGTTACAGGGTCAAGGCCAACTTTCTATAAAACACTGTGATTTTGGTCAGCATGACCTAGCGAGTGTAGTACGTGTATATCAATATATATTTTGCCTCTTACGACAAGCATTGGTTTGGATTGGGATAGCCTGGTGGTTGAAGCGTTTGCTCGCCGCACTGAAGGCCGAAGTTCGATTCTCCACGTGGTAACACTGTTTGAAGTGCATTGCTGGTGTCCCCCGCCATCACATTGATGGTGTCCCCCACCATCACATGGCTGGTGACCCCCGCCATCACATTGATGGTGTCCCCCACCATCACATTGCTGGTGACCCCCGCCATCACACTGCTGGTGACCTCCGCCATCACACTGCTGGTGACCTCCGCCATCACACTGCTGGTGACCCCCGCCATCACACTGCTGGTGACCTCCGCTATCACACTGCTGGTGACCTCCGCCATCACATTGCTGGTGACCCCCGCCATCACACTGCTGGTGACCTCCGCCATCACATTGCTGGTGACCCCCGCCATCACACTGCTGGTGACCCCCGCCATCACATTGCTTAAACACTGCAAAAAGCAGCATAAAATGACACGCCTCACCTACTCTCATAACCTGGAAATATAGCAATTGCTAAGAGACGTGGCGCAAGTAGAAGCGAAAGGAAGCCCAATACATATATGTAAGAACTGTACGGTAAATGCACACTACATCAGTGTTGGGATCAGTTTACGCTGCGGCCCCCAGGCGACCCCACCGGCCCTCAACCCTTGCAGATTCACGACTAGTGGGACTCCCTTTTATCAATCAATACTGATAGATATGAAATACATTTAAGCATGGTATCGCACTCTTGTGGAGCACCACACTTAAAGCAAGATATTTTTCAACAAACAGGAATATCTCCCTGTATCTATATATACTCTAGTTCAAAGTTCAAAATGCGTAGGTACTTCAATAAACGGTTATCGTGCACTGTATGCAGTCTAAAATAGCCTGGCATACCCTAACACGTTTCCAATTATCAGAAAGTCTTTAACTTTTCTTATCATTAATCTCTCCTCCCAAGAATGTGTTATGTTTGTGGATTTCCTTTGGAGTTGGGAAAATTTGCCACTTACAAAATACATCGCAACGGCCTCTGCTTCATCATTTACGATCGAGACGTCTACAGCCAGAATATGTTTTCCTTAGAGTCGGGCCGTTCACAATTGTTCGGTTTTCGAAATGTATGTCACTTTCTCTGTAAAGTACAGATTCTACTACCGTCATTGGGTTGTGTCAGGCACCTAATCGACTCTATGGGTTCGAATCCCGGATGAGACTCAACCCAATAATAGTAGTAAAGTACGTTTTTAAGAAGCTGTACTGTCCAGAGAAAGTGACATCCCAAATATAATATGCGTTTCATTTGACCATCTTTTAATTGACATCATTATTCACAATGTATCTGCGGAGAATACAGGAGAATACAGCACCACAACTTCTCGTGGAGATGTTAGGGTTAACTAGTTAACCTAACCTAACTTAGTCCTAACCCTAACCCTAACCCAACCCTAACCCAACCCTAATCACCTACAATTAGAAAAGAGTTTCTGGTGCTGTATTCTAAAGGTAGGTCTTATGAGTAAAGCAGTCCGCCAACTCAGATATTCCACCGTCTTCCAGTGTACCTAGAAATCGCGTGGGCAAATTAAGCACATCTGTTGATAGGCTATGTGATCTCCTTACCCGACCCCTCTCACGGAACCTCTGGATCACCTCGGGAAGTCAACAGGTGTACACTTCCTGAACCCCGAACCCTGAACCGATGCTGCCAACTTCTCCTGGGAGCGCTTCTTAACATGGGGGCGGGACTTGGCTTCCGCTCTGGTGCAGAGCACAGCGGGGATTTTTATGTTCTTTAGTGTATCATGTGACCTACAGCGTGTCTCTGACTGCCAGGGGAGTAGAGTAAGTTGCCACTCTGAGAGTTCAAACTATTTTCGATTTTGATTCGCTTATTCTGTCAACAACATGAACATGTTTTCCCTTAGCATAGCTCGGTTTCCGGGAAGTGCTAAATATAGCAGGTATTACCTCTTTGTATCTATAATTTAGCACGGCACTTAGCAATATTCTCGTTATTGCGGCGGTCTGTAAACAACTGCGTCAACCAGACAATTTAATGATCAACAAAATGAGCATCCATCTACGGAATTGGTTTGCGATAACGTGTGTTATCCAAGTCAGCGAACCTGACCACCCTATCCCGTGGGTCGGGACTCTTACGACAGGCATGGGTTACTGAAGAGTGTTCTAACCCGGGCCCTCACGGGGACAGTGTTTCCTCATTTTGTTTTGTGCACTGTATGAAACAATGAATTACCATATATTCCATATGTCTGAATCCTGTTTGCAATTGTTTGTTTCTATGCCGACGGGCGACATAACCTACAGAAAATGGAAATGCATACATAGCATTTAGTTTTGCGCCGCTTTTAGAAGCATTCCAGCAATATCGCGGCAAGAGACACCCAAAATTGGCTTCACACACTTTACCCACGTAGGGACTGGAACCCGTGTCTTCGGCGTGACGATTGAAAGCTTTAACCACTAGGCTACCCCATCATGTGACAAAGGCATTTGGGTTTTCGTTTACATATTACATATGTCTCCATATACACGTGTGCACATTCCCACACATTCCTACAGATTTACACTATTTGAAAAAAAGAAACCATTCCGAACTACATGTGATAACATGCATACATTGACACTGATTTCTGTATTTGTAGACGTACAACAACGACAGACAGACTTCTGATTCTGCCAGCACCGGCACCGCCTACCTGACAGGGGTGAAGGCGAACTATGGCACCATTGGAGTGTCTCCTGCAGTCAAAAGGAAGGACTGTGCTGCCTCCAAGACAGAAGAAGGAAAGCTGACTTCCATTCACAAATGGTCCTTGAAAGAAGGTAAAAAACGCCGGATATTACGGGGTCAGGGCTAACGATAAATTCCAGATATCACGAGGTCGGCTAGAATGAATGAATGAATGAATGAATGATTGCTGGATAAGCTCGAGGTCAGGGCAAACGATAAATTCCGGATATCACGGGATGGATATAACGAATAATTCCGAATATATCGAGGGGGAATATAACTGATAATGTCTCATATCTCGAAGTCGTGTATAACTAATACTGCCGGACATCACGGGGTTGGGTGTAACTACATTCGTCACCACTTGCCTCCAAGACCTCCAAAAGATGAGTGAGTGAGTTAGTTTAGTTTTACACCGCACTCAGCAATAGTCCAGCTATATGGCGGTGGTCTGTAAATAATCTAGTCTAAACCAGTGTTCCAGTGGTCAACAGCATGAGCATCGATCTGCGCAAATGGGAACCGATGACATGTGTCAACCAAGTCAGCGAGCCTGACTATCCGATCCCGATAGTCGCTTCTTACGACAAGCAGAGTCACCTTTTGTGGAAGCATGGGTTGCTGAAGGTCTATTCTACCCCGGACCACCACGGGTCACCTCCAAAAAGACTCGTCCCCTTCTCGATGCTTGTTAAGTGCGAAAATACGACAAAACATCAGAACGCGCGTGAAGATTTCGTGCTTTGATAAAAAATATCCCGAAAAATGAAACTGTTTATCGCATGCTGCTCTTTGAAAAGAATATGAAAAGTATGCATCGTCATATTGGAAGTATAAAGAACTCAGCTAGCATATCTGTGCTGCCTAATGTGAAGTTCATCATAAGAATAATTCAGTTAACGGTGATCGAGAGATTCAAGTACACGCAAGTTCCTTTGTTGACATTAACAGCTCTCAAGGGTCCATTTGAGCGCATGTCTGATGATCATACAGGCTTGTACTGGAGATTGTACGAGCGCTGCTAACAATCTTAGGAAATGTACTTATAAATCTTTACGATGTTCAAAACAGTGATATTATATCTAAATCAAAATAATTAACTTTAATCGTTAATATTGCGCATTTAGTCTGACGGTTTGAGGCTCATTCATATATTTTTCTGCAAATACATTTAAACCGACACTGTCAGTAAAGTCACATGAACGTTCAGTGTGAGAAATATGTTTGAGTATCTGCTTTGGGATTTAATGTAGCTGATCTTTTTTTTAAAAAGAAATATAAAAAGAAAGAAAATCCCGTTTATTTGCATCTCCAATAAAACAAATCCTATTTGTGATTATCAAACCCTACTGAGAAATATGAGTTTTGAAAAAATTATAGCATATCTGTATATAACTAATCAACTTTAATCTTTAACACTGGACGTATATTTCAGATTCATGTGGATATATTTATTTGTCTTTTGGGGTAATACGTTTGTAGCACGGTCATGTTCATATTCCGCCACGGGGATGACAGCATGGTTACAGGAATGTTCAGCTTCAAAATTATTTAAAGTCGTTTTTGATATCCGCTTTGGGGTTTAATCTGAAATAAGGTTATTTTATTGGCATATTCAACAAAAACAAATCCCATTTGGTATTCTTGAACCCTGGTATATATTTGGATATATATGTGAACATCTGGTTATTGTGTTTTCCAAATAATGTTTCTCCTTTTAGTAGGTGTACTACATAAAGGAAATGAAAAAATAAACAGAACGCTCGTAATGATTGTAGCGTTTTAATAAAAAATAATCCCGACTATTTAAATCGTTTTTTTCTTTTTGGCATTTTGTTATTGATTAAAAACTCGTGTAAATAAATATCGTCAAATTGTAAGTACAAAGTGCGTAGCTAACAGAATTGTGCTGTCTAATGTGAAGCTGTTCACAAGATTCATGCCCTTGACGGTGAGAGATTCAAAGATGCACACGTGTGTTTGTTGACGTAACTTCTCTCACGGTCTGTTCTGACGTTCTTTCGGACTTGTTGTGGTGATTGTACGTTCGCTTTCAACAGTTTTTAGGAAATGCAAACACATCGAGTTTCAAAACAAACAATACTATTATATCTGTATGCATATATCAACTTCAGTCTTTAACATTTAGCAGATATTTCTTTTATGGTCATTCATCTAGTTTTCAGCGAATTCACTGAAAATTCCACATTCCGCAAGGTTACATGAATGTTCATCGACATCACATGGTCGGAAGTAGCGGTTAATTCCCAGATATAACGAGGTGGGGTGCAACGAATAATTTCCGATATCACGAGGTCGGCCGAATATAATTAACACGTCACAATTTAATTCTGGACTCACAAAAGTCCAGAAACTCTCAGCACTGTGGCCACTCTCTCACAAGGGATATCGCAAAATTAAACAGGCAGCTGTCATGTGTATGTGCTAAGGATGAAAAAATGAAAAAAAATTTTTTCGAAAACTCATGGGCGAACAGTGGCCAATGGGCGAAAGTGTTTCATTTCATCCAAAATAAATGTTTTGGAGGTTGTAAATGAATGAAAAAATGTTGATAAGTATCATGACACAAATTTCAGCTTGTTGTGACTTGACTCTGCTAACTGACAGCGATTTTGAAAAATCTCGCCCATGGGTGAAAAACATATTGGCCCATAGACGAGAATAATTAATTTCATTGAAACTACATGTTTTTTTTCCAGGCTGTGCAGTTTTTCAATAAATGAACGTGTATTTATTGTTGTCTTGACACGAAATTAAGCTTATTTTGACTTAATTCGGCTAATTTAAAGTGATTTTTCAAAACGCCTCGCCCATGGGCGAAAACCATTTGGCCCATGGGTGAGAATATTTACTTTTACTCAAAATACACCTTTTCCCATGTTTTGGAGGTTGTGAATGGATGAAAGTATGTTCATAAGTATCATGTCACAAAATTCAACTCATTTTGAATTAATTCCGTTAATTTAGAGCTATTTAACAAAATCTCACCCATGGGCGAAAAACATTTTGGCCCATGGGCGAGAATATTTCCTTTTACCCCAAACACATCTTTTCCAGTATTTGGAGAATGTAAATGAATGAAAGTACATTTATGAGTATCATGACAGAAATTTCAACTCATTTTGACTTAATTCCTCTAAATGAGAGCAATTTTGAAGACTCTCGCCCATGGGAGAAAGACATTTTGGCCCATGGGCGAGAATATTTGCCTTCACTCAAAATACATCTTTTCCTGTGGTTTGGAGGTTGTAAATGAATGAGGATATATATATGAGTGTCATGGCACAAAATCCAACTCATTATGACTTAATTCTGCTAATTGAGACCGATTTTCAAAAACATCTCGCCCATGGGCGAAAACCATTGGGCCCATGAGCGAGAATCTTTCCTTTTCACTCCAAATACATCTTTTCTAATGTTTTGGAGGATGTAAATGTATGAAAATGTCATTGTGAGTATCATGACACAAACTTCAACTGATTGTGACTTAATTTTGCGAGTTCAGGAAGAGTTTTAGAAAATATGCCAGAATAATCACTTTTACTCAAAATACATCTTTTCCTGTGTTTTGGATTTTGTAAATGAATGAGGATATATTTGTAAGTATCATGGCACAAAAATCAACTCATTTTGACTTAATTCTGCTAATTTGTAACAAGTACAAGAATCTGGATTTCCACTTAAATTTTCAAAGTTTTTTATTGTCTTGGGGGTTGTAAATTTATGAATGAATGTGTGTTTATAAGTATCACGACAAAAAAAATGAAGTCACTCCGGTCTTAATTCGACGAATCTCTCTCGTGGACGAAAATATTTTCGTTTGCTTGTTTTCTTTATTTTGCAAACATATGGTTTAAAAATAGATGAAATTCCAATGAAATTTCAGTTTAATTTCGTGAGTATAGTTTTATGTCGCACTCAGCAATATCCCAGCAATATGGCGGCGGCTTGAAGATAATCGAGTTTGGATCAGACAATCCAGTGATCAACAGCATGAGCATCTACCTGCACAATTGGGAACTGATGACATGTGTCAGCAAAAGTCAGCGAGCCTGACCAACCGATCCCGTTAGTCACCTCTTACGACAAGCATAGTCGCCTTTTATGGCAAGCATGGGTTGTTGAAGCCCTCTTCTACTCCAGATCTTCACGGGTCCCGAACACAGAGCTTTACTTCCAGCAACATATACAATACACTTAGAATACTAAGCCTTGAGATTCTTTTGAATTTCTATAAATATACCAAAATTCAACCTATATCTATGAAGTTGAAGTTATTTGTGAAAGCCCCAATCAAGAGTGACCAAACTCCAGTGACTATGCGGGAACACATTAATAAACGGTGTTGTGAGATCTTTAAACTGTATTGAAATATGTCTTGCCAATTCCACTGACATTCACCAAATGTACCTACCTAGTAGTTTTAAGTGTACCTACCCAGTTTAGCATGTTTCCTTTTAATAGTGTGGTCTCCATTTTTAGTAATTCCCGTTTGCCCGTCCCGGCTTTTCTTCGTCCGAGGTTTTATGGGGTATTCTCCTATTTCTCAGACCAGAAATTATCTACAACAGGGGTAGGTCACTCGCTTGTTTTCTTTACCATTTGTACTAATTAGTATGCGCCTCCTCATGCTCCAATGCACACAGTGACCTGATTCGTCTCCATCGCAACTTAGGCTGCGTTTAACAGTACTTCAGCCAGTTTACTGTATCAGTCGAAATCTTACAATGAATGAATGAATGAATGAATGAACGAACGAACGAACGAACGAACGAACGAACGAATGAATGAAGAGCAAGAAGTATATGTGAATGAATGAAAGAAATAATAAAAGAAAGAAGTACATATGTGAATGAATGAAATGAAAGAATAAATGATACACCCCAGCCATCCCTTCCAAAACATGCTAAAGAACGCAAAACTATCGTTAGATCACAGACAGACAGACAGACAATAGTTTATTTGTGTCTCACTTCTGTACAACATGATATACAACAGATATAAAACATATGTAAAAGTACAGAACCACTCAATGTGAGTTAAGAGAGACAGTAGTCGTTTCAAATCGTAAAACCTATAAGCATATATAAGATGTAGTAAAAACATACCACTTGTAAAACATTATGAGTATAAAAGACGTTTCCTTCTCTGTAATATTAAAAAGCAGGTTTTGGCAAAATAATAAAAAATATCGGCACTTTGACATATCAGCATTTTTGCAGTATTTGTTAAATCATAAAAGTCCTCATCACGGGAATAGCAAAACGAGAAAAGCTTTTCTCTAATATCCTTATATACATCACAGTGAAACAGTACATGAAACTCGTCTTCGACACGATCGGTACAATTGAAACATTTCCTATCTGTAACAGGTAGGTTTTCATATCGCCCAGTTTCCATTCTTATTGGGGCTACACCACACCTAAATTTGGCCATAGCTGATCGGTAACACCTAGGCATATTACATGTAACAAAGGGTTCAGGGTAAAAGTCATGTTTAAAAAGCCTGTATGTTCTTAGCTTGTTTAAACCCCTTCGGCCTTAATCGAGATTTAACAGATATTTCCAATTTAAAATATACTCTTCCATACATTTAGTTTTTACTTCTGTACAAATCAGGTTTTTACTTGGGCTATAGGATGGATTTAAAACATACCCCATATCAAGGTCACTGAGCTTTTTTCTAAGTCTAAAATTCCAATTTCTAATACTCATTCCCGCTTTAACTTCAGCCCACTTAAAAACAAAGCTGTTAATTCTGTCAGGCATGTGTTTAAAACGAATCCATTGCCTAGCAACACTTGTCCATTGTCTAACACTGGGTGGTATCCAACCCATATCCCCGTTGATGGCTACATTAGGGGCAAACATCAGCTTGTTATTGTCTCCCTGGTCAGACGTAACAATTGTCAGACAGGTTAAAACAACAAACTATCAGGTTGACTGCACAGCTGCCTGTTGACGTAGTACACCCACATCACCTACTTTTCCTGCGTAACCTTCATCTACATCACCACCCTTAATATATTGAGCAGAGAGCACAGAAGGCCCTACAGCTGTAACCACTGAACCGTGGCGTCTCTCTGCTCCCAAGTTCCCACGTGGGGGTGTCCTTTTCTACCTATTCCATTAATCTTTAAAACATCTAACAAGCTCAACGCATGCATTTTTTTACTCAAATGTGATGTTATACATATCATAAGAGTATTTTTTATGTGTTATTCAGTTGATAAATTATTATTTCATGATACATATATGTACAATATTTTGCTTCGACTCTGTAACTACCCACATTATGACATTGAGACCATTTTGATTTATCGAGTCATATGAATCTTGGCATATTTTACCGGTTTGCCACTTTTGCACTCTACCTTTTTAAAGGGGGCGTGCATATTTTGGTGGTATATAGTATTCCATCTATTCATTTGGATTTATTAATTTATTTGTTTTTGTTTTGTTTTTTACTGCTAGTGGGCTTGTTAGTCTGCTTTGATAACTGTAAATTTATTCTGACGTTTGACGAGCGGAACATGAAGTGTTGTTATCATGTATGTTATGTAATTATATTATTGGTATGGAGCGGCATTGATATGTATGTTTATGCTTGACAATCCAGTCCCGATTACTTAAGGAGATTAGTTTAAACTATAGATTAACGTATCCATACTATTAATGTGTAATCATTATATCGGGCTATGAGGAATACGTAATGTAATCAAGATTGACTTTGCGTTTACTTTTCTATTTTTTAAATACATTTTCACTATTTTTGCTACACTCGAACATATTTACTTTGGCTTCCGTGATTGTGGTCTCTAAGTATTTTAGAAATTATGTTGTTGAGACAACTGGAACTGTTGATCTGCAGTCTTTCAAAATTCATTTTCACGAGATATATTCTCCCTTTTTACCAGTTCTCAAAATGAACATATAGATGTTTACACCAAGGTATCTTCCCGTAAAATAAGTAGGACGAAACGTGAAGCATAGCAGCTTTACTGAAGCCATAACTGAAGTTGTTAAAATGATCCTGAAGACTGTCATTTTCAACGTTCACCTTGCAAGCAATTTTACCAAGAAACTAAATAACTCATTACTACTGGAAGGAGTGAATTGAAAGCCCATTTTATTAACTGAAGTCACTGATTGAACTCGCTAACATCGATTCACTTACATTCTGGTACACGTGTCTTATTTCGTTTCCTGAGGACACACATTTTACTTTTTTATAGAAAATCCGTGTCTAATCCCATAAAACAACACCGTTGTCACTACTCCAAACGATTTTGACCTCGACCCAAAACAAAGGTTTAACTTACAGGACTACCTGTAAGATATCCCTTTCTTGATAACGAGTTTAACAGCTACGCCGAAATGCTGCTTACCTTATAAGAAGTTGTATATCCATAGAACTTTCGTATTATTTTCCAAATGATCATGACCTGAACAGATATTACTTTGTCAGAGACTTCATGAGTGATTTTCAAGTTCTAATCCACACACTGATTTCCACTTTTTCATCATTTTGACTTTTATCTCAGTTTGTTGAGTATCTCAGCATAACTCGCAAAGACAATGGAAACTGAGCGGAACGATGACGCTTTCTGTTTCTTCCGCGTTCACTTACGTAATTTCCGCAAAGCGCCTACGACAATTTGCGCCGAAAAAGTCATGTCTCGTCCGCTGGTCTTGTTTATTGGAGTATAACAGCTGCCGCTTTCAAGTGTATTTTACTTGTCATATACAAAATTCATCCATGGATCACATTAGGTCATTAGGGGACACCAGCTTTGAAATGAACAGGTGTTCGTGAGTGTATATGGATGAAAAAGACTGATTGCGCAAGACGCGCAGCCAAATATCTCACATTCAAAGGAAATCGTGATTGTTTTATAAGGCGTCGAGCTGACCGGTTGGTTTTGGTGTTGTGTATAAACCTCCTTTGCAAGAACTTTGTCAAGCATACCTGCTTTGTCCTTTTGCAAGATCTGCACATATTAGTCTTTGAAAGACATTGACATTTATGTGTAGGTGCTCTGGAAAACCTTGTCCGGCACGATATTCCTTCCAATTTAGTTATTGTGTGCATGCTGCATTTCAATTTTGGAAATATGCTTAAAACATATTTTGATTCTCAAAGAATGTGGTTCGTTTAGCAAGCAAAATATTGCTTTGATTAACACTTCACTAGTACTATACAATATTACAGAATACACAAAACCGGATACACAAAAACGACAAATTATAGCATTGTGATTAGGGGTATATGGGGTTATCGGAGTCCCATTTTATCCACCGAGACAAGTCCTACACGCCCTAGTGGGGCATGGATTCGGGGAGGGGGTAACGGAGGAGATGACCAAGACACACGTACTCCATACGCTATCATGGTCTTCCTTACTGCTTGAAGATCGACCTTTTCTCATTGTGGTCTATGATGACTTCGGTGATCGGAAAAAAACTGATTCACTGTGAAAACCAGAAAATAGGTGAATCCGTCCACGATTTTATCATAAAACACAAAGCTTGATTTTTAATTTTTTAACAGGAAAGTAATTAACTTGTCAAAAACCTTCTCACAAATGTTCAGTGTTTCTACAAAGAGCTAGTCAGACACAACAAACCATAATTCTATTTTTCATGTTTACTTATATGATAGATGTATTTGATGTAATGATATGTATGTATATGTTATTATATGATAGTTCATATGGATGACGACACATGCTTCATTTATATTTTGTATTATATGCTGTATGGGTGAGGTACTGTAAAGCTTGTTCACCAGTCCCAATCAGAGTTACAAAACACACAAAAATACAACAGCATGGAGATGTGTGGAGAAAATAGAGACAAATGGAGAACAGCAATGTCATAACTGAACAGAAATCATTCCCTCTATTGGTTAAGGCCGTGTGGGATTAGTTAAACAAAGAAATCTAGTCGACCATGCCTCCAAATCCTCTTACTCCTTAACCAAACGACTTGCCTGGGCTGTCTAAAATTGAATTGAAATTTTTGTAAATTCGATGTTTCGGGTATTACGTAAGGAGGTAATCAGGTGTCAACTCTATGGCGTTCGACGCTCCGGACATGAAGGAAAACCAAATACGTTATAAAGTACAGTAATGTGGTCACTATGAGCGAGGCAGACAGTCTGATGAGCACAGCTCATTACGGAAATCTCTTGTCTTTGGAGCTGCTCGTTGAGACGCTGAAGCCTTCTGTCAAGTTCTTCTTTATTCTTTATTGTGGCCACTGTCTCACAATATGCAGTTTACATTGCTCACAGACCCTCGATTCACGATGACGCCAACTTTCTCGACTACTGTTCGTGCGACGACTATCATTCAGGAATTGGCTCCACAGCTCATTCTTTCACCGAAGTCTTTGTGTATGTGTTTTAGCTCGTTAATTAGCGTAGAGACGAGTCTTCTGCTATTCTCGGGCGTTCTCGGGAACAAGTTCTCCAAGGTAGTCGACGCTCCGGGTGTCATTAGAACAGTGTTGAGCACTGTCATACTCCACTGCTTTTCGACAGTCCTGTTGTGTATTTGATAAAACAATCGACAATCCGGGTGTGAACCAAAAGAGGATACCACCATTCTCATCGGTGGATGGAATGGGATGAAGAAAACCCGCATACTCTTCATCACATTGCTACACCGTATTTACCATAACGAATGTTTAAATATCACTTTATGTAAATAGAGCATCAAAACAAGCTGAAACCATGTATTATATTAACATGGTACTAACTATAGTCGATTCGAACCACTGCTTTACAGTTCACTGACTGGATGCAGGCTTTTCCCACGTGGCGGGGTAAAACTTAATGATCTATTCTCCCGCGCAAGGCCACGTGAACCAATCAGAAATGGACATTCTTAAATGGGGTAGGAGAAATGTGCCCTGTACGTTCTTATGAACCTTGATCTTTCAGGTACATTTCATCAGTTGTGTACAAATAATGGTCTAGAATACTGTTTCAAACACTTTAATACGTATTGATGCAGGGGCTCCATATATGTTCTTGTTTACGTCCCGCTCGTCAAACGTCAGAATAAATTTACAGGTATCAAAGCAGACTCACTCGCTGGGCCACTTGCAATAAAAAAACCAAACAAATCAAAAACAGGTAAATCAGTTAATTTAAACAAATAGATGGAATACTAAAAACCACCTAAATATTAGTATGCACGCCCCATTTAAAAAGATAGAGCGCTAAAGTGGCAAGATTCAAACTCAAAACTATTCAATCGTATTTTACTCGATAAATCAAAATGGTCTCAATGTCATAATGTGGGTAGTTACAGAATCAAATCAAAATATTTTACATGTTTATGTACGATTTATTTAGCAAAGCCAGAAAAATCCCCGACAAACACGGCCGCTTCTCCTCAATACGTGGGTTTGTGAAAGTGAGGGTACTCCCTGCAAGGCTCACTCCCATTAGTTAACAAGGCGTCCTCCCATTTTATGTATTTTATACTCGATAGGTACGGAAAATTAATTAGGCGATGTGGGTATGTCATGACTGGTTGGTTGAATAATACATAAAAAATACTCTTATGATTATGTATAACATCACATTTTAATAAAAAGATGCATGCGTTGAGCTTGTTAGATGTTTTAAGATTAATAGAAGAGGTAGAGAAGGACACCCCCACGTGGGAACTTGGGAGCAGAGAGACGCCACGGTTCAGTGGTTACAGCTGTAGGGCCTCCTGTGCTCTCTGCTCAATATATTAAGGGTGGTGATGTAGATGAAGGTTACGAAGGAAAAGTAGGTGATGTGGGTATACTACGTCAACAGGTAGCTGTGCAGTCAACCAGATAGTTTGTTGTTTTAACCTGTCTGACAATTGTTACGTCTGACCAGGGAGACAATAACAAGCTGATGTTAACACATGTGATCTAACGATAGTTTTGCGTTCTTTAGCATGTTTTGGAAGGGATGGCTGGGGTGTATCATTTATTCTTTCATTCATTCACATATGTACTTCTTTCTTTTATTATTTCTTTCATTCATTCACATATACTTCTTGCTCTTCATTCATTCGTTCGTTCGTTCGTTCGTTCGTTCGTTCGTTCATTCATTCATTCATTCATTGTAAGATTTCGACTGATACAGTAAACTGGCTGAAGTACTGTTAAACGCAGCCTAAGTTGCGATGGAGACGAATCAGGTCACTGTGTGCATTGGAGCATGAGGAGGCGCATACTAATTAGTACAAATGGTAAAGAAAACAAGCGAGTGACCTACCCCTGTTGTAGATAATTTCTGGTCTGAGAAATAGGAGAATACCCCATAAAACCTCGGACGAAGAAAAGCCGGGACGGGCAAACGGGAACTACAAAAAATGGAGACCACACTATTAAAAGGAAACATGCTAAACTGGGTAGGTACACTTAAAACTATTAGGTAGGTACATTTGGTGAATGTCAGCGGAATTGGCAAGACATATTTCAATACAGTTTAAAGATCTCACAACACCGTTTATTAATGTGTTCCCGCATAGTCACTGGAGTTTGGTTACTCTTGATTGGGGCTTTCACAAATAACTTCAACTTCATAGATATAGGTTGAATTTTGGTATATTTATAGAATACCTAAATTCAAAAGAATCTCAAGGCTTAGTATTCTAAGTGTATTGTATATGTTGCTGGAAGTAAAGGGTTTCAACAGCCCATGCTTGCCATAAAAGGCGACTATGCTTGTCGTAACAGGCGACTAACGGGATCGGGTGGTCAGGCTCGCTGACTTGGTTGACACATGTCATCAGTTCCCAATTGTGCAGGTAGATGCTCATGCTGTTGATCACTGGATTGTCTGATCCAAACTCGATTATCTACAAACCGCCGCCATATTGCTGGGATATTACTGAGGGCAACATAAAACTACACTCACGAAATTAAACTGAATTGTCATTAGAATTTCAACTATTTTTAAACCATATGTTTGCAAAATAAAGAAAACAAGCAAACGAATATATTTTCGTCCACGAGAGAGATTAGTCGAATTAAGACCGGAATGATTTCATTTTTTTTTGTCGTGATACTTATAAACACACTTTCATTCATATATTTACAACCTCCAAGACAATAAAAAAAAACTATGAAAATTTACGTGGAAATCCAGATTCTTGTACTTGTTACAAATTAGCAGAATTAAGTCAAAATGAGTTGAATTTTGTGCCATGATACTTACAAATATATCCTCATTCATTTACAAAATCCAAAACACAGGAAAAGATGTATTTTGAGTAAAAGTGATTATTCTGGCATATTTTTAAAAATCTTCCTGAATTCGCAAAATTAAGTCACAATCAGTTGAAGTTTGTGTCATGATACTCATAATGGCACTTTCATTCATTTACATCATCCAAAACATTAGAAAAGATGTATTTGGAGTGAAAAGGAAAGATTCTCGCTCATGGGCCCAATGTTTTTCGCCCATGGGCGAGATGTTTTTGAAAATCGGTCTCAATTAGCAGAAATAAGTCATAATGAGTTGGATTTTGTGCCATGATACTCATATATATATATATCCTCATTCATTTACAACCTCCAAACCACAGGAAAAGATGTATTTTGAGTGAAGGCAAATATTCTCGCCCATGGGCCAAAATGTCTTTCTCCCATGGGCGAGAGTTTTCATAATTGCTCTCATTTAGAGGAATTAAGTCAAAATGAGTTGAAATTTCTGTCATGGTACTCATAAATGTACTTTCATTCATTTACATCCTCCAAATACTGGAAAAGATGTGTTTGGGGTAAAAGGAAATATTTTCGCCCATGGGCCAAAATGTTTTTCGCCCATGGGTGAGATTTTGTTAAATAGCTCTAAATTAACGGATTTAATTCAAAATGAGTTGAATTTTGTGACATGATACTTATGAACATACTTTCATCCATTCACAACCTCCAAAACATGGGAAAAGGTGTATTTTGAGGAAAAGTAAATATTCTCACCCATGGGCCAAATGGTTTTCGCCCATGGGCGAGGCGTTTTGAAAAATCACTTTAAATTAGCCGAATTAAGTCAAAATAAGCTTAATTTCGTGTCAAGACACTAGCAAATACACGTTCATTTATTGAAAAACTGCACAGCCTGGAAAAAAAACATGTAGTTTCAATGAAATTAATTATTCTCGTCTATGGGCCAATATGTTTTTCACCCATGGGCGAGATTTTTTAAAATCGCTGTCAGTTAGCAGAGTCAAGTCACAACAAGCTGAAATTTGTATCATGATACTTATCAACATTTTTTCATTCTTTTACAACCTCCAAAACATTTATTCTGGATGAAATGAAACACTTTCGCCCATGGGCCTGCCCATGGGCCTGCCCATGGGCCTACCCATTGGCCACTGTTCGCCCATGGGCGTGCCCATGGGCGAGCGAGTTTAAATTTTGAGTTTTCGAAAAAATTTTTTTTCATTTTTTCATCCTTAGCACACATACATAACAGCTGCCTGTTTAATTTTGCGAAATCGCTTGTGCGAGAGTGGCCACAGTGCTGAGAGTTTCTGGACTTTTGTGAGTCCAGAATTAAATTGTGACGTGTTAATTTAATAATTTCGGATATCCCAAGGTCGAGAGTAACGATTAATTCCAGGTGTCACGAGGTTAGGTGTAACGAATAATTTCGGATATCACCAGATCGGGTACGAGGAACACTTCTGGATGTCAGGAGACGGTTTGCATATATTTTCATTGGTAACAACTTTTATTGTTCCCATGAAACAAAGAATACGGATGTACCGAGTGTGCCATATCCAGAGTTGAATGAATCAGTGCAATTGGAGCAGTATCTCTGAGATGTCAATAAAAAATTGTTTAAATAGATTTCAGAGCGAAATTATTTTGCCCCATGCAAAGTATTTTGTTGGGTAACATAAGCTGAATGTTGCACATTGTAACAGTGAACCATTGTAACATACTGCAGCAGCTTCGTGTCACCCTGCACTTTCTGTTGAACGAGTGAGTGAAGTTAGTTTTACGCCGAAGCCAGCAATATTCCGACTATGTGGTGGCCGCCTCTAAATAATCGAATGGCCCAGACAATCCAGTGATCAAGAGCATGATAATCTATCTGCTTTGAGATGAGGGATGCGCAATGTTTCAGGCGAATGTGACTATGAAAGGTGAAGGTTGCACAATTTACAACCAGCGGAATGAGTGTGGCAGTGTCGTGTTTGATTATTGCAGAGTGTTGCCCTTTGTAAGTTAAATGTTGCACACTGTCAGAGTCGGAATTAGTGTTACAATGTTACACTTCAGTATTACATTGTTATAGCTTAATGCCACAGTTGAATGTTGCAGTGTTATAGTTGAATGTTACAATTTTACAGCTGAATATTGCATGCTGCCACCACTGAATGTTACAGTATTACAGCTGACTGTCAGTGTTACAGCTGAGTGCTACATTTAAATGTTACAGTGTTACACTTAAATGTTATAAGTTCACAGTTAAATGTTACATTTGAACGTTACATTGTCACTGTTAAATGTTGCACATAGTGACAGGTGAGTGCTCTATTGTTACATTTGTATGCTTTACAGTTAGTGTAACAATAATACCTATATACCCCTAGGAAAATCTGTCGGCTTCGTGACGACAGCAAGGGTAACCCACGCCTCCCCCGCGGCCGGATACGCCAACTCTGCCGACAGGAACTGGGAAGGGACGACAGAGGTTCCTCCAGAATGCAAGGACATAGCGGCGCAGCTCTTTGACAACGTTGACTTCAGTGTAAGTGCTTAGTCACTGGACTTGTGTTTATTTCTTTAACGCCACACTCAGAATTCCATCTGTCTGGGGCAGATAACCCAGTGATCGACATCATGCGATCTACGCATTAGAGACAGCATGGCGTGCATCATGCAAGACCAAGTCTGACCCGCATCTTCACGAGTTTTAGCCTCACGTTAGAACTTAAGTAAACACAATAATCTGAATACCAGTATCGCAATAAACACAAACGTTGGATGATCTGGATACGCACAATCCAAATACTTGACGACGATGAGAGATTTCAGGCTGAATATTTAGACAGAAACAACCACACTTCATCATATAGATAATTCCGCAGAAAGCAATCATTAGACAGAGAGCACCTGTCACTTACGCCGTGGAGAAAGCAGTTGAACTTCACCCTTTGGATGCAACCCAGTTAAAGTACTTCTTAAAAGACGAAACAAACAAGGGAGCGAAGCTGTTCTAGTCATTACCCCAATGTTCATCAAGGTTATGAAGGTGCTTTCTTTTACACATTTTGTCTCTTACTCCAAGAAGAAAATCCGAAAAGATCAAATTGTTTGTAAATACATCCATATTTTCTCTGAATGTGTTGTTTCCAAGTACCCCAGTTGTTTCTCAGCAACTGCTCCTTAATGCAGTGGTTATTTCTTCATACATCAGTCTTGTTGCTATCGTTTCTTGGTACATCAATCATTTTTAAGACATTAATATAGCCCACGAATCCTCTTGTTATTTCTCAGTACAGTCGAGCCCTGCTATGTCAAACGTACGTTTTTCTCGAAGTAACACCTCAAGTTCACTCATACTCATGTTTATTCATCATGATGCGGCTGTGTCGAACATCATATACTCGAAATACTCGCGTAGGCTCCGTCGACTTCGACACAACTGCATGTTGATTGTTCCTGGGTGTAACGAATGTTAGCTTTCATGTCATTGTAATTGTCCCCAGCCATTGTTCACGTACAATTATGACGTCATATCTTGTCACCAGGTGATCATGGGCGGAGGCCGTCGATACATCCTGATGAATAATCAGACCGACCCGGAAACTAATTCCGTCCACAGTAAACAGAGGACTGATGGGAGGGACCTCATAAAGGTGAGGGTCAACGTGAAAGGGCAAGTCTCTCGCTGAAGGACGTCGACGTTTACAAGCTATGTAATTTAGTATCCATGACTAAGAATCGTACAAGTAATTGACAGATTATTCTGTTTATATTGCTTGCGTAAATTTTGCACCTTAATCTAAAACTGTAAGCTCCCTTTCATCCACTGACATCACAATGATTTTTAATCGATAAACAGTACAATGGATATCAAACCCCTTGAGTGTGAGTGATACTGGCTTAGCGCCGCCTTTTGAAACAGCCCCGGTCGTCGTGGGACAACAAAAATGGGTTTCACTCATTCTGATAAAAACTACACATAATCTTCGCTCGTTGTTGTCTGTTTCAGGAATGGAAAGAGAAGAACATGAACGCTGGTAAGAAGACGGAGTATGTGTACAACAAAGGCCAGTTTGACGCCGTCAACCCAGCTACAACAGACTCTCTTCTTGGTATGTACAATGTCACGCAGCGTGAAATAAGAGTTTTGTTCTTCCTACCGAGAGGTTTTTGCATTACGGGCTACAACAATACGGCAGTTGCTGTATAAGCACATGAATGATTACCATTACCCCTAGCTTTCCATTCGAGAACTGTTCAAGTCATTCCGGGACAAGCCGAATGTAGGTTACGGATAGCAATCGCTACGATTCGCCCGTTTCCGTGACCTCCCAGGACACGGTTTGTCTCGGAATAGTGAGGGAGTATCGTTTTACGCCCTTTCATCAATATTCCAGCAATATCAGGGGGGGAGGGGGTGGGGTGGGTTGAACCTTAACACGTGACTTGTCTAATCCTGGTCTTCGGTGCGACGGGCGAACTCTTTAACCACAAGGCTACCCCACCGCCCATGTCCTGGGATAACACGTGTGTGTCACGAATGTACATAAAGCTCACCATCCATTTATGGGAAACTCTACTTTCATTTCAGGTTTGTTTGCGCCAAGTCACATGTCCTATGATCTCGAGAGGGACAAAACCGATGCAGGGGAACCATCGTTGGCAGACATGACACGGAAAGCCATCCAGATTCTCAAGAAGAATAACAAGGGTTTCTTTTTGTTTGTTGAAGGTAGTTCAGCATTACCTTGATACCCATAGATTTCTTAATCTGTTGTTGTACACTGCAGCGCTTAATGTCCAAATATGCATGCTCATCACTTTTAGGAAACAATGTTTGCAGTTTAGAACGCCGCACACAGCAATAGTCCATCTAGATGGCGACGGTCTGTAACCAATCGAAAGTCGAGCTATAACAATCCACTGATCAACATCATGAACATTTATCTGCGCAGCTGCGATACGATGAACTGTCCATCCACCAAGTCAACGAGCCGGACCACCAGATCCCGTTATTGGCACCTAAAGAATGCCTTAATCACTGGATTACCCAGTTGCCCGTGTTAGCTGGGCAAGTGGGGAACACCGGAAGTTATGTATGTCAGGGTTCCGATTCACAAAGCGTTTGTAACTTTACGATCTTTACGATAAACACCAAGTTTATCATCGGCATACGGATGTCTTAGCTCTACGAACGCTTAGTGGATCGAGACCCTTGACTTTTACATAGGTCTTTTGTCCCGTGAAGGTCCGAGGTAGAATAGGCCTTGAGCAACCCATGCGTGCCATAAAGGCGACTATGCTTGTCATAAGAGGCGACTATCGGGTGGTCAGGCTCGCTGACTTGGCTGACATTTGTCATCGCTTCCCAGTAGCGCAGATGGGTGCTCATACTGGTGATCACTGCATTGTCTGGTCCAGACTCGATTATCTACAGACCGTCGCCATATAACGGGAATATTGCTGAGTGTGGCGTAAAACTAAACTCACCGAAACACGTGTGTCTTTTAGAGGAACTCAACCAGGTTGTGTTTGGTGTTGATGAACCACGACACATGACTGGGAGATGGGGCATGGATCCGAACCCATTTTCATCGGTATCTCTCAGACATAACTGAGACAATTTTTCACACTCGTTACCCTCAATTGGAAAAATAAACGGATAAGTGAATACCTTGTCCCCGAGCCACTACGGAAAAAGCCGACCCTTGCAGCTCACGGAAACAGAACGATTGGGGAGAATCAAACGAGTTGTCACAAACAAACTGCCCGTAACCTGCGTTCGGGACAACATGTGCCATTCCCGGACGTGCCGAACCTAGGGAACAGAAACATGCGAATGATTATTCCGAAGGTCAGCTGGTGAGGACCGCAAAATGTGTTATGACTTTTAGTTTAAAATTTAGTTTCAGTCTTGGAAAGTTTCAACCCCGAACACTGACGCTTGTTTGTACAACAGGTGCGCGTATTGATCACGGACACCATAACAACTCGGCCAAGAGGGCCCTGTATGACGTCCTGTCTCTAGGCGATGCCGTTGCTGCTGCTGTAGAGGAGACTGACGAAAAGGACACACTGATTGTCGTCTCGGCAGACCACTCCCACGTCTTCGGCATTGCTGGCTACCCATCCAGGGAAAATGATATTTTTGGTAAGCTCTTAAGTTGTTTTTATACCGCTTTTAACAATATTTCAAGAATATCACGGATGTCAGAAATGGGCTTCAGGCATACGAACCAGGGCCTTCGGCGTGACCAGCGAACGTTGTAACCATTAGCTATCCCATCGCTCATTTTTGCGGTGTTACGGTTAAGGATTTTCCGTGACAAACGATGTAAGAAACCCCCTGTGAACCTGCAAAACAGACCAAAGAAAAAGCTAAAAAAAAAAAAATCAAATTTTGCATTATTTGGCAGAGAGAGCAAGTTATACAAAGTCACAAGTCAATTTCACAATACCGATTTCAAATACAATACTTATGAGACAAAATCTAAGGCAATGGGTCACAAAATATAATTTAGTAAACTCACCAAGGTTTGCGAGAGAGAAACAGATATGCAGATTGTAACACTGTGAGCGGTCTGTCATGGGCTAATGGTGATTCAAGCGTTGACGGATTTGTTCGCCATGTACACCCCCGTGAATGTCCGTATCTCAACATGGCAACCAGCCTTTATATATTCAGTCATTTCCCGAAAGTTCGGGCACATACGACCATCGCCAACACCGTAGAAATCTCTAGCAGTCTCCCAGAAGTAACAAATAGAAAAGCAAGGGCAGATAATTTCCGGACAGTCTGCTACCATAATCTTAAAAATGCTGACCATCTATTATACGAAATGTGACCCATCATAATTATTATTCACAACACACTCGTAACACGCGTAAGGACAGAAACAGTGTGTTCTTTACTGTCAAACTAAAAACTTTACGAGCGTTTATCACGGGGAAAGTCAGTACATGATCTAATTAAATTGGTACAATAGTTAGGAGCGATGTCTGGAGTACATGCACCTAGGACATATTCGTAGGCCTTTCCTGTAGGTAAACACTCCTTACACCAGTCAGGTTTGAATGTGTGGGTACGTGGTTTAGATCACCTTGTGTGAATGAGTTTAGATTTACGCCGCTTTCAGCAATTTTCCTGCAATGTCACGGCAGGGTTGGGGTTGGGGATTGTGGAATCGAAACCGAGGCTCAGGTGAAGTATTTGCAGATGAGTAGAGGTAGTGGTAGTTGAAAGAGGGCTCATCACAGACGGTCATTTGTGTTGTAAGAGGTGTCTCCTTTGATCCACAACTGTGAGATTTTAGAGCTTGATCACGCTATGCTACATTGATCGCCAATTGTTGGCCTTTTGTTGTTTAAAGCGGCACAGCAAGAGTTTAGTTAAATGTGCAAATAATCGAATCGGACCAGACAATGCAATATCTGACATTACCCGATCCATCCCGCCCATAAACCCGATGTACGAATGTACATCATATAGCTCGATTACTGATATTTGTGGTTTTGTGTTATCCCGAAGTAGCTTGGCTTTTCTTGTCAATAGGTTTTAAGATTCTTTCATATAACATCACGAAGGAACACCTGATAGGGACTTCGCACACTATGCCCAAAAGCAGTTTCGAACTCAGATCATTAAGCAAACACGTCAACGACAAGACTACACCACCGCCTCATTTCTCATGGCACTGGTAACAATATTCCAGTAATACCACGACGGGGGACACCAGAAATGGGCTTCAGACGTAGTGTCCGTATTAAGAATCGAACTCGGGTGTTTGACATGACGAACGAAAACCATAACCACACGACTACGCCGCTGTCGACCCCTCAAATGAATTTAAAGCCAAACCAATATTGTTGCTGTGTTTGCAGGTCTTGTAGATATTGTCCCAGAAGACGAGAAACCCTTTGACAAAATGCCCTACACTACACTCTTCTACGGCAACGGGCCTGGGATAGGTCGCACCAACCTCACTGATGTCGATACGGGTAAGGATAATCACGTTTAGTTAGACTGTGTGAGTGTAATTTTACGCCGCACTCAGCAATATTCCTCTATAGCGGCGGTGTGTACATAATCGAGTCTTGACCAGGCAATCTAGTGATCAACAGTATGAACATCGATCTGCGCAATTGTGAACCGGTGATATGCATCAACCAAGCCTGCTCACCTGACCACCAGATCCTGTGCCTCTTATGACAAGTATATTCACATTTGTGGCAAGCACAAAAGGCCTATTCTAACCCGGATCCAGTCATGGGAGGAAGACAGCCGACATTGTTTATATCTTTAATTAATTGCATAAATTATTTGGTGTAAAAAAATGAGGCAAGTGTTTATTCGAGTGCTGTCTTGATTGTTATCAAATGTATGGCATAATCATGTTGTACTTTCTCAGTCAATGTTTATATATACCCCCATTTTTCAGCTGACATTGACTTTCAACAACCAAGTATGATACAGATGACAGATGACACTCACGGAGCTGAGGACGTTGCAATATATGCACGCGGTCCGATGTCGCACCTGTTCCACGGGGTGCACGAGGAGAATTACATTGCTCACGTGATCGGTTACGCCACGTGTGTTGGGGCCAACAAGGATCACTGCTCCCATTCCACGTCTTCAAGCAAAAGACTTGTGTTCAGTTATCCTGTCGTTGTGTTCCTAATAGCTCTATTACTTTATAAGTAATATCAATGCTAATATTGTCTTCTATCTTCTTGCGTTAACCCGTAAATCTAACAACAATAGATGATAGCGTATAGTAATAATGACCCCATCATATCGATTGTTTAAACGCGTAAATTGTCTTTAAGTTTCTTTTTAAAGCATATATAAATAATGTTTTCTAACCAATATTTTATTGTTCATTAACTTTGCTCAAATATGTACACAAATCTATTTGGCTGTGTGGAGTTGTGTCCCTTAATATTGGCAGAATCCTATGATCTTGGAATCGAATTCCAAATTAATTTTGATAATGCTTAACGTCTCTATACCTGTAAGTGAAATACGGTTGAAACCGGCTATAAACAATATATTTCCCCATTCTATGTAAATTTCGTTAAGTTTTTATATCCTGATGTTGTGATCGAAAGATTGAAACTTTCTGGATCGTCATTCTGGTCAGAAAAAATTCCTCGTTGTCTTGAACTCCATGTAATCGTCCTTCACTTCGCGTCCCATAATCCTTCCCTTCATGTCTGTGTATCTTCTGTCCTGACATCAACACTACTCATCCTCCTGGAGTGTACATATGTTCAGTCAATAAAAGTATTTTCATGAGTGTGTTTCTCTCAATGAACCAATGTCACGATTAGAACTGAGACCTTTCACCCGTCCTACTAAGCGAATGACCATTCAGTATTATCCACGGGGCGTTCCAGTAAATGTTTTAGACGACCTTTACGTATTCTCTCGCTGGATGGACCTTTACGTATTCTCTGGGTGGAGGGACCTTTACGCATTCTCTGGGTGGACGGAACCTTTACGTATTCTCTATGTTGATGGACATTTACGTATTCTCTTGGTGGAGGGACCTTTACGCATTCGCTGGGTGAAGGGACCTGTACGTATTCTCTGGGTGGAGGAACCTTTACACATTCTCTGGGTGAAGGGACCTTTACGTATTCTCTGGAAGGAGGGATCTTTACGTTTTCTCTGGGCAGGGGGACCTTCATGTATTCTCTGTGTTGCGGGACATTTACGTTTTCTTTGGGTTGAGGGAACTACCTTTACGTAATCTCTTATTGGGAACCGTCACGTATTCTCTGGGAAGAGAAACTGTTATGTATTGTCTAGGTGAAGGGACCTCTAAGAGGAAGGACCTTTACGTATTCTCTTGGTGGAGGGGCCTTTACGTATTTTCTGGTAGGAGTTGTCTTGGATTAGGGACCTTGGCGTATTCTCCGTGTTGAAGGACCTTTACCTATTCTCTTAGAGGAGGGACCTTTATGTATTTTCTAAGAGGAAGGACCTTTACGTATTCTCTTGGTGGAGGGGCCTTTACGTATTTTCTGGGAGGAGGGACCTTAACGTATTGTCCGTGTTGAGCGACCTTTACCTATTTTCTGGGCGGAGGCACGCATCCGCGTGCTTTACGACTAATCTAAAGCACAAAACATTTAATAGAGGACTAACTAATAGTTGATTTGGACCGAAAGTAACAGTCCTCGTTCAGGGCTAGCCATGTTAGTGCGTCTTCCATATATGAATTGTGGGACATAGCTTTTGTTGGTGAATCCGCTGTGATATCGCTGGAACTGACGTGAATTATGACGTTGGTTACCAAGGGTGCGTGCAATTGTAAGGAGGCAGGCTGAAAGGCTTAATGACGTCAAGTCAGTGTAACGTGATGCGAAAAGTATGTTTTTTCGTCTTATAAAGTATTGTCGGCGCCTTTAATATTTCCCGATGCATCTAAGAAAATTATATTCCTATTCTCCGTGTATTATACACTCTTTAGAAAAACAGAAAACTATAAGTTATTTGAGACGAATTTATCGTTAGTTTAAGGGCAATCATTTCAGGTAATTTCAGTGGTACAAAGCCTAAACTTCACACATCCATAGGCAAAAACTTTGTCAACACAACAGTTTGTTGTGTTCCTGTTTACTTCAGTCCACAAGATGACGTCAAAACAATGCCATGCATGGCCACCATTGGTGGCAGTTACTGTTCGGCGAAATCGCTCTTGTGGAATTCTCCCCCTCTCTTCTTGCAATGCGATTGCCAGTTGTGGATGTGTCTAACGTGTGTTTTGGCGTTGATGTACACATCGATCCCGTTCATCCCATATCTGCTCTATCGAGTTTAGATCTGGTAATATAGAAAGTCATGGCAAGACATACTATGTCTATATGTTTACTACACAGAAAAGGAAACGTTTAGCTGAAAATTGTTATGAATTTATAAACTTAAAGGTCACATGCAACCAAAATATCAAACATAATTAAAACACAAATATCACTTATTCATGACATACAATATACACTGCTGCTTGTAATAACAAATACAAACAAATAAACAACATTATAAGCACACAATCGCGATTCAAAAGTGCAATATTTTGTACTTGGCAGTCCCAACCCTGTCACAGCGGGTGGGTGTGCACACAAGTGTAACGATTAGCTGGTTCATTTGCTGATACGCTGGGGGTTCATTGTATGTACTGAAAGATTATCTGTTTGGTGGGCATTTTAGAAGTATGGCGAGTCACAAAAAGTAAGATTCTTTTATTGTACTTGATGCGTCGCTTCAGTATGGATTCATATACCGTTGTCAAACAAAATCATATACACTAGACGAAGTTGTTATTCACAAATAATGTATTTAGAGATGTTGGGTTTTGTAAATACATGTTCTCTGAATTTGCGCTCGATCCAATCGAAAATCATCTCAGTAGAGATGGTGAACTACTGTGTGGCTGGAATCTGTCATCTGTCCAAGTACAAAGCAGTGTTTGCACCAGTTTCCATCAGATACCGTCATCCGAGAAAAATGGATGTAGTTTGTGTGCAACCCACAGACATAAAAACATGTCGTGAGTACAAGTATCAGACATGTCTAATTACATAATGTGGCAGAGACAGGACTCGGGTGCACGAGTCATAAATAAATTTTTTATGGCGTATTCCCTGATAGGTGTTAATTTCAAATTGCAAGTGGTCAATGATTGAAGCTTTAGCAGACAAGCAGGCAGACATATAGGTGTCAATAAACCAGATATTGAGCTTTCTCTGTGTCTTGGTTGTTTGTGTACTCTGGGCATGCATACTGTTTCAAGCTTCGCGCACCTATTTACTATGCATGCGTAATGGGCACAGCTGTTGAAACCACTTTTTCCCCAGCGCTGGGGGAAATTTCGTGAATCGTTTGAACTCCGATTTCGCGGGCTTTTTATTGTCATCGCGTTTTGTTTTCATAGGTTGAATTGGCATTTTTGATGATCTGTTTCGGGAAGTGCATACCGAAAGGTATCAGAATCTGCAAAGTTGTGTTTTACGTTGTATGTGGCCTTTAAGGTTCAGTAACGCAGGGCAGTCATGAAGAAAACCTGAATCACCATTAACGGTCCAATGCTGCGAGAAACTGTACGTCACAAATGACAAGTGTTCCAAGGTCAAGAGAGGTCGCAGAGCAGTCAGTATCTTGTGTGGCCACCATTAGCATCAATGGTAGCTTGAATTGGCATTGGCGTCCCATAGACTGGACCAGATTCCGGATGAAGTGGCTGGGAATGAGTTGGTACTCTTCCCTCAAGGAGGTGATCGGTGATCGTGAGGGCCAATCAAGAACCTGAACGTTGCTCTGGGCAAGTAAATCCCAGGTTATTCTTGCTGTATGCGGACGAGCGGTATCATGCTGAAAAATTACGTTCTGGCGGTTCATTAAAGGAAGGACACGAGGTCTGATGATTTCATCACGGTAACCTTGAGCTGTCAAATTGCCCTGGACCTGAATGAGACCCCTCCTGCCACTGTATGGGATGTGAGCCCAAACCATGACGCTGCTATCACCAAATCTGTCCGCTTCCTGTACACAATTTCAGTTAGCGTTGGCTACACGAGCTCTTCCGTGGGGACGTCGCAGCATGTAACGTCACTCATCACTGAAGATAACAGCTCTCCACCTTTGCAATGACCATATGAGAAGTTGACGACACCACTGTCTGCGTTCTTGCCGATGTTGATGTGTAAGGACAGGCCCTCGCCTCACGTAAGCGGGTCCTCACAGTCAGATTATTCTGAGTCCTGGCACTACCGATGTGGAGGATGCTGTGGTGAGCCTGTTCCGCAGATGTCAAAGCCGAATAAACTTGTCCTGAGCGGGCGTGGTCACACGGGGTCGACCTGACCTGGGGCGATCACGTGTTGACCCTTGCTGTTGGTAGCGATGCCAAAGTCTTGCTACGGTGATCCATGGCGCGTTCAGTTGCCTTGCAGTCGCAGACTGAGACTCCCCAGCCTCCAAATGTCCATTGTTGCGCTGAGCCTTGGTAAGTCTAGGCATGACTTTAACACCATATTTGAGATTGTCAGCTGTCGCAAGAGCATTGAAACCCCCTGACTTTTACTGGAAAATGATGCATGGAATGTGTGTGCAAAAGGAAACGCATGATTTTCTTCCTGCTCACAATTTATTGTATTTATTGAGGAAAACAGATTTTGATGCGCTTTGGCGAGTTGTCCTCAATGACAATGGCTTCAAACTCGGAAATGTTTACAGACAGCATTCAGCATAGATATGCTGATTACACAGATACCAATGATTCAAATTCGAAAAGTTACATTGAAAAATACTATCTATGCGTTTCTTTTTCTGAGTAGTTTATTTGTAAGTTAGTCACATCTGTCTAAACTCGGGAAGAACCGAGTTAGAACTGGAACTGGTCTCCACCGATCCATCCAATCTGACATGTTTCTCATATGTTGTATCCCGATTGAACGGCTAAATCTGAATAGCTGTTTCGTTTATGGTGACCACTGCAAGACGGAAAGCCCCCAGAAATGGTCGTGTGTTCTGTATATCAGTATTGTGAATTCAAATTCAGTGAGTGAGGGTTTTCGTGACTTTTAGCAATATAACAGCAATATCACGTCGGGGGACACCAGGAATGGGTTCACACGTTGTACCCATGTGGGGAATCGAACCCGGATCCGGATCTTCGGCGTGACGAGCGGACGCGTTAACCATACGGATACCTCACGACCAAACTCAAAGGTCCGCTCTAGCAGAGGTCCACTAGGTCCAGTCTAGAAACTTCGTATATCCTGCTCACCTCATCAATCATTGGATTATATGGGTTATAACACACGCACACGCACACGCACACGCACACGCACACGCACACGCACACGCACACGCACACTGTTACGAGAGTGTATTTTCTGTAAATTGTATTATTGCATGGGTGTTAAGAGTTTTGAATGATAGTGATTATGAGTCACGTTTCCACGTTTCGTATCATAAATATCCAGTGCTATTAGTACTGTGGCTGCAGGCTTTAAGGTAGCGCTTTAGAGTTACCTCCCTCTGAGTATGTGTTTCGATCAATTGTTGACTTCCGGGAGACTACGAGAAACTTCTACGTTAATGGCGATGTACTCGAATATTCAAGAATCAGTGACTGTGTATATAAAGGCTCATTGTGTTGACATACACAGGACACACACGGATTGACTGGAGTACATCATTCGGCCAAACATAAAACTGCCTGCCTTCGTCAAAGCTTGACCTACATAACCGCTGCCTGACCGCTCGCTGTGTAACATTCACTATTGCTGTTTCTCACTCTGTAACCAAGACGTTGATGAATTGATATTATAATTGTGACCCATTACTTTAGATGTGACCCAGCTGCATTGTACATGAAACGTTTAGTGTGAATCTTTGGATCATGCCTTTGCTTGCTCAATATAAAATAACTGAATATATTTTGCTGGCTCTGAGGGGGTTTCTTATAGCTTTTGTCACGGTAAATGTTTAACCGTAACAACAGACATACGCACGCGCGCGCTCTCAAAGGAACACACACACATGCACGCCAGCTTCACAAAAAACAAACCAAATGTCGCATTCATTTTATTTATTTTAGGTAGACATAAAAATATAATGACAATAAAATATGAAAAATATGAATAAAGTTAATAAAATGACTGAACAATGTTAGCTAAGAATATACACTACCGCAAATATATGGAACAAGTTCCCAAACCCCATGAATGATGTGACGTTTGGTCCATGAAATACATTAAAACATTTATTTGGGGTACTGTATGGGTTTTGTGATGGTCACAACGTCAATCGTTAAAATACAGTTTTAAATACAGACCACTCTATAAGCCCGTATCTCCGTTTAAGGGAAATCATCGAATGTTCAAACAAAACGCAGCCTAATGTACACTCAGAGCATTACTGTGTTATTTCAAGGTCACTGGTGGCCACAAGAAATGGAATTCCGTGGTGAAGTACGTTTCTCTAGACTCTCAAGCCTTTGGTACCGATCGATGACTACCTTCAAAAGGAGTTCGGGGGAAACAAAAAACAAGGACCTGAAAAATATGGACGACCGTTTAACGGTTGATGAGATACAGCACACAAATTATTTTGAGACCTATTAATTCGTTATTCAGTGTCTGATGTGGTAGATTGTTACTCACGAATGTTGAAACACGTCCGTGGTGAATTAAAAACAAACACGTATTCGACCGGTGAAATACTGAGAGTCGTGCTCGACTCCAATGAAAGGACCTGACGTCATTGACTTGGTTATACGGTCCGGATGAACAAGGTGTTGTCGTAAACGTTCAAGAAATGATCCCACTCTTTTACGATTAATATTGACTGTCATTCAGTCTGGCCCAGTACGATCCCTAATATCGAGTAAACAAGTTAACAAAATAAACAAAACAAAAAAAAAACCGGCTTTGGTAACTTCAGCTGTTAAATGTTTGAACAAAAGATTGTCGTCAAATGATGTGCGGATATTATAACATAATGAAATGATAATTGCATTTCAAAGTGAAACGTTGATGTCATATGTACGGATGCTACGTAAGTACGTCACAGTGACGTCACAGGTGATGCTTGATTGTATATATGATACGTTTCATGAAACAGATCGTACAATTTACATCGACTGCGCCCAAAAACAAAAACAGTCTGAGTCTTCACCCAGAATCAACGTTTTCCGAAAGGATTACTACGCAACCCAAATCATCTGGATGGATCAAAAACATGACCGTTGCCTGAAACGGACGATGAATTCCTCTGAATGGAATGGTGTATTTCATTGTAACAAGTACGGGTGCTATAACATATGAGCTTAAAATCTTGAACCGCGTTAATTTGAGATAGAAACACGTTTAAACTGGTTCCGTAACGTGCTATATCTCATGAATAATTCAACGAATACCATGACGTCATTTTTTTCAGTTAAACCTCATTTATTCAACGATGGAACTAACATGAAAATGTCTAAAGCCGTGAAAACGTGAAAATAACTATATTTTAACATGAAAGAAACTATTATGAGGAACTATTTCATAAATTGTCAAATCGAATTTCTTCTTATTATGTATGAACATGACCTATTTTGACTAGATTGAATTTTGGTTGTAATTGTCACAGCGGTTATTGAGGATTATGAAAGAATTAGGGAATAGAATCAATTTAAAAGCTACGTCAGCTGCAGTTCCACGTGTATACCTAACGCAATAGTGGGATATATAGGCATACATACAAGCTTAGGTACATGGCTAACGAGCATACACAAGAAAACACATGAACAGCACCGCACAGCATATCGTTGTGCTTATAGCTGATACAATGAAAGAAAACGTACACATTGTTTTATGTAGATAACAAATAAACGGTTAGTAAAACTGATGAAAACATGTTTTATAACAAGTATTTGTTGACACTGACTGATTAAACATGGAACGTAGATGACCACGTCATCATGTGATCAAATAATGGCTAAGAGATAATGAGTAGCCAAAAAACATATCTTAAACATGGCATGTAAAAAACAAAATTGATAAGCGAAATGATTTGTATGTTTTCCAAAATTTATAGAAACATATTTCAACATTAATCACACAATCAAGATAAAAAAGATCACACGTGTCTCAATGAAAGGCGTATGCCTCAACAAAAATACGTAAAATACGTATTAAAATGCAATATGTAAATATAATAAAACTTAAGAAAATGTTACAATCAAATACATGTAATATATACAACTAAAGTAGCTACTATTAGTAGCTAAGCAAAATAGCTAGAACAGCGATAGTTGCGTTTGCCGTCAGTTTCATTTGGGGAGATAATCAATATTTGAGGGAGTGCATGATTGTTACAGACACATTGAAATACTTGAACTGAAAGTTTTCGAAGTAAAGGGACCTTGTGAAATCGTTTGAAGAACACAAAAGAGAAAAGACTGCAAACTTAGGACTAAACTGTACCAAGTGGGAGTTTCCGGAACTTGTTGATATTTGAAAAAGAATGAGCACTTGACAAAAACTGATTTTGAAGGCGGCGAGGCTCTGCTCTGGATAGCCTTTTATTACCCTAAACATACCCATCCTAGATGTAACATGTCACAGTTGGGATTACTAGTATTTTCATCACCTTATGATCTAAACTTGAACTTGAGTACTCATTTCTATAAAATGTATTGTACTGACGTCCCTATTCTTTGTTGTCAAGATTTTTCAATGGTGGATCATTCTGGTCTGATTTACAATGGGATGGTCGTTGTGTGCACACGCATTCAACATGTAAATTATCAATCTTGGATTGCGGTGATATCGGAACCCCGAAACAATGTATCACATCCATACTCAACCCCAAACAAAAAGTTCAGTAAACAGTAAATACTTATCAAAATATACACGTATATCGGAAGGCACTAAGTTCAATGTTAAGTGAGACAAATTGCTTGAAACAACAACGATGTAAATGCGTGGTATAGTAGATTCTTCAAGTAAAATGGAATGTTTGAAGTTTTGTATACACTGAAATCCCATTAAGCTGGCCATCGTTAATCCGAACTTTGTTTATCTGCCTCGTTTATAAGAAAAGTATTGACCTGGCTCTTGTCAATCTTTGCTAATCTGGACCCTTGCTAAACCAGACCCTTGTTGATCATGACTATCTTTAGCTGGACCCTGTCAGTCAATCCTTGTCTTCGAAATAATTATTGCTGACACATCTTAACACAATCAAAAACTGATTTTTAATTTTTCATTCACTGTCCGGTTTAAAGGGGTTTCACTGTACACAGTAATTATCGTAAACAAGAAGACTGTGCGATCATGAGTTTATGGAAGCCGCGATATGCAAATGCAGAACCTGTTTTGCAGAAAAAGTTACAAAACAAGTAGTTTTTATGCTCTTAGCGGATATGCACATATGTAGATTTTTGTGATTTTTTTCAGATGAAAAATGTCAGCGTGTACAGGAATGTTGAATACAGTCATCTGATGGATGAGTTGGTTGATGATAGCTAATATTGTACATAAGCAGTATGAGATACAGAAGCGATTGCAGTCCTCATCATCAATAGTTACGGGAATGTATACATGATCTTCCTCTATCACCATGAATTCAATGGGCCTGTACGCTGCAGGCGATGATATTCGGCATCCAGACAAGGCCTGGTTCAAGGGACGTGGAAACCAACCAAAGGTCTGAGCAATGAGCGCTCAGGTTACATCTAACCAGTGCAACGTCTCGTGAAACACATATCCTACAGTCATCTACTTCACACTGATTGCTTTAAGTTATGCATTCATATAATTTTCACTTTATTTTGCCTTAAAGCCAAATGGAATATGGAATCAGAGAGGGATTGTTCTCTGTATCAGATTAAATATCGACAAACGCTAGGGTTCGCCAATAAAAATAGTCATGCAATAAGTAGGCTTATTGACTCATTTTTAGATACTATGCTCTATTTCACTCGTTGACTATAATTGACTCTCGTCATTAATAAATCGCAGTTAGGCCGTGTGCATTCACGGGTGACGGAAGAAATTAATGGATTCGAACCCGTTAAGTACTGACGATGAACTGTACTGCATAGATTATGCCACTTAGCGAGTAGCGTGAAAGTCGTCCACAACTTTCTTTGGTGGTCGTGTCGTCTCACAAACATCACTCAAATTAAAAGTAGGACAAATTAGACGCTTGTGATCGTGAGCTTTTGCTAAACACTTTTACTCACTCACTTACTTTTACTCACGCAGGCACCCTCCAGACAGTCTCAGGATATCATATGGACCAAAACTATTGCATTCCTAACAAGTTTCCAGTCGTTCGGAAAACCTCGGCAGTTCAAACATAGCGTGCCTGTGGTCATTCCGATTGAAACCAACTTCGGACTTTGTCGGAATTTACCGAGGAAATTCGAATGATTTTGATTGTGAGCAAGTATCTAGGCGACATCACAGTGACGTCATGAGAATGACCATTCTTCTTTGCAGAGTCCCTCTTTACAGGCTTGGCATAGCTCGGCGTTGTGTTGATTCCTTGGTTTACCCGCTCTTCTGTCTATTCTCAGTGGCGGGCGTACAAAGCCGTAGTAGAGCTGGCCGACTCTGTTGTACACGTTGCCGATGACCTGCAACATTACGGCACGTAGTTATGTGACCTTGCGATACCTAAGAATATTGTGATTCCATTGCATGTTACCCGTTTTACAAAACAACTTTAGAGTTTGGGTCTCGTTTTTATTTTTGGTCATTTGGTCAGATATCAAAGTTAGTACGTTTCTTGCACTTACGGGGGCGGCGATGTAGCGATGCCCAGGGTGCGACTGGTAAAATATGGAAATCTCATTTTTTTTTACCCCCGCCGTGATATTGCTGGAATATTGCTATAAGCGGCGTGAAACCACACTCACTCTTGCACCTACCTTGACAACCTCTTCTGGGTACCACATGGCGTGTTCGTAAGAACCATTCTTGCACTTCTGGCACTGCTGGCCGTAAAGTTTGAAGAGGACGTAGCCGGAGTTGGTGGCGTAGTTGAGATGGAACCAGAAAATGACACGTCCTTTCATCGACGTCCAACCATGACCACATTCCTGGAACCAGAAACATGCCATGAGTACAAGATATAGACGGGTGTTCTTATTTCGATCAACCCGCAACTTTGAGGCAAAACCAAGCATGCTCTTTTAACCAGGATTTCTAAGAGGTAGATCGATTAATGTTTCAACACTGAAGACCTCAGCAAATGTCCCAAAGGTTTGTATGGTAGACATGGGAGGGAAATTGCAAAAAACGTAACAAATATCATGTCCGATACAATTTCAACTTGAACGTAGTCTGCCATCAACCTCGATATCTATACCTCGATATTTTCACTGTAGTGGCCATGCAGACCTTAACAATACACCCAAGACAGCCAATGCAAGTGTAGAATGTGTCTATGGATTACCACAGTTCTCAAAATGAAGACAGACTCCCTGCTCCTTTTCATTCTATACTAAAACAAACTGTTGATAAGTTTATATTATGACCCAAATCATGCATACATATTGAACTTTGGTTTTGTATTTAACTTTTTCTGTAAACTGTGTTCATTTCAGAGACTAAATGTGAGACTAACCTGTACCGTAAGTTCCGATTTTGCTCCCTACATTAACGGTATGGACACCGGGTGTCCGACATGACCTTGTGGAACAGCGGGTGTTCTCAGCAACACGAACACCACGCCAGATATGACCTACATTCACCCTGACCCATCGTGTGTTATCGTGTGCTTGGCGTAAACTTGAAAACATGCCGAATATTGACAATAAAAACATATCTTTCATCTCGCTGTACCATTAGAAGTTACTCCACGGCACGTCTGTCGGTTGTGATGTATCATCTCGAGACGAGGTCTACATAATATGTAGGTCAAAATCGCGCGTTCAGTTTTCTTTCAGTTTATCTAAATAGGAGGATGTTTTTCTGTATTTTTCCAAACGTGTACGAAGCTTCGTGCGCAGTTTCCTAGACTGTATCTCGATTTTGTTTACAGTGGCACGGGCTCACCTTCGACTGGTTTTGTAGCTATACACATGGATAAATGTTAAGCATGTCTCTTCCTTATCTGGGGGTAGCCTAGTGCTTAAAGCGTTTGTTCGTCACGCCGAAGGCGGGGGTTCTGTTTGCCACACTGGTACAGTGTGAAGATCATTTCTAGTTTCCCTCGCCATTATATTGATTGAATATCGATAAAAGCGGCGTAAAACCAGATTCCACTCTCTCACTCACTCACTCAATACCTCCTTATGATGGGACTGAGCTTTCGATTAAGTGGAAATTACATTGATGTGAGTCATATTTTGCAATGCAAAAACAGAAAAAGTAGTGCATGTTTTAAATCGTGTAAAGTTTCGTGTACTGTACAGGGCGGATATAGCTTTTTGAGAAAGAGGGGGTGCACACTATTGAGAAAAGGAGGGGTGCACACTATTGAGAAAAGGAGGGGTGGACACTATTGAGAAAAGGAGGGGTGGACACTATTGAGAAAAGGAGGGGTGCACACTATTGAGAAAAGGAGGGGTGGACACTATTGAGAAAAGGAGGGGTGCACACTTCATTTCACCCGAGTTTCAGTCATAGTCACATAACAAACTTTCAGGACACACACACACACGCACACACGCACACACATATACACACATAAACACGCCAGTCATTTTATTTCGTCATTACTACAGTTCTTTGTTCGCATTTCGAAATATACGAGTGGGTCTTACACAGTAGAAAACAGTTCGTTATATCCATGAGTTCATAATAAATAAGCGTGTTAGGTATAAACGTAGTTTACTGTCTCATTTACAAGTATAATTAGATTTTTGTCCTTTGTTATAGGTTTGGTTTGTCACATCTGTGACCTTGACCTTTCTGTACTTTTTCAAAGCGCATTTAACAATCATTCAGGTTTCCGTCCACATTCGGAACAATGTCTCCATCTACACATTCCCACACATTCCTACAGACATTTACACAGTTTGAGTAAATCCTAACCATCTCGAACTTCATATGATAACAGGTATACAGCGACACAGTGGTGTAAATATGGCTGAATATTCCCGTGGGTCATATACATACGTGCTAGCACATGAATGAAAATTAGTTAACGTTAGGAAAGTGAATCCGTGGAGTGTGACAGCCGGTAACGTTAACCCTTTAACTACTGGCAGCAATCTGGGCTGGAAATGTCCTACATCATACTGCCGGATGCTGAATGAATGAAAATAAGCCACATCCAAGCTCAGATCGACGTCACTTCTCAAAGCATGGTGACAACTGCAAACCACTCTCTGTATCATTCTGTTATTACTAGTACACATGGATATTAGTATACAGTCTCTATAGTGACAATAATGAGTGAATGGGTGAATTTATATGGCTGCGGATAGTAATAATGCTACGCTCGTCGCAATGTCCAACCCGACAATTTTATCCCGGTCAACCCGGGTTTCATTCTCAGCTTCCTGAGTATATAACCTGTGAGATACTATAAGGTTAATTCATATCTTGTCCTTCCGGGCACCCATTCATTGCTAGGTGTCCATTTCTAGACCAAAGTCTAAGGAGATCCATATGTACTTTAGGCAGTGTGGTCAAGATCAAAGCTTAATCAGACTAGCCATCTGCCTTGTACACAGGTCATCTAGCCACGACCACCAGATAATCGTTTTGTACCGGGAGGCAATCTTGCGAATGTCTGTTCTCTAAGAAAGGGGAAAATGCATCTTTTCCATGATTGGCCTGTTTGTTTGTTTGTTTGCAATCAGTTATGTACGAACTACGACCCTTTAAATATTTTTCCATGTTCAAACGATTAACGACATTCGGATTAGCGAGTATGCATCCAATAATCACAGATTTTTGACGGCCAGTAAGTATCACTGTTCCAGCAATATCATGATCGGAACACAAGAAAGAGACTTAATAAACACCCACTGTAGGGGATCGAACTGGGGCCATTCCCGTGACGAGGGAACGATTGAACCACTCTACTACCTCACAGTATGCATTCAAAACACAGTAGTCCATCTGAAGATTTTCTCTGTTTAAAGGCAGACTATGCTCAAACGAGTGGACCTTTAAAATATAGGCATATACCAATACCCATCTACTTTCTATTGTCATTTAAGTCATGAAGTATGGCTTAGTAGAGCTTATTTATTATCGGTGTTGGATGAGTGAAACAAACAAAGATTCTACCCGAGAGCGCCAACTTTGCTCGATCGGGATATGTATATATATAAACAAATATCAAGTCAAATTTAAGGACATAAGTGCAATAAGTAGACGACATTTGGAGAGTAAATATGTCATCACTATATTAACTGTGTTAGACTTTGTACTCACGTATGAATCATATATAGACCGTTTCATACTGTCTTTATAGGTCACTGCGTAGTCGTAGCTTTGTGAGGGGTGTCTTAAGATGTCTTACAGATGAAATTGCGAGTAATGTCAATAGTTTGAAAATAGAACGAATGCATTTATGAGCACAGAAATTTCTGTACTGTTTCATGTTACCGAATAATTTTAAAAGTTTTTAGGTACTAAAGTCCGTTGTGATATGCACTGTTCGTTTGACATTCACCACCAGAGACCCGAACCCATATTCTCCTTTTCCCCACCCTAATCCTTCCATACCACCAGCCCTACCCACTCAGATTCGACCCGCCTCCAGTGTGTCCCCACACTCCAAGCTTATCTCCCACCAGTTTTTTCTTCACAAGCACTTCATTCTGTTATACCCCTACCACCACCCCATACATCCATCCTTTTCCCACCATGTCCAAAACTGCACTCACTAACACCACTGTCACCCACCCAAGTCCATTTCCGCCGCCATCAAGTTCATCCTAGCTGTAACCACTTTCATTTTATTCTCCACAAAAAATACACTTGTAGACAAAGCAGCGCTGGAATAAATGATATGCCTCAACTTGTTGCCCGATGTTAAACACAGTGTCAGTTTTTTACGCCGACAACTGGGATACAACAGGGTGACTCTCCTTCACCTTCCCTTTTTCTTCCGAGTGGTTTTACGACATCTTGATAGCGATCATGCGTGCGCATACTGATGCCGACAGGTGATACGGTAGCTACGATGCACGTGAACACGTGACCGAGCTCCTCATGAAGTGCTGTATTGATACTAGGTTAAACACTGCTGGGATATGAAGTACTGTAAAGTATTGTAAAGTCATGATTGAGCTGAAAGGTGACGCAAACGCTCGTGATAAGAACACAGAACACACACCAGATGTGTACAATTTTTTAAACGCGACAGCAAAGAACATCTTTATTTGACTAGATTCAGGTTGTTATCTAAACCCTTCAGCTCTATCTAGAACGAACCGACCTAGATTTCTTGGATCGTGTTTCTTCATTCAAGGCCCCAGATCACCCGACGAACAGGGACAGAGTCAACATATTATTATGTGGCTGTGTAAACTCAAACAAATATTGATCTATACAGTACACATGCTACTTGGGGAAGATGTACACAGAGGAGATTGGGCTTTTCATACAGCGTGTGTACTATGGGTGCGAGTGAACATAAGGGCTCACTCTCAGTTTGATTACGTCTCGGTATGACTTAATCAAATGGCATTGTAATTGTGCTATACTGTGAATAGATACGTATTGGATGTTTTAATCCCTAACGCAAAACGATGCATTCTTAGGAGAAACGCTTTGAAAACAAAATAACGTTTTAATCCCCCAAACCAAGAAGGCGTTGTAATGGTTCTTTTTTTGTGAGAAGATACGTACTGAAAAGAAATGTTTATATCCACAAACCAAAATGATATCGCATTTATCGTTAGAACAAATAAGTTTTAGATTTACATGTCTTATTTTTTCATAGTAATTTGTACTTGAAAGGCCAGCTTGGCTAAACCTCTGTATTTCCTGACCCGATGGTGATGACTTGTTTGCAATGTTATCAACGAGGGTTGATATGTTTAATACGAAAATATACGACGGTAAGATTCTATTTATCGTGCTGTGAATGATAGGCAACGGTTTGAAACTAATAAGTTAAGCATCAAGCTACTTTCAGTGCTAGCTAGATCAATGCCTGTAACGTCATTGTAACATGCGACGTGGTCTGCAGCCTTGACGTCACCTGCGTAACGTCTCACATTGAAGTTACATTGGGGTGCTAGATGAAACACGAGGTGCTCGTCACACACTGACCCAGCCTTACACTGGACACACATATTACCAAGGGGAGTAACCCACACTCCTGTTTGCAGTCCAGTTATTTATGTTATTTATCCAGTTTCATCATTATCCTGATTATCAAAAGCTGCTCTTTTTCATCATCCCTTCTTTTCAACACTTAAAATCAGTGCACATTTATACTAAAATATAAATTAACCAAACGGACTAGTGCATTCCAGTCGCATTTGATTCATATGAAATGAACGGGGTGGTATTGTCCTGTCCAGTCTGTCTGGAACAATGAGGTCACTAGGGTACCAACTCCGGTCCGATTTGGGTCACACTTGTTTACAAGATGATGGCGTTCAATAGGTGACATTTACTGACGGTCCCGAGGAGCTGAAAAAAAAGACTTCTTTTGAAGGTTTCCATAAACAGGCACCCAATTATGCTGTATGACTGGGTGAAAGGTCTACTTCACAGCACTTTGACCTATTCTGATGGATGAGACTGAAACAGTGGTTATATGAAAATCGCTGTGAGTCAGCAATGTTGCAACTGTATTGTACAGAAGCTGCCATGAACGGGTGTAACTTTCTGTCTGAACAGCAGGAACAAACCTCAGCGTTATGCGAACCCAGCGAACACCTTCACCAATGCACTTTAACTTTATGACTGCGACAGGTGCGTGAATACATATTGTTTAACGCCTCTTGAGCTATTCATGACAAATCAGTGGTTGATAGCATGAGTATCAGGCAACCCAGTGAGGATCATGTGTCCCACAATACATCTTAACATTATACACTGACTGTATTATAGACACGGGGAAAAATAAACAGTGAAAAGTTCCACATTTTACAACTTATATATATATTTCTTTTTTTTGCTGTTGAAAATGCTTACTAAAAACGTGTTTCACTTTTTTAGATGAGTGTATTCTATACAAACGACTAAATAAATAAATAAACAAACAAACGATTAAATAAATAAATAAACAAACAAACGATTAAATAAATAAATAAACAAACAAACGATTAAATAAATTATACATGAATGAATGAAGCAAAAGGTTTCTAAGGAAAGTATATCAAAACAAATGACTGAAACAATGCGAATATTGATATGTTTCGGAATCGGATGAAAGTCAACGTGACGAAATAAGTCACGATTCACCAAAATATCTAAAATAAGTGCGTGAGTTGAGCCGGTCGCTGTGCGATTCAGGCTGCAGACATCTGCATGTCTATGCACGAATCTGTCTCTCACCTGTCGGGCGATTTGTCAGTCTAGTGTCAGTTATTTGTCCTTCGGCTAATCCTTTCTTTCTCACGAGGGTAAACATCGGAGACAGATAATCCTGTATCTCGTCAACACACCTCTGGCCTCAACACGCATAGATTTCCCGACTTAACAGTTTTTACAAGGAAAGAGAAAATTATCTTTGGTTGTGAAGCTCCGGCAACCGTGTTCAAACCATCAACTAGTTACACCTTCAAAGGTTCGCCTTTACCCACGGGAATATATTTTAGGATATTGTGGCGTATCTCTAAATTGATATAATAATAAATAATAATTCAACAGCATGAATTAATTCATGGTTTTGTCGCTTTGATTATGTTTCAATCTTTACCTCAGCGGGGGTTGCAGAGTATCAATTTGGATCTGTACATAATGCACAGAACTTATGCATGACTATTTTATAACTACTGACACTACATTCCAAGAACCACTTGCACTCATCGAAGATTCACTGTCGCGCCAAAGGTATACACTTGGAAACTAGATTATTTAGACTGTACAAATATTAGAAAGTATAATATATTATAAACAATCGCTGAATACTGCAAAGAACATCAAATGTTATATAAAGTCCAAAAATACAAGGTCACATCGTCCCAGATCATCTAACCATACTTATATGTCGGTTTTAGTTACGCTAACATATTTGAATACTATCCCCGCCCTAGCAGTTGTTCTCTCATCTGAAGTGAATCCTACATAGAATGATAGAAATTTTCTTTCATCTTGGTTCGGTTTAATATTATACTGTAGCGATGCATGAGCGAGTACCAAAGGGCCGATATTGAGGCGCGGAGTGTACGGGGGAGAAATTGATTTTTATTATATCATTTTACATAATTTTATCATGTCATCATTTTATTTTATTTTATTTTATTTTTTTATCTGAAACTAGGAATTGGACTAAACCATTGTGTGAAATGATTTATGATATAATTAAAAGGGATTATGCGTCAAGCGCGAGCAACTCTAATAGTTTAGTTTGACAATGAAATCCGGCATGAAGGGAAAGTGTGACGTCACACTCGGTAAATATTTCATGCATGGTTTAAATCGCACAGAACTGTTAACTTAAAGCCTTTATCAGACCCAACGAAAGCGGGTATGATTAAACAGAGCAAACCTACGGGTGTAAAACGGGTGTTGATAATAGGTAATTCATATTCAGGGTCTTGCTTGTCGTAAGAGGCGACTACGGGATCGGGCGGTTAGACTCACATGAGACTGTTGTTCACTGGATCATCTGGTTCAGACTCGTACAGACCGCTGCTATATACTTCGAAAATTGCTAAGTGCGGCGTAAAACTAAACTTATTCACTTATAATTAAGGTGAATTGGGGATTTGAACCTTTGACCGCCGGACTCTCGCAAGGTGAAGATGGAACTGATCATCAGCATCCTTTGCTAGTTGTGACTAACCTCATCTGGTGGTCTGATTCGCTGACTTGGTTGAAACATACATGTCATCGCGTGTCAGTTGTGTAGATAATTGCTCATGGTGTCACTGACTGGATTTCAAGAGCTGAAACAGTTGTAGGCGCGGTGCTAAACAGTAAACAAAACATAAAATAAAACGCTTGACGGATTGACATGCCACGGACAAAACTCGCGTCTTTTCAGACCAGTAGGCAATAGATGATTAGGAGGAATATTAGAAGTCATCCCTATCTGTCAACATGACAAACGTCTCACTTGCACTGCCAACTGACTCCAGCTGTTTGCAACGTTTAACCCTTTAAAGTATCGGGTCGAAATGCCCCAGCGAGTGATCCTCGGAGCGCATCGTGCATGTGTGTAGAATGTCACCCGGTAAAGACATACTCCTCACGCCTTGCGTTGTTGGCACTGACAGTGATCCACTATACCGATAATGGACCTAGGTGGTTGTGTGTGTTGAAATTGATACAGGTGATAAAAAGGTCATGTGATGGGTGAAAGAGATCTTTAGTAAGGTACAAAAATGTAAACAACGTTTGTTAGGAGGCGCACATACGTGATCAACATCTGCAGTAAGGTGTACTAGTAGTATACGAATTTCTAAAGTCTTAGTGAATACACCTGTAGAAATGTGATATAGATTTAGTAAACAGCGTTCGCAGTGAGGAAAACACAAGCTGCAAAATATTTGACATAGTGTGGAAACAGTAGACACCGTTTGGTCAAGGTCCTGAGGTAGTGTGGAAACAGTAGACACCGTTTGCTCAAGATCTTGAGGTAGTGTGGAAACAGTAGACACCGTTTGGTCAAGATCTTGAGGTAGTGTGGAAACAATAGACACCGTTTGGTCAAGATCTTGAGGTAGTGTGGAAACAGTAGACACCGTTTGGTCAAGGTCTTGAGGTAGTGTGGAAACAGTAGACACCGTTTGGTCAAGATCTTGAGGTAGTGTGGAAACAGTAGACACCGTTTGGTCAAGGTCTTGAGGTAGTGTGGAAACAGTAGACACCGTTTGGTCGAGGTCGTAATAGTAATAGTCCGCTTATATGGCGCTCATATCCAGGCACGCTGCCTGCTCACGGCGCTGCGTGCATAACCATTCCGGTCACAGGACACTGTCGTACTTTCCGATCCTTTTTCAACTCGCTGGGGTGTATACAGCCATGCTGCCTGTTAGGCGCAATGAACTAAGCACTTACATTGCTAGCACATCATCACGGGTACATTTTACAGCTGGGTGAACAGAGATAATGTGGATCTAAGCATCTTGTCCAAGTACACTACTAGTGCCCACCTCGGGACCCCAACCTAGGTGAATCCACCGGGAATCGAACCCGGGTTTTCAGCTTGACAGGCAGACGCGTTACCACTGCACTATTGCGCTCCATCGTTTTTCAATGTTGTGGGATAGATAGGGTTAACTGATTCCCCGGGTGGTCAAGCAATCTGAATGATCTACGGTGGTTTGGGCCAAAGTTGCACAGTCAAGCTGGCTTCTTTTGAAACCTCACACATATTAATAATAATAATGAACTTTGTGATAGTGGGGTGGCATTGTGAGACGCTTGGCTGAATGTACCCATCAGTAACCAGCCCCGGGGCGAGTGATTGACGCTGTAGGTGGATTATCTCGACTGGTGTAACACGTAGCTGTTGTGCATGGCTGGTTTTAAACCCACAGTTAGCTGTGAGTCGTGCTGTTCCTGAAATCATGCTGAAAACGGATTAGATGAAACTCACTCACTCCAATAATTACTCCCTAAACCAGGTATCCATCCACACAAGCACCGACGCAGATACCGATCCACGCAATCCATTAACTCACTCATTTACTCACTCAGTGTTAGTCCCTTATTTATTCAACAACTCAATCAATCACTCGCTCAACCAGTTACTCACTCACTGACCAACCAACCCACTCACTCACTCTACTACTCACTCACCCACACACTCATACAAAACGCCACTCACGCACTCACTCCACACTCACTCATTCGCTCATCCACTCAAAACCCACTCAAACTCCTACTAAATGCACTGGCTCATCCAACTATGCACTCACTCACTCACCCCAAACCCTTTCAGTTACCAACCACCCATCCATCCAAAAGTATCAAAAACCCACTCACTGACTTCATAACTCACCCACGTACCAACCCAACCACCCTACCCAATCACTCACTCATCCAATCACCAATCATCACCCTCTCATTCCGTCACACAAAATCACCCTGTTGTAATGTTGTGTATCGACCAACCCCATCATGCACGATGTCATCTAGTTATGGAGACACCATATGTTACCTGTTCCAGGTGTTTGAAATGTTTCAACATTCTACCTTTTAGATAGCACCGTAATGAATGTGCTGTGTGATAGCGTCTATCCCAGCTATAAGCGAAACATCAGGGTCATTATCAAAGTTCTAATCTCATATGTCGTTTTGCAAAAACGACGTGATGAATAAATAGATGAAGCTTGCAGATCCTGGCGTCAGCAGTATTACAACCATATTACGACAGTCCGGAAAGGGGTTGCACCTGTATCAGGTAAACTCGTGATCAAGAGTGAGAGCACAACGTTTACTGTGCTTCACTCTTAAATATTCCCTCGACCGTGAATAAGGCAAGAGTGTCTAAGGAAACAATGTTAGGAATACGCAATGTTATTTGGAAGGTGGTCAGAGGTGACATTACTATTTGAGATAGCACATGGAATTAATATTAAAGTACTTATTGTACGGTCAAAACAATACTGAACAGAAAAAGAAACGAAACGTCTCATGAACGTAAGCGTTGCTGTGAATGTCTTCTGTTCACAAATTTGCTCCAAAACATGGTTGCGTTTCTTTGCTGCAAGTATATGATGCTGAAAAAGGTGATGGTAGGGGTACTTACTTGGCAGGAAAATCGCACTTTAGCGCTATCCTTGAAGGTCCTCCATCGTTCGCTGGGTGGATAGAAGGTGGGGACGAGGTACCACTGGTGGGGGAAGTACTGGGAGAAGAGGCGGTCGTACTCCCCGTGCCACACCAGCTCCATCCTGCAACACAGCAGAACAAGCACATGTAAATAACGTGTGTATAGCATGTACATTACACATACATTACATGTGCATTAAGCGGTTTTACACATATATTGCATGCGTATGACATGTATATTACGCGTATATTACATGAACATTACGCGTATATTACACATATATTGCATGCGTATAACACGTACATTATGCGTATATTTCATGAACATTACGTGTATATTACACATATATTGCATGCGTATAACACGTACATTATGCGTATAATACACATATTTTGCATGCGAATAACCCGTACATTACGCGTATATTACATGAACAATACGTGTATATTACACATATATTGTGTGTAACATGTATGTGTATTGAACGTACATTACATTCATGAAACTCACATAAATCATAAAGTAATCTCGTCATAAAATAGAAAGCATACTTTGCAGGAAAAGTCACCGGGGGGGGGGGGGGGGGGGGGGGTATCTCGATCAAATGCACAAGAATAACAGATGCGTATATCCGAATATTTGTTTACCTGTTAAGTTTCATACATAGCAATGTACCCTTGTAAGCATTCTGAATTTACTATAGGCGCCTGACCTGTCCTATATTTCATCCGTTAATGGTTTAATCGATTGATTGCTTAAGTGGTTGGTTGTTTAGTTCAGAATGAAGAAATGAATGAATGTCTAGGTGGGTGGGTGAATGAATGAATGAATGAATGAAGCCCGCTCCGTACTACACACACACACACAGAGAGAGAGAGAGAGAGAGAGAGAGAGAGAGAGAGAGAGAGAGAGAGATGACACCATCGTCATGGAATGTCACAGCATCTGTGAAAATAGTTTTAATGTCCAACTATGGATAGGATTTGAATGCCACATACACATGTAACATGCACACAAGGAGTGCATATATCTGATGAGTGAGTATTGTTTAATGTCACTTTAAACTGATGTCTAGCTACGCCACGGTGCGTGAGGCTAATGTCGTGAAACCTGACGTAGTCAGTGAACACATGAGCAGTGGTAGGTGTTGACAAACGGAGAAAGCATGTTGGGGCGAACGGGGATTAGAACCCATGTGTTTTTCGGTCTTCTGTGATACGAAGGTACACCATAGTACGATGGGTCCTATCCGCACATTCTACCCCTCCCCATCGCCCTTACCTCTCCCCAAGCATCAACTCTTTCCTCCCTCTCTACTACTCTCCCTCCTTTCATCCCTACCTCTCCCCATCCGCATTCCCCCCCACCCCAATCCCATCCCTCCTTTCCCAAACCACACCCCAACCCGCATCTCCCATATATAATATTCATCGTGCCCGTAAAATACTTGTCTGTTAACTTTATGCTTCAGCAATATGTATTGTGTTCTTTCACACTGACCTCCCCCAAACCCTCCACGTATAATGGTTATCGTGCTCTTAAACTGTTTGTCTATTAACTTTATGCTTTTGGAAAATGCATTGTGTTTAGCAGCAAACTGTGGCCTCGCTGTTATCCTAAAGTGAAGAATGACCCTAGTTATGCATATTCCATTATCTGGAAGACTATCTACTTATAATCACAATCAGATATGGAAGGAAACAGCTGTCGGTATATTTGCATAATAGAATATTAATTCCCTGTTCACGTCAGTTTACCAGCGTCATTATAACCAGCTGTTAGGAATGTACGATATTTGGAAAACGGCTTGACATTGGTGTTATTGGTACCAGAATGTTGGGTCTCTTAAGTGTTCTGATAACAGGCCGGTGTTCTCTCAACGAGTACTGGTATCTTGACAACTACTCTCATTTAACTACATAAGAAGGTTCTTACTTGTCGCTGAAGGGAAATTTACGGTATAGTTTATTATACGTAGGCAGTGTCATTTCCACTGTAGGTAGACAGTGTTTATGGTTATATATATATATGGTTTGGCTGGGTCTTCGTGTTGCATTGTCCTGTCACAACCCACAGACCTATGTACAACTGTACGTTCACTCATATATGAGTCGTCTTGACAACGTCTTGCAAAATGTGTAGAATGATCAGCAAACAGGATCGATAATTGATATCGATTGATAACACATTATGTGTCAGTGTTTCTTAAGAGGTCAGGAACAGGTTCGAATCATGTTAGAACAAGTAATGTGTTCTCCAGGTGCCAATCACACACGATCCGTGAAGGTCCCCGGGGTAGAATAGGCCTTCAGCAACCCATGCGTGCCATGAAAGGCGACTATGCTTGTCGTAAGTGGCGACTAACGGGATCGGGTGGTCAGGCTCGCTGACTTGGTTGAAACCTGTCATCGGTTAACAAATTGCGCAGATGGATGCTCATGTTGTTGACCACTGGATTGTCTGGTCCAGACTCGATTATTTACAGACCGCCGCCTTATAGCTGGAATATGGCCGAGTGCGGCGTAAAACTAAACTCACTCACTCACTCACTCACCCATCACGCAAAACTTAGGGTGATCTGAATCTGAACGTAAACACAGGCTCACGACAGTATTATGGCTGAGATTGATTTGTGTCGCGAAGCTATATCGACCTCACGATTCAAGACATAACGATTTCTCTAAGGTGGCAGTTTTAAGATCTTTCAGCGCACTCTGCAAGGAGATTTACATGTACTGAACAGACACAGATTGTAATCATAAAACATATATGGTAGTTCCATTCGGAACTGTGAATTCACTTTTCACAACCAAAATATTCAATACCCGTTACTTTTTTAGTATAGTAATAGTGAGTGACTGAATATGGTTTTACGCCGCACTATTCCAGCAATATCAAGGCGGGGGAAACCAGAAATGGGCTTCACGCATTATACCTATGTGGGGAATCAGACTCAACGCCATACCACTAGGCCACAAAAGTACCCTATTATAATAATCGAAATATGTTTTGTATTGGAATAATGCACAACAGCCAAAAAAAGAGAAAACATTCTTGGCTTCAATAAACAATTTTGGCGTCCTTCAAAAGTTTGCTTTATCAAACAAATCCTACTTAGCAGTGATTTATTAGGCTGTTATTGCAAAGGATGTCACGCTGACCTAGGTAGTTATTTTACCTGCAGTTGTTCATTATCACTTGAAACTAAGTTCACCGTTTACTGGCTGAAACTAAAAATATCTGGCAAGTTGAATATGGGGGTGAAAATCTATTTCATCATTGCGGGCCATCATTGGTATTGTTTCGTTTTGTTCAGTGTGAAGAGATGACGTTACACCTACTGAGAAGACCGAGCACCATCTCCAAGACTGGGTTCGATTCCCGATTTGCACCCATTTTGTTGCGTCACTCCGAAAACCCGGGTTTGATACCCCGCATGAGTACAGTGTGATAAGCCCCATTTTTGTGTCCCGCCCTGTGATATCGCTGGAATATTGCTGAAATCTTCGTAAAACAAAACTCACTAATTCTCTACTAAAATTGTAAGGGTCTAAGACCAACATCACTTTGGACTGATCTTTAAAATCAACTGATAAGCCGTGATATTATTGGTGTAACAAGAATATCCTTCAATGAGGCATTAATTAACCCCCTTTACATTAATTTAGCAATCAGTAAGTAGTCTGGCGTGGTGAAGTCTGTAAAACACTCAAGATGAGATCTGCAGCTTGAAAACCAAGAATCATAAGCAGTTAGGGACAAGAACTCAGTCAACCAGTCCAAACCGTCAACCGCTACCCCAACCCGCCTATTCAATGTTCCTGTTGTACTTAATCTCATGTAACCATGCTTGAACGCTCTCAATGACCAGTATTTATCACCATAGTATAAAATGTGGCCATGTTTCATCGCCTGTCAAACGAATGTCGCAGCGGCCGAGAAACACGTGTTGACAATTTCAAGCAGAGCGTTACGAGGGGTCTTCCCTCTCCTCGCCACGTCAAGGTCACGGGTCAACGCACGTGAAAGCCGTGCCGTCGGAACATCGGTTGCAGTGACGATAAATGTCTATTGATGTATACATTAACACGAGACTCCACCACAGGTACGGGGAGGTCTCCTTGTTGAAACAGATACATGGTGTGATTGTGACATCCCATACCACCTACCACACCCAGCGCCATACGGAGATTCACTGTCTGTCTGTACAGGCTGACCACAGACATTGGCTGTCTGACTATCTGTACAATCATACTACACTGAGGCTTCAGTTCGTTGTTTCCCACAGTTCATTGTATCTTCAGTTCGTTTCTTCCCTCGGTTCGTTACATCCCTCAGTTCGTTACATCCCTCAGTTCGTTACATCCCTCAGATCATTATATCTCTCAGTTCGTTACATCCCTCAGATCGTTATATCTCTCAGTTCGTTACATCCCTCAGTTCGAGACTTCCCTCAGTTCGTTACATCCCTCAGTTCGTTACATCCTCATTTCGTTACTTTCCTCACTTCCTTCAGTTCGTTACAACCGTGTTCGTTATAAATGTACTGGCTATCTCTTCACACAATCTATCCAGTAAATGGGTCACTGGCTGTCTGAGTGTAAGTTAAGACACGCTTTATCGCTGCATCATAACTGGCTGAGGGTTCATAGTGCATGTATCATGTGAGTTATAAGTGTACTTCAGGTCTGTTAGTGCTAAAATTAAAAACGCTCACATAGTTTCAGAATAACAGTTTAAAAAGTCGTTAAGATCACGATCACGTATCAAGGTCATTTGATTCATTGCTTGCATCCGGAATGTATTTTTTAATAGCGGCGTCACGGATCGAATGGCCCAAAAGGCTTTCGCATCTAAAATACCCGACAAAACCACCACAACAACATGCGTACGTAGAACGTGAAACCACAACGCCGATAAAAGCGCGTCAAAAGACACATAGCCATGTGGCCAGATCGCAACAAAACAGAAGTTTCTTACACCTGCAATATGAGAAGTGTGATACGTTGTTTGTCCTAAAAACCATCCTTTCTAACATATCTGACTATTGTACCACAAATATCGTATTCAAAGGCATGCATTTTATGACATGTTCACATACAAGAAGTGACATGGCCATGCATTGCCATAGCTATAAAAAAATATCTGATAAAAGCAGAACCCAGTGTACCACTTCCACCGTAATACAAAGACCTGTTTATGTATTAATATCAAAGGTTGACAACAATTGTCACCACTTTGTAAGTATTGTTCCAGAGTATAGGGAATTTTCGGCACCTTGCCATTGTTCTTGATTTCATTACAGGATTATAGAACGAGATTGGTGAGTTCCAGCAAGCTGATATGACTACGTTCTGATATAACTCCTGTCAGACTCACCGGTAACTCAGTCGAGCGAGTGTACACATACTTTACCATGGTCATATATGACAAGAGGACAATGCTCCCTATTACGAACTATGGGTGTTCGACATACTCTCCCCATCCTTGGAAACCTACACCATTAAACTCAAGTCCTCAGCTACAGGAATTAGTTTGTGTATATCGGTCTGGGTTATATCAGGGTGAACCATATCTAGTTCGGTGTGTACTTCAAGCATGTCACCGAAATGAATAGGACCACCCTATGTGAGCTAAAGAGTCACTATATTCGTAATCAGTTATTCGATCATCAAATATGATGACTTTGACCTACTTTCGAAATAATATATCTGTGATATAAATGGCGACATTATGCAAGTTAACCCTGCTGGGTTATATGAGTAAATGCATGAATAAAACATTTGACTATAGAAGGGTTAACAAAGGCCGTCAGGGACATTTACTGTGTTCCCTGCTTGTTGAAATGTCTTCATCAGAATCATGTGACGGTGTGTAGTGTCGATGTCCTGTCGTTCCGGCTGACAGAGTTCCTGGATCTGAGATGCCACATCTAGTTTGCGAGCCATTGATACCTTTCTCTGTCTAAGAGCAGTGACACACGGGTAACCTTGGATAACTGACAGGACGGCAATGACGGCCCAAACAGAGACCTGTCGTGGTACTTTTGTGGTACTGTCGTTGTCCTGTCGCTGTCCTGTTGTGGGTACTGTCGTTGTCCTGTCGCTGTCCTGTTGTGGTGCTGCCGTTGTCCTGTCGCTGCCCTGTTGTGATACTGCCGTTGCCCTGTTGTGGTACTGTCGCTGTCCTGTCGCTGCCCTGTTGTGATACTGTCGTTGCCATGTTGTGGTACTGTCGTTGTCCTGTCGCTGTCCTGCTGTGGTACTGTCGTTGTCCTGTCACTGTCCTGTTGTGGTGCTGCCGTTGTCCTGTTGTGGTACTGCCGTTGTCCTGTCGCTGTCCTGTTGTGGTACTGTCGTTGTCCTGTCGCTGTCCTGTTGTGGTGCTGCCGTTGTCCTGTTGTGGTACTGTCGTTGTCCTGTCGTGGTGCTGCCGTTGTCCTGTCGCTGCCCTGTTGTGATACTGTCGTTGCCCTGTTGTGGTACTGTCGTTGTCCTGTCGCTGTCCTGTTGTGGTACTGTCGTTGCCCTGTCGCTGTCCTGTTGTGGTACTGTCGTTGCCCTGTTGTGATGCTGACGTTGTCCTGTCGCTGTCCTGTTGTGGTACAGTCGTTGTCCTGTTGTGGTCATACTGTGTCCTGTCGTTGTCCTGTCGCTGTCCTGTTGTGGTCATACTGTGTCGTCCTGCCGTTAGGCTGTTGTGATACTGTCGTTGTCCTGTCGCTGCCCTGTTGTGATACTGTCGTTGCCCTGTTGTGGTACTTTCGTTGTCCTGTCGCTGTCCTGTTGTGGTACTGTCGTTGCCCTGTCGCTGTCCTGTTGTGGTACTGTCGTTGTCCTGTTGTGGTCATACTGTGTCGTCCTGCCGTTAGGCTGTTGTGGTACTGTTTTGTCCTGTCGCTGTCCTGTTGTGGTACAGTCGTTGTCCTGTTGTGGTCATATTGTGTGTCCTGCCGTTGTCCTGTCGTTGTCCTGTTGTGGTCATACTGTGTCGTCCTGCCGTTAGGCTGTTGTGGTACTGTTTTGTCCTGTCGCTGTCCTGTTGTGTTACTGCCATTGTCCTGTTGTGGTACGGACGTTGTCCTGTCGTTGTCCTGTTGAGGTACTGTTGTGGTATTGTGATGGTACTATTGTGGTACTGTCGTTGTCCTGATACTGTTGTGATACTTTGTTGATGCTGTTGTGATACTGTGGTAATACTGTGGTGATACTCTGGTAAAAGTGTGGTGCTACTGTGGGGATACAGTGATACTACTGTGGTTATAATTTGGTACTACTGTGTTAATACAGTTGCAATACTGCGGTGATACTGTGATCATACTGTGGTGATACCCTGCTCATACTGCAGTCATACTGTGGTCATACTTTGGTGACGCTGTGGTGATACCGTGGTCATATTGTCGTCATACAGTGGTGATGCTTGGTATCACCGTGGTGATGCTGTGGTTATACTGTGGTGATACTGTAGTGATACTCTGACATTACTATTGCGATTCTGTGCGGCAGGTACTATTGACGTAAGTTTAAGTTACATGACTCAGACCACTGGTCAAGCGTGCTCCATCCTAACAGTAGAACACAACAGGACTGTATGGTGGCATACATAAATTTAATTACATTAGCATCAGCACAAAATGTTCATAAGTTTGATCAATCGTAATTGTTTTCATTTTTTTTCTTTTCTTTTTTTTTATTCAATATGGTGTCCGTTTGGATTCGTGAGTATATGTGGTAACAGATATATAGATCGAAAACAATATTGTGCTCGGTGTGAATTCTTTTTTGTTGTACAAACATATTGAATGGACAAATACCGATATATGAAAATGTAATAAATGCGAGATGTTTAAGTACTGCTTCGGTGGAAAGCAACAATATGTACTATTCTTGTCTGTGGAATGGAATGATGCTAGCAGCTGTGTCGAATGGTGAAAATGGGGCCAGCGGTTGCTAAACCAGATGACAACAACGAAACATTTATGATTGACGGACTTTCTTCATCACCCACGTGTCATCTATACAAGAGATACTAGCATGGTGTCGAATCGCTTTTCGTCATGGGGCGCTAGGGTAGCCCTGAGGTAAAGGTGTTCACTCGTCATGCTGAAGACTAGTGAGTGAGTTTAGTTTTACGCCACATTCAGCAATATTGTAGCTAAAGAATTATAGAATGTTGCACACAGCCCCGTGATCAACAGCATGAGCATCGATCTGGGCAACTGGAAACTGATGACATGTGTCAAGTCAGCGAGCCCGACCATCCGGTCCTGTTAGACGCCTCTTACGACAAGCACAGTCGCCTTTTATTGGCAAGAATGGTTTGCTGAAGGTCTATTCTGCCCCGGACCTTCTCGGGTGCTAGGGTTTGATTGCCCACATGGACATGTGAAGCCCGTTTCTGGTGTTCTTCGCCTTGATATTGTTGGGATATTGCTAAAAGCGACGTGAAATCTCACTCACTCCATTCGTCATGGCTGGACATTCACCGATATAAAAAAACACATATTATTTAGAACGTTGACCAGTCGAAAGTGTTGACACAGTTTCATCAGCCAATGGATCAGTGAGCACCGATTATATCTTTCAGCTTCCTTGGAATCATATGTCGCTGAATGGTTACCGTCACATCATACCGGGTACCCATTTGCCGCTGATTAAACAGTGACACATTTCAAACAAAGACACTGCCTTAGGAGACACAATGTGAGCACTGTAGCTACAGTGAGGGGCATGACTATGTGTTTTTACATATAATGGAGACTGGTAACTCTCTGGCATTGACGTAAAAAGGTGAAGCAATCTACAATGTAAATTGTATTCTCCACATCGTGTTTTTATGGGAAAAGACACATCATTGATAGCCTAAAACACACGAAAACAAATTCAAGTGTAAATCAGCAGCTGAGAGGGAATTCATGAAAGGATTAACTCCATGACAGCGCCGTTGTTGGAGTGTCGTGACTCGGGATATGTCTAACGTTCTGGCTTAAACAACACACAACTATCGGTATGGCGTCACTCCTGAACTTCCGTGTTCAGCTATTTTTGTGTTCCCCATGACATGGTATTTGTGTCCGATTGTGTTTTTACGATATTGATTGTTTTATTGATCAGTACGTACATGCACAGTGACTGTGGTATTCTTGAGAAGTGTGAGTGTTGTTGAGTAAAGCATGTTTTGCAGTGTTCCTGTGAAGTAACAGGGCTGTGGAGGGGTAAATGATGTTCTGTATAAATGCTGAGCATTTCTTTCACGGTCTTCGTTTTAACCTCAATCAACATTCATTTGACAACTGATAATATATTTTAGAATAACTTTGTATTATGTTTTGTAAATTAATCATTTGGTTTTAACAACATGTTTGTTTACACCACATTGCATACTGCAAAATAACTAAATGGAAATGTCACCCGTCTGACCATTGAAAGGTTTGTTTCTCGAATACGTGGATGTCTCGAAACATTGGAGTCAAATCAACGGAATGCTCTCATATATGCTATAATTGCCTGAAGATACGGCGCGTATCGTTGCGATACATTACCAATGGCTGACAGTGTGAAATGATAAGCGTTGGTAGATTTATAGAGCCAACGTTGTCGGGTTTGACGCCCCGTGTTTTAGCGAGGTTCGACTATGTTAGTGAGATTCATGACCTCAGTATTCGGGCAATAATTAATTAAATTGTCAGTAAAATACATATCTTCACGTAGGTGGGTAAGGCAGACAGGTAGGTAGGAGTGGTAGGTGTGTACATAGAAAGGCAGGTAGTTACGAAGTCTGGTAGGTAGGTATGAAAGCGGGTATGTTCGTAGTTACGAAGGCAGGTAGGTAGTTGCGGAAACAGGTAGGCAGGTAGGTAGGTAGGTAGGTACGATTGCTGGTAAGTTAGTAGATTCGAAGGCAGGTAGGTAGGTGTTTACGGAAACAGGTAGGTAGGTAGGTAGGTAGGTAGGTAGGTAGGTAGGTAGGTAGGTGGTAGGTAGTTAGGTAGGTAGGTACGAAAGCATTACAAGTTATATAATTAGTGGTTACCAAGGTAGGTAGGTGGGTTTGGAAGGAGGGATGGAGATAGGTGCGGCGGAGGAAGGTGGGTGGGCAGACAACCAGCGGGGAAGGCCAATTAATTAACATTAATAAACAGATATATGAATCAACTCGTTGCATAGATTGACAATTTGATAGACTGACTGAATATTTGGACGGATGGATACATACATAATATAGGGAAGAATTGAATAAACCACACACACACACATGATTAAATAATAAATGATTAAAATTGGAGAGCGAGACGTATCTCCAGACACATCCCAGCAAGGGTTAGTTGTTTATGATTTCTCCACCGCGTTAATCAAATTATGGTCACAGATGCCATGATGCTACGTCAATGGGTATCATGTGTTGCAGTAATTTGCATAAATTAAATGATCCCTTTTTATATATTTCAAATGTAACGGGACATTCTGATCACGTGGTATACGCTGAGTGGGTGGTGCACATACGAAAGTAGTGCCAAGTGACGTTTTATGGTAGATGTCGTTGTATTGTCGTATATTGTAATGCAAAACAGCAGATGCCTATGGCAGCCAATGTAAGTCGAGGAAATTGAAACAGATGGCTATCAGAAATGCGCATATATTATGAAAGAAATAATGACATTTTAATAATAAATCGACGTTGGTAGTTTAGTACGCGGATGTCGACTTAACGCAGGTTGATACTTGTGAGGATTCCAACAACTGATTCATCGTACTATAAGACATATAGCTATTTCATTCTGATAGAGGAAATTACGTTTTTCTGGATTCATTTGTTTTGTTGATTATCAAAATTTATCAAAATGCAATCGTGTGTCGTATTTCTTTCTTGCTACCGAAACGACCTAAGTATTATGAAACAGATCCCTGTGTACACTGAAGCACACAGTCTCAGTGTGATATTATTAGCACATATCACCCTGTGCAGATATTGAAGCACATGTTGTATTATGAATATGTGGCACATAATCATGTCCACCAGCACTGAAGCACACGTGTGTACCAGTATGTCCATATACATTGAGGAACAAAGCGGTCCCTATATATTAAAGCATGAAACAGTCCCTATATATTGTAGCACAAAACTGTCCCTATATATCCAAGCACAGAACTGTCCCTATAAATTGCAGCATGAAACTGTCCATATTAGTTGAAGAACAAAGCGGTCCCTACATATTAAAGCACAAAACTGCCCCTACACTTGTAGCACAAAACTGTCCCTATAATTTCAAGCACAAAAATGTCTCTATACATTGAAGCATGAAAATGTCCCCATACAATGTAGCACAAAACTATCCTTATATGTTCAAGCACAAATATGTCTCTATATACTGAAGCACAGAATTGTCCCTATGTATTAAATCACGAAACGTTTCGTATATACTGAAGCATGAAAATGCCCCTATATATTGAAGCACAGCACGGTCCCCATTTACTGACGGGGATGTGAAAGGGGGGTGAGGAGGGGGACGAAGAGGGAGACGAGATAGATGCTCCATGAAACACCGGTACAATAAAAGCAGAACCTGGGACCAGTATGCATGGAGTGTATGCTAGTGCAATAACCCATCCTTCTAGTTCATGACAAAACATGTTTTCACAACTGTTGCTGAAGTTTCCTTAAGATGAGATAAATCAGTTTTCTTTCCAACATCACGGCAGCCTTTATCGCACTGTCATAGATATGCAGAAGGGTACTGTCCAGCCTATATCGCACTGCTGATATGCAGAAGGGTACTGTCCACTGCCCTAGATAATGGAATGCTGAATCACCAATTCATACCAATAATCGACGTTTTATTTGCTGAATTCAATGCAGAATTCAGCCTTAAGAGGTGCATTCATCATGTCGCACGGGTCCCTCGCTGGTATACACATTTCAGCCAGAGTGAGGGAGTTTAGTTTTACGCCGCACTCACTAATGCTACAGTCATATGACTTTGGTCTGCAACTACACATTCCACTGATGAAATGCACCAGCATCAATCAACGCAATTGGAATAGTATGACATGTGTCAGCCAAGTCAACGAGCCTGACCCCAACATCGCGTTTATGACAAGCATGGGTTTGTTGAAGATCAATTCTAACGCAGATCTTCATGTATGAATTTAATCAGACCATAGTACATGTGCTTGTCGTTTAATGCCGCACACAGCAATAATCCAGCGGTGAATAAAAAGGTCAAGATCAGACAATTCAGTGATCGATATCATGAGCAAGACATAAAAGCAATGCTGATCCTTTACGTCATTTCTACCGACCTGCATGCGTTGTGTGGACCTGTTTAACCCTGATGAACAGGTAGTCTAGAGGTTAAAGCGGTCACTCGTCACGCCTAAAACCCTGGTTCGTGCCCAACATGAAAATATGTATGAAGCCCAATTCGTGTGTCTCCAAGGAGATTTGACAAAAGGGTGTCTAAAAGTGGCGTTCTCACTCACTCACTCACCCACTCACTCACTCAAATCCCAACACAGGCTTACTCTACCATGTCGCTATTGAATACTGGGGTACGATACTGTATGGAGGCTATGACTGAAGGCCATCTACTCATGAATCATCAGCAAAATCTGACTGAATGATGAGGTAAAATTTAAGATTGTTTGCTCAGTTTAACGGGATGTACCTGAGTAACATATTAAACCACACAACTACCTCAGAAAACATTCCTACTATCTTTAAAGAGTGACGTAAAACAGATACGTTTTGGCTGGATAACTGCTCCTACAAAGGTGAGGTCACCTGACCACGCTAGATGTCATGATTTAATGTACAATAAAGCAAAGTAAAACATTACCTTTGAGAGAGATACAGACCCAGGTCCGTGTCGCTGCATTTTGACAAATCTGTTGGGAGGGGGGACACCGGCGACAGCTGAGGGGCCTGCGTTATAATCATGTCCGCAGGTAGAGTCACAGGTAAAACAAACACGGGTAGATGATGACCGAAGAGGCGCTACACTTTCTGTAGTAGTGCGGGGGTAACCTGCCGCTACATAAGTCACACCCAACACACCTTTGCTGCGGCTACAGGTGAACCAGGTGACAATGACAGGTAGCGAGTGTCTAGAACAGGTAAGTCCTAAAGGTGTGACACAGCAGTCGGCGAGTGTCAGGTGAAAAGATTAATGCACCAAACAGCAAATCCTTAACACTTGGCTGTGTATCCGAGACGCTTGGGGTATGCGGCAGTAGAATCCCGTCACTGCACGCCTTTACACACCTGTATCCTCCCAGCGTTAGCTCCAGTGTCCCTGATCCGCGATGCTCCTTCTTATATTCAGACCACCTGATTCCCAAGCCGTATCTAATTTCGCCGAGCTTGAGTTTCAACCTCTGCAGAGGCCGATCGCTTTAATTTATGACCGAGGCAGTGTGTAAGAATCGAGTCTGTCCAAACAGTGCGAAGGACTGTGTGGTGTATGGAGCGGGTATTTCACTGCTCACTGGCTCACCGTGGTATACGGCTCGCATATTGTCACTGCTCGTCGCAAACTGTTGCACGATATTAAAGCTTGAATCTCATTTTGCATAATTGCTTTGTCATCAAGTACATGGTGAAACAGTTGGTAGATTGTGGGAGAATACGTTCATTAAGGCGAGCATGTATCAACAATAGACTCCTACACAGCTGCAGAATTGTAATAGTATGGGGCAGATGAGGAGGGTTGAAATGTTTTGCTCTGGGTGGGAGAAAGGAGGGTGACACAATGATGGTCAGCTTGAGGATGAATGTGTGGGATGGGTTGGGGTGATGAGAGAGGGAGAGAGCGGTGATGAGGTGATGGAGATTTCGTGAGATGGTGTGAGGGAGAATGCGTGGGTGGTGTGAGAGAATGCGTTGGGTGGGGTGAGAGAAGGGCAGCATGGTATTGAGGTGTGTGTGTGGGGGGGGGGGGGTTGAGAAAGGGACAGCGTGGTGACGAGTGTGAGGGAGAATCGGTGGGGTGGGGTGAGAGAGTGAGAGAAGGGCAGGACGGTGATGAGGGTGATGGAGAATGCGAGAGGTGGGAGTTGATGGAAAATGCGTAGGGTGGGGCTGATCTAGACTTCTTAGGGGGTGAGAAAGGGACAGCATGTTGACGAATGTGATGGAGAATCGGCTGGGTGGGTGCGAGAGAGGCAGAGCGGTGGGGGCGAGGGGTAATACGTGGGGTGGGGTAAAAGAGGAACAGAGAGGAGGATGAGGGTAAATGCATAAGGTGGGATGAGAGAGGGACAGAGCGGTGATGGCGGTGAGGGAGATTGGGTGGGGAGATTCTGTGTTGGATTTTGGGAGGGACGGAGTAGAAGTCGGTAGAGCGACATTGGCCGAGTAATGTTGGGATTCTGTAGGGAATAGAAAACGTTTGTACAGATATGGACATGCTCGAGTGAGTCAGGAGATGATAGCAAGAGACCATCTGTGTGAATGATACAAGAGACCGTGTGAGTGAATAATAGCAAGAGACTGTTTGAGTGAATGATAGCTAGAGACTGTGTGTGTAAATGATGGCCAGACTGTTTGAGTGAATGTGAATGATAGCAAGAGACTGTTTGAGTGAATGATAGCAAGAGACTGTGTGAGTGAATGATAGCAAGAGACAGTTTGAGTAAATGTGAATAACAAGAGACTGTTTCAGTGAATGATCGCAAGAGACTGTGTGTGTAAATGATAGCAAGAGACTGTTTGAGTGAATGATAGCAAGAGACTGTGAGTGAATGATAGCAGGAGACTCTGTGGGTGAATGATAGCAAGAGACTGAGTAAGTGTGAATGATAGAAAGAGACTGTTTGAGTGAATGTGAATGATAGCTAGAGACTGTGTGAGTGAATGATAGCAAGAGACTGTTTGTGTAAATGATAGCAAGAGACTGTGTGTGTAAATGATAGCAAGAGACTGAGTAAATGATAGCAAGAGACTGTTTGTGTAAATGATAGCAAGAGACTGTGTGTGTAAATGATAGCAAGAGAAAGTTTGAGTAAATGATAACAAGAGACAGTTTGAGTAAATGTGAATGATAACAAGAGACTGTTTCAGTGAATGATCGCAAGAGACTGTGAGTGAATGATAGCAAGAGACTCTGTGGATGAATGATAGCAAGAGACTGTTTGAGTAAATGTGAATGGTGGCTAGAGACTGTGTGAGTGAATGATAGCAAGAGACTGTTTGTGTAAATGATAGCAAGAGACTGTTTGAGTGAATGATAGCAAGAGACTGTTTGTGTAAACGATAGCAAGAGACTGTGTGTGTAAATGATAGCTAGAGACTGTTTGAGTAAATGATAGCAAGAGACTGTTTGTGTAAATGATAGCAAGAGACTGTGTGTGTAAATGATAGCAAGAGACTGAGTAAATGATAGCAAGAGACTGTTTGTGTACATGATAGCAAGAGACTGTGTGTGTAAATGATAGCAAGAGACTGTTTGAGTAAATGATAACAAGAGAAAGTTTGAGTAAATGTGAATGATAACAAGAGACTGTTTGAGTGAATGATAGCAAGAGACTGTGTGTGTAAATGATAGCAAGAGACTGTTTGAGTGAATGATCGCAAGAGACTGTGAGTGAATGATAGCAAGAGACTCTGTGGATGAATGATAGCAAGAGACTGTTTGTGTAAATGATAGCAAGAGACTGTTTGAGTGAATGTGAATGATAGCTAGAGACTCTGTGGGTGAATGATCACAAGAGACTGTTTGTGTAAATGATAGCAAGAGACTGTGTGTGTAAATGATAGCAAGAGACTGTTTGAGTAAATGATAGCAAGAGACTGTGTGTGTAAATGATAGCAAGAGACTGTGTGTGTAAATGATAGCAAGAGACTGTTTGAGTAAATGATCACAAGAGACTGTGTGTGTAAATGATAGCAAGAGACTGTTTGAGTAAATGATCACAAGAGACTGTTTGTGTAAATGATAGCAAGAGACTGTTTGTGTAAATGATAGCAAGAGACTGTTTGAGTAAATGATAGCAAGAGACTGTGTGTGTAAATGATAGCAAGAGACTGTTTGAGTAAATGATAGCAAGAGACTGTGTGTGTAAATGATAGCAAGAGACTGAGTAAATGATAGCAAGAGACTGTTTGTGTAAATGATAGCAAGAGACTGTGTGTGTAAATGATAGCAAGAGAAAGTTTGAGTAAATGATCACAAGAGACTGTGTGTGTAAATGATAGCAAGAGACTGTTTGAGTAAATGATCACAAGAGACTGTTTGTGTAAATGATAGCAAGAGACTGTGTGTGTAAATGATAGCAAGAGACTGTTTGAGTGAATGTGAATGATAGCTAGAGACTGTGTGAGTGAATGATAGCAAGAGACTGTTTGTGTAAATGATAGCAAGAGACTGTGTGTGTAAATGATAGCAAGAGACTGTTTGAGTAAATGATAGCAAGAGACTGTTTGAGTAAATGATAGCAAGAGACTGTTTGAGTAAATGATGGCAAGAGACTATGTGAGTGAATGATAACAAGAGACTGTTTGAGTAAATGTGAATGATAGCAAGAGACTGTTTGAGTGAATGCTCGCTGAGTGAATGATCGCAAGAGACTGAGTGAATGATCGCAAGAGACCGTGTGAGTGAATCATAGCAAGAGACTGTGTGAATGAATGATAGCAAGAGACTGTGTGAGTGAATGATAGCAAAAGACTGTGTGAGTGAATGATAGCAAGAGACTGTGAGTGAATGATAACAAGAGACTATGTGAGTGAATCATAGCAAGAGACTGTGTGAATGAATGATGGTTGGTTGTTTTCTGGACCACCCAATCTAGTGATCAACATCATGAGCACCAACCTACGCAACGGAGATACAATGACATGTGCCAACTGTAACTGTGACATTTGTAACTGTACCGCGAGCTTGCCTACTCGACCCCGTTAGTCGCCTCTTACCACACGCATGTGTCCTAACATATTCTAACTCGGATCTTCACGGGTTGTGAGAGAATGAGTGATTACATACACACACATACGTGAGTGAGTGATCTGATGAAGGAGAGAGGATGAGGAAGTGAAGAAGATGCTTTCTGATGAAGTATCGTCTAAAACAATCACTATGTGCTTGAGATGGAGAAAGTGAACAAATAATATACAAACAAGCTAATGAAGTGAGCCGCTTGTCATAGACCGAGTCATGAAGAGAATCACCATAATTTTGTAAACGTCAATGACAGACATGATTCGGGTTGATATTTATCAAACAGATATCACATACATTATTGTGTACATCGCGTATTAGATGTCAGTGATGTCATAAAATTGATTTATTCATCCGTGCAAAGAGCAGAGAACAATACCGACTGATGCTCAAACCAACCTCGTAAATCAAAAATACTTGATTTCTCTGGCAATAGTTAAGTGTCAGGTAACTTCATTAATCTAAATAACTACAAACCAGATAATAAACAATACAGATTAATATCAATATTAACACTCAATGTGTTTTGTGACGAAATCTCTTCAAAATGGCATATTCAGCCATGAAACCGTTCAAGCGATTACGTGCTTGTTTGTAACACAGAACGGGTTCGAATCCATATATGGGACAATTTGACCAATTCGCGGTGTCCCCCGCGGTGATCATGCATGGATATAGTTTAAATCGGCATTAAATCAATCATACGAAGGCAAATCTGGATCCAAAACAATAGCATCCTTGGGAAGATATTAATGCAATTTCAACCACTGTTTCAGCGGGATATCTCGAAGTGCTTTTATCGAAAGCTGTCACTCAAAGAAGAAGCAAGGAGCCGGCATGACATACCTCTCGGTTACACAATACAATCAATGAAAAAGGGCAAGGTGTACAGTTTCTCATTTTCGACAGGAACTAGAGTGTGAAAGGCCACAGTGATATCATCTCGCCCTGTATCAATTCTAGAAGTCTCACTTGTAGCTCCGCCATGTTTGTTCACATTTCCGCCCAAATGCGTTTAAAGACTGCACACAAAAAAACTGCTCCATCTTGAGTCTTTACGGAGAAGACTACGCTCCATCGCCCCTGAAGAACAAGCTATATGAAGACCCCCGTGTTGTCCATACAATACATTAGCGAAACTCCACCGTTAAGGTTAAAGGCGCTGGCTTGGCTTCAACTGTATATGAGTTCCGCCAAATAAATAAATAAATAAATAAATAAATAAATAAATAAATAAATAAATAAATAAATAAATAAATAAATAAATAAATAAATAAATAAATAAATAAATAAATAAATAAATAAATAAATAAATAAATAAATAAAGAAAGAAAGAAAGAAAGAAAGAGTGCTTAACGCCGCTTTTGATAGTATTTAATGAGAGATATCATCTCAGAAGTCTGCCACAGTCATGAAAAACCGATAAGAACGTTAATATAACTCAAAACAATATTTTGGGGACTTGGAAAGTTCGGCTAGCAAGGTGTGAATTCATGATTATAAGGAATATTAAGCAAAACAGGAAATAAATTTGCGTCAAGCGTTCTACAAATTGGGAATCGAACCCGGACTCCATGCGGAGGAGCGAACATTTTTTCCACTGTGCTACCGAGTAGACCCATTAGCTGGAAATACTTATCATAACGAGAGGATTGTGAATGTAACCCTGGCTATCACATGTAACTAAATGCAAATGTACATATACATATTATCGTGGCGGAGAGGTAGCCTAGAGGTGAGAGTGTTAGATCTTCTCATCCATGTTACAGGTTCAAATCTATATAGATGATGGTCAATATGAGACGTTCATTCGCATTTCCCTTAGTTGGCATTTCCCTTAGTTGGCATATGTCCATGATCTTTAGTAACAGTGCAGCTTCGCCATCAGTCAGTTGAATACGGCACTGGGCCGATGTTGTTTCTACACTGACTGTTCACACTATCAGTTGCTCGGTAGGACACCGTAGCCATGCTGCAGTCGACAGTGGAGCATCCATTGTACGTGGGGACTAACATTCCGAGGTATTAAAGTTTAATCGGGGCCGTATGAAAGAAAGAGTCAACGCCGCAATTCGATCAGGAACATAAACTTGTAGAGTACATATAAGTTACGACAGACAACTAGGGACATAGTGAATGCATGCGTTCCTAGGTGTAAAACTGTGACCACAATTCAGAAATACTTGCTTTTCGGTTGTACAACACTTTTCTAGTATTATACAGTACATGTTCCAGTTGTGCACGACAGTTATTTAGGATTATACAACACTTGTTTGCAGGTTGTATCACACATATTCAAATCATACACTACTTGACTCAAAGTTGTCGACGAAATCAGTATTATAAAACTTGTTTGAAGTTTGTAACACACATATTCAAATTATAAAATACTTGTTTCAATTTTGTACCATACACGTGCAGGAATATACAATACTGAAAAAAACTTGCAGAACATAATTTCAAATTATACAGAAATTGTTAAAGGTTGTTTAAATGTTAAGGTAAAATACAATACTAGTAATTGTTTCAAGGTTGTGCAACATAATTTCCAATTACACGGTGCATGTTTAGAGGGTGAACACATACATTGAAAATAACACAACATTTGTTGTAAGGTTGTGCGAAAGATACGTGGGACAACACAATACTTGTTTCAAGGTTGTGTGAGGCGTACTTAGCATAACACAATCTTTGTTTGAAGATTGTACGACATAGTTAAAGAGGAGTGAGTGAGTGAGTCTGGACCAGACAATCCAGTGATCAACAACATGAGCATCGATCTGCGTAATTTGGAACCGATGTCATGTGCCAACAAAGTCAGCGAGCCTGGCCACCCAAACCCGTTAGTCCACTCTTACGACAAGCAAAGTCGCCTTTTATTGACAAGCGTGAGTTGCTGAAGGCTTATTCTACCCCGGATCATCAAGGGTAAGTTATTGGGGAATCCCCTAGGGTGTATGCACAGCGTTTCTCGTATAGCCCATTGATACACCTTTCCCCCTTCTCACAAATTGTGCTTCGACGGGTAATTTCTAAAACCTATTCACATTAATAAAATATTACGTATGTTGCAATACCTTGACAACACGTCCTTCATATTGCAGACTGTCCTTCAACGAGACCACGAATGACTAAGCATAATTTAGCCTGTCCCGCCACGTGACTGTGCATATCTACATCTATGGAATAATATTGGGTAAGATTTGTGTTGATTTCGTCAGTTTTCAACCACATTCAAATGTACGCATCATTTTGGTCACATATTTACTTTGTGACAAACTTCAGAACTTCACACAGGTTTAAAACACGTTGAATATACTAGATGCATGTTAGAGTGTGTGATTTAAGTGTTTCTGAAGAGAATTTCTGCTACATCACCGTGTGTCAGAATAATTTTAGTCCTCCCTGTTTTCCGTGGCCAAAAGAAAAATGAAAAAAAAAACCAAATGTTCACAAAATTCTGTTGGAAACGGGTGATGAACGTGAAATTCAGCATCGGTTTTGAACAAGATGTGATTTTCTGCAAGCAAAGTGATTACGTTTCTGCAACGGGCAGGCATTTCTGCAAAATACAGACGAAATACAAACAGGCAGACTTCATTAGCTCAAGCCGTAATTAACCTCTGTCTGAAGTAAAGACCTAGGGTCATTGGTTATATTGTCACTGACAGACAAGGAGGTGGTGGTGGTGATGGGGGGCGGGGGGGGGGGGGGTTAGTGTTGAGAGACACGGGTGGATGGGTAGGGGAAGAGTCGGGGGCCGTGGGTCAACTGTAGAGAGGGAATGGAGTGTTCAGAATCGGTAGGGGGAGACGAGAAGGGTAAGATAGGGAGTCTGAGGTTGTTTTGTTAGGGACCGGCTGTGTAGAAGATTGGACACCACCGTGTGTATCATCTTACGTCGTATTACACACAAGCCCCGCTAATATTACTGAATTAATATGGATACATTACACAAGTCTTTGCAAACATTTGACATTCGTATCCAGTTGGGAAACACAATTACCTGTAAACAAAACCTATCCAGTCTACATTTCCCATTTACGTAAGTAAGAAGCGCTTTACATAGTGAGCGAGACAGGGTATATGTTTACCACCACCTGAGAAAAACCAACACTTCACCAGTGCACATTGTACGCGCGGATTAAATCAAGGTTCTATGAATATTATTAACTGATTTTCAATGCTTATTTTGATATAACATTCCCAACATTAAAAACATTCACTGATTTACGAGAAAATAACACGTTCTTTAAAAAAGCATTTATTTAAACTGTTGCAGCCTCTTCGGAGATTTTTTCTATTTTTGTATTTGTTATTCTGTAATGTATATTTCGGGAAACAAAATACGTTTTTAAGAAAATTAAATTAGATTTAAGTAAGATTCACGTAAAGATAATCACCGAATATATTAAAATATATATAAATATATTGAAGATATATTTCGTCTGACTGGTGCAAAACGAAATTTACAGACATTAATGTTTAACTGTAAAAAGTGCCTAAAGTGTTTATTTACACATTGTGTGCATAGTTAGTGTGCTGTTCCTCTAAATACACCTCACTGTACCACATGTCTACAGTGTAAAACACGCATGCCGTTCTCGACGGCAGTAAAAGTTAGGATCAATTTTCAATGTAACAAGGCTCTCTTGTAAAAACGCTCACAGAGGGTATTGAGATGTCTTTTATTGTGGCTTTGTTTCAAGGACAAACAACCTATGTATAACGACTCAGTAGATGAGGTTATACAGACAGGTTTTTGACTATTTTGACTTACAGCATTGCTTCTGAAGGATATCCATTTATTCAATTATTGGGTTTGTATTTTTTAGTTTCAGCAAGGAGGGTGTGTCGAAATCTGGAAAGTCTAACATCTGATACCGCCCCAAAGCACCCTGTATATATTCACTAATTCTCTATTCCCATGGACGCCGAGTTTACAAAATATATCTATAAACATTATGTTGATTGCTTCAAATAGTTTTTCACGAAAGACCCGTGAAGGTCCGGGGTAGAATAGGCCTTCAGCAACCCATGCTTGTCAATAAAAGGCGACTTTGCTTGTCATAAGAGGCGACTAACGGGATCGGGTGGTCAGGCTCGCTGACTTGGTTGACACATGTCATCGGTTCCCAATTGCACAGATCAATGCCCATGTTGTTGATCACTAGATTGTCTGGTCCAGACTCGGTTATATGCAGACAGCCGTCATATAGCTGGAATATTACTGAGTGTGGCGTAAAACTAAACACACTCACTCACTCATACTTCCTAAAAGTCATCCAACTGTGCTTTTTCGTCCCTTAAAACGCCAGACTCTCATCGTATGTTGTTTGACCACAGCAGCTGTTGGACCATCTGTGATATTCAGTTGCATAGTAACGATCCTTTGCGGATTAAGTTCTGAAGTATTAAGTCATAAAACATTTTTCGATAATCGTATCCGATCTGCAAAGACCGCCAAAATATAAATATCATGCTTGTTGACATTTGACACGTATATATAATGGAATCCCCGATGTTGTTGGCCAAGGGTATCATATTTAGTGATATAGGTTTTGTAACTAGATTAAACAAAGGTTCAGATTTATAGGCACACTTACTGAACACGTGACGGTATGACTGTTGTGAGGGGTTGTAGACGAAAGTTAAACCTGCAAGTCATTCTACCGTGGGTTTCAATGCGGCGATTATGCAATGCATATATTGCACACATTTTGTTTAATATGCAGCCGATCTTGGTCTATTTATAGTTTAAACATACTGAAACAGCATTTATCTGCAGTCTGCGTTTAATCTGGAATAAACCCGCCCGCTGTTATTAGGTTATCCTGGCAAAGAATACGTCCTCTTTCATGAAGATACCCTGGAATGAAACCGTCCGTTGTAATGGTGCTACCATGGAATGATGTTGTTTTGATAGCAAGATCGTCTGCTTTCAAGAAGCTAGTCAGTGAACAAACCCGTTCGCATTAACGGGGTTCGCAGAAGAGGAACACGTCCTCTTTAATGAGGTTTGACTGGTGTCAGGATGGTGTTTAGAAAACTGTGTAGCTATATCTTGAGAAAACAATGCTCAAACATCCAGAGTCTAATTCATTAGATGATAAATATCTCAACAACAGAACTTGATAAAGAACTACAACACAAAAAGTGCCCTACCCTATCCGCACACACACACACACGCACACGCACACGCACACGCACACGTAAACACACACCGCACCCCTCCACCAAACAGCAAAGCGTATCCCGTTTAACCAGTTGTCTGTTTTAATTATCGAGATATCAGTTGATTTCTTCCATCTCCTACACGACTCGACACGATCCAACAGGCGTAATTACTCCCCAAAGATGACCCAATGCACATCGAATCAGAGTGACCAGCGTCCAAGATTCTGCATGAGCTTGGGTGTGATTCCACGTGGGGAGCAGGGGAGGGCGTGCTCCTGGCAGGGAGCGGTAATTTGTCATGTGGGGGACAGAATAAATGAGTTAAGTGGATATGTGTGAAGATGGGGGTAACACGCCTCTTCGGCGGTAAACTTTCCATAATACACGCTCTCTAACCTTTATGACGATTTTGATCCACATATGACGTTACCTATGGGGCATTGTGTTCGCTTCCACCTTCAGCCCCTGAAGAACTAGGTTAGAAGTGATCTCCCGCAACCCATGCTTGGCGTAACAGGTTGACGAACAGAACTGGGTCATAGACTTGTTGCTAATGTCGCCATAATGATTGGTCTACACTATTTATTTACGAACCCGCGTTATTTTACCGAAATACTTCTGAGCGCAATGCAAAACAAAAACACACAAAAAAAAAACAACAGTAACCTTTTAATCAGTTATAGATTAGCAAAACTACTTTACATTTCCAGTCGTCTGTTTATCTTTCTGGAACTTTAAAAACAATAATATTCTCAGTCTACCAACTTAACTGTAAAACAGTGTGTTGATTTTGTGCACACGTCATGTTTTTAAAACATTGTATGTGTCCAATGAATACAATACAATGAATAAAGTGGAAAAGTACATTGGCGTGCTTGTTGTTTAGCGCCGCACTCGGCAAGATTCCAGATGTGTAGCGGCCCCATGTCTCTGATCGATTCTGGATCAGATAAACTGGTGATCAATATCATGAGCATCGATCAGCTCAATATTAATTTTTTTATTAACTACAATGAACAAGTTCAAGTTGTTGTTTTTTAAATGAATACATTATAATTTTCAAACACAGTTGATTAAATGTTTAAATACAATGACCAAAATGTTTTAATACAATGAATTGAACGTATACAGTAACTACAAAGGGATTTCATGTACTCATTGCAATGATGCCTGGTTTAGAAAGGTGACCCTGACAGCCATGCCCAGACGCTGTGTTATATTCTGAATGAGTATCACGTGCCCCGCGTTGAATGGGGCATCTTCCTTTGACAAGCTCAAACTTGCACAGAATCAACAAGTGACCAGAATCATAACGCTCACTTTTTGTTGAGACAGGAGTGATTGTGAAATTGTTCGCGAGGAATGATTTATTAATTTTATGTTGTTACAATGGGGAGAATATGTATTTGAAGAGGGTTGTAAATACCGGATTTATATTGTGATATGAACATGGTGTGGAGTGGGTGTTGCGCTGAAAATGTGTTGGATTGACTGTGTAAATGTGTGCTGCAGGTGAGTGCTGGAGTGAAAGATGGAGCGAGTGAGAGAGCGTTGTACTGTTTCACGTTTGTCTTCCACTAAATGCAAAAATATAAATTAGAAGACGTTTCACTCAAGAATGGAATCGAATCATTAAAGACTGTATTTACTCGTGTGAAATAAGAACATTTCTACTGTCCGCCTTTATATAGACGCAATAACGACGGCGGCGTAAACCAGTACTCACTCACCCATCACATTATTATTCGTCGAGGAGTGAAGTCCCGATCACCACAGGATTGTAATGCTACCGCCTATCGTAACTCTATACTTTGCCATAGACATAATGGTATAGTTCTACGAATGAGTGAGTTTAGTTTTACGCCGTTTTAGCAATATTCCAACAATATCAAGACAAGGGACGCCAGTAGTGGGCTGCCCACATTGTACCCATGTGGGAATTGAGCCCGTGTTGTCGACTTGATGAGCAAATGCTTTAGCCAGTAGGCTACCTCACTGTACCATAGTTCTATGCACGTTTAGTTGATAGGGTCCCAGAACAGCTGTTATTTTTTTCCACAAGGTAATGCTATAACGGTAAGACTAATTGTAACTGCCAAACCACAACACAGACTCTAGACTGCTCTCGCTCTGAAATCATAAAATGGTGCTCTGGGTTTTTGTACCCCATTCTGGGTTCATTGTGGGTTCAGCAACGTACAGCAGACTTGGGCAGCGTTCTGTGACTGTATCCCAGTCTACCCAGCTGTAAATGGGTACCTGTAAGGATGGGAAAGCCGCAAATACTCGGTGTGGATCGTGGCTGCAAGAGTTGTATGGTCCCCATTGAGTTGAGATTGATAATATGCTGTGCCGTTTGAGATTGACATCAATGATTGAAGGAAAAACAAAGCGGCTTTGGGCAACTGAGCTGGACTGTGGCGCTATGCAGATGAACTTATTATTATGTATGTAAGCTTCTTGGAATCAAGAGTCATATGCTTAAATAACGACTCTGTTTTGTGGGTCACGGAAAACAGCTTTTCAATATCCAGTCGAATAGCGTATTACAAACTGCGGTTATATCAAACCCAAAAATAGTGGTCACTTTTAAGTCTGTTATAACCGAAGGTTCCCGATCTCAGATGTTAGCGTTAAGGTCCTATCTCAAAGAGAACATCCGACGCGATATGGATCACAAACACACAAATGGCATTTATCACACACAAACAAACGCATACACACGCATACACACGCGCACACACACACACACACACGCACAAACACACACACGCACGCACGCACGCACGCACGCACACACACACACACACACTCATGCAGTCACTGGGAACATTCGGTTTAGGGGACCTGCACCAGACGTACCAAACAAAAACACGTTTCATAACAAACAGGAAATATCTCGTAAACCAGCATTAGGGAATCTACGAACATATAAGAGCGGAGAGAGTGATGGCGTACTTCGCGACCCAGTGAATAGGATAAACAGGGTGACCCTATCCACTGTTAGGACCATTACTATCTGACATTGATGCAAAATGATACACAGGTACAAAGATGAGACGCAGAACCTCAGACGTCGCCGCAGTCGACGCAGGAACGTCGGTGACTTTTGTCTCACGTGTCACACATCGCTGACTTTGTTGACGATGACGAGAGAAACTTCAGGAGATGTTTAATCGCCTATAAGGATCATATAATATCTGTTCAACTGGCGACAAAATGACATGCATACCTTATGGTTGACAAATCCTTTATTTAGACCGTAACGAATTCTCAGTGCAGACAGTCTATAAAAAGATACATCCAGCAAAGAGAGCAACTATTATGTGTTTTTTTTTCTATATTTAATATGTATTTTTCTAAAGTTTGTTTAACATTGTGTAGATAATCGTATGCGTTGCTCCAAACCTGCAAGTGTAAAAGATAAGATTGGTTGGTTTGTTGTTTACTTACACAGTCCATTATATATAGCGGTCTGTAAATAATCGAGGCTGGACTAGACAATCCGGTGACCAACAGCACGGGCATCGATCTACGCAACCGGATACAATGATATATGTGTCAACCACGTCCGTGAGCCTGATCTCCCAATCCCGTTCATGAATTTCTGAAGATCAGTTGTAACCTAGATCTTCACGGGTCGTAAATATGGCTGTTTATTACATAATTGTACGTGTTTGATATGTTTCATATCGATATTCCAGTTTTGCAATTTAACATATATAGTGAGTGATGAAATGCCTTTGTCCAGCTCTCTGTCTGTCCCGCAAGTTGACATACAGCTCGTGACTTGAATTTGGTGACGCACGTGCACCATGAGCTGCATGCTGAAATGTATGACGTGGACGTATCGTGCCGTCGGGGAGGTCACCCTCGACATCTACAGGGTATACGTTCCGATAAATCTCAGCTATACCCTGGATGCATGTACGGCTCGGCCCGATAATTTATTACCCCCCTTTGCTGGCTCCGCATTCTCACAGTAGCCAATCATCAAAGCCGTTAGAACTGAGCATGTCAGTGTCAACAAAGATAGCGACTGCACCTGTGAAGGTTTGTTCGCAGTGCGACTCAGATTGGGGGAAAATCATACAGACGAATTGACAGGTCCGAAACTTTTACATAATGTGCAAGAACTCTTTCTACTTCTCTCAGAGTACCTCTACATCATTCGTGTTGCCAAGTTTAATGGGTTGGTTAATTTAGAAAAGAGAAAGTGACTTGTGATTGGTGCGCTCAACTTCCCAGCATAGACACCGGATCGAATAAAAAGCCAGTTAAGAGAGGCAATAAATTCATCGGTCCGAGCCGTAGATTCATGCAGGGTACAATGGAGACTTATCGGAACGTGTACCCTGGAGATATCGAGGATGCTGGGAGGTCTGCTTGACCTGGACGTGGAGGTCAGAGCTATATGAAGTCGCCCACATGTGGCAGATGCGTGTGAAAGTATGATGAATATTTGATAGATCTGATCTGATACGCTGTTCAACATCGAGAGTTGTTAACTGTCCACGTAGAAACTGTCCAAGTTGTTTGTTTACCCCGTACTTAATAATGTACCAACTATAAGGAGTGAGTGAGTGAGTTTAGTTTTAAGCCGCACTCAGCAATATTACAGCTATATGGCGACGGTCTGTAAATAATCGAGTCTGGACCAGACAATCCAGTGATAAACAACATGAGCATCGATCTGCGCAATTGGGAAACGATGTGCCAACCAAGTCAGCAAGCCTGACCACCCGATCCCATTAGTCACCTCTTACGACAAGCATAGTCGCCTTTTGTGGCAAACATGGGTTGCTGAAGGCACCAGCTATAAGGATACTGTCAGTAAATACATGAGTTTTGACCAAACAACCAAGTGATTGACATCATGGGCACGGGCTGGGGTGTGATGGCATGCAAAAGAGGATACATCAAAGTCAGCGAGTCTGACCACCTGATCCCGTTAGTTGCCTCTTATATTCATTAATAACAGGCATGGATTACTTGAAGATGAAAGGTCTGAAAGAGAACGAGAAGTATGAGTATCGTAATATCAGCAGAAACGATAGTGGTAGTTGTTGTTGTTGGTGTTGTTGTTGTCATGATAGTAACAGAAACGATGTAGTAGTGGGGTCGAAGCCGTAGTTACAGAGGTAGTAGTATTTTTTGTGGTAGTATTGTCTTCATCGTCAGTAGTGGAAGTAGATGTTGAAGAAGTAACTGTAGTAGTGGTAGTAGTTGTTGTTGTAATAATAGTACTTGTAGTAGTATCTGTACTAGCGGTGGTAGTAGCAACTGTAGTAGTAGTGGTGGTACTAGTATTTCTAGTAGTACCTGTAGTAGTAGAAGTAAGTAGAGGTAGTAGCAGCTATAGTAGTAGATTTGGCAGCAGTAGTAGTAGTAGTAGCAGCAGCAGCAGCAGCAGCAGCAGCAGTAGTAGTAGTAGTAGTAGGTGGTGGTGCAATGGTATTAACAGTGACGGTTGCTGAAGTAGTAGTAGTGGTGGTGGTTGTAGTCGACGTAGAAGTGGCAACAAGCCACAATATATCACAGAACAGTCTGGTTTCCTGTTAATGGGTTCCGTCCTACAACTTAGTGTGATAACCCGGATTTTTAGACTGTTTAACTGGATGTGTACATGTATATGTTAATCAGTATGATCTGATACTCTACGTACTTGTATACTGCAACCCTAGGCTCGTTCTAATCCTTGCAAACACGTCGTACAGCGTGCTTTGTCGTACAAACGGAAACCGGGAAAATGTGGAAATCTCAAAGCGAGGCTCTGCTGCTTGATAAAACTGTGGCGGTCTGGTACGGAATTGATATTATATCAGTCTCACTGGGCGTTACAAAACCACACTGAATAAGCGAATAAAACACATACCAGGTGTAACCAGTGAGCCAGATGCATTGTGAATCATTTTACGTCCTCATCAAACAGGGACAGTCTGTGATTTCTAAATAAAGGTATGCTGCCTAAACGTCGCCATAAAATAAAATAAAAAATAAAATAACGGTGTTATTAAGGTTTAAAATGAAAATTCTTTTGTAAATACCATTTTCTTATGAAACAAGGGATTGGAATTCAGTGTAACCAGAGTTGTTTGTGATGTCTATTTTCACTTTCACACGACGAAATTCAGATCGGCTGAAAAGTAGGTCATTGTCTGAATGCTTCAGTATGGGTAGCTGCAGTAGTAATAGTTGTAGTAGTAGCTGTAATTGTCGTAGCAATGGTGATAGTAAATATATTAGTGTCTGCAGTAGCATCAGTAATGATGGCTCCAGTAGTAGTAGTTGTAGTAGTAGCTGTAATTGTCGTAGCAATGGTGATAGTAAATATATTAGTGTCTGCAGTAGCATCAGTAATGATGGCTCCAGTAGTAGTGGTTGTAGTAGCTGTAATTGTCGTAGCAATGGTGTTTGTAAATATATTAGCGTCTGCAGTAGCATCAGTAATGATGGCTCCAGTAGTAGTAGTTGTAGTAGTAGCTGTAATTGCCGTAGCAACGGTGTTAGTAAATATATTAGTGTCTGCAGTAGCATCAGTAATGATGGCTCCAGTAGTAGTGGTTGTAGTAGCTGTAATTGTCGTAGCAATGGTGTTTGTAAATATATTAGCGTCTGCAGTAGCATCAGTAATGATGGCTCCAGTGGTAGCGGTTGTAGTAGTAGCTGTAATTGTCGTAGCAATGGTGTTTGTAAATATATTAGCGTCTGCAGTAGCATCAGTAATGATGGCTCCAGTAGTAGTAGTTGTAGTAGTAGCTGTAATTGTCGTAGCAATGGTGTTAGTAAATATATTAGCGTCTGCAGTAGCATCAGTAATGATGGCTCCAGTAGTAGTGGTTGTAGTAGTAGCTGTAATTGTCGTAGCAATGGTGTTTGTAAATATATTAGTGTCTGCAGTAGCATCAGTAATGATGGCTCCAGTAGTAGCGGTTGTAGTAGTAGTACGAGTCGTCGACGTCGTCGTAAGTACGAGCACTAGCATCAGTGTGGAGTAATAGCAGTCGTATTAATTACAGTAACAGCAGTCGTGGATGCCACTGGAGCAACGGAAGCAGTATGTGCACGTGTGACATCAATATACAATATATACACTATCTCCCTGCCTAGCCCAACAGGTCACTGACTAACTACAGTTTACTCGCACGTCGTCACTCAGTGCAGTGTCACCAAGGCGAGTCTTCACGCCCGCAGTGGCTTGAGACATACACTAACACACTAAGACTCACCGTGACAGTACACCTCACTAAACAAGCACCAAATACAGGTCATTCAACTCTGGGATACTCAGGTCAATGCCTCGTATAGCAGTAGATGTGTGACTGCGATACCATCTTGCCGTTGTTAGATGAATTATTTTTAACTCGGATTCCATATGACAAATAGATTAGATTATAGATTAGCGGGATTTTTAGAGGGATCGGTTTATCAATTTTTAAAATTTCACTCCATTTTGATGCGTTAGTTACAATGATAAATGATTATATATAAGGGCATTTACTTTTTTTACATTACACGTTTTCCCGGAATTTCTTTTAACCTGTTTTCATGACGATCAGCATCAATTAAAAGGAATTGAATGATTGATTTTTCAAATAATATGATTTGTCATTTCGTGACCTTAAGAAGGTGACATTTTACCCATAAATGTAGGACTTTTGTTATTTAAGTGGAGAATATAAACATGCCCAGACAAGATGAATATTCTCTTCAATAGAGTGACACTGCAGTAGCGACGAAATTGTTGCCACTGCTGAACACGCCTCCCAGACACCATGTGAGAGGAGGGGGCCTGGGGGCGTCTGAAAGTAACTTCTTACGTTTGTCTACTTGACCTCTGCCCCCCAACCCCAAGACCTATTGAAGACTGTAGGCATTACTACGCTCAAATGGATGACTGGTGATTATTTTGAGATATAAACATACTATGATTACAGTTCGAAGTTGGGTCACCTGAATATTTCTCAATAATGGAAGGATGCTAGATTGATTAAACTAAATAAATCTCAAACACGAAGAATGTTTCAACAGAGCAGCAAATGGGCTCTTTTCAATCAAATCAAGCTCTTATTTAAAATTGTCAGTTTTACGTATTTGACATAGTTTATGGGCATCTAGCACATATAACATATCTCACATTTAACTACAGCCTAGTGGCTAAAGCGTTCGCTCATCATGCTGACGACCCAGGTTCGATTCCCACATGTGTGAAGCCCATTGCTGGTGATATTGCTGGAATATTGCTAAAAGAGAAATATAAGTAAATTCATGCATTCCCGCTTCCATCGCGACGTTATGCTACTTTTACAAGTGTCTTTATCGGCGAGGTAATAAAGTCAGTTTGTCTATATTGATAAAACACTTCTAAATGCTAATTTGTGACGTTCTACCCTGAAAACCACTCTGGCGATCACTTAGCCTTGACCTCGGCTTAGCTGCCCCTAATTCCCTAGTCCATATTTTAAATAAATTCAAATAAAATTTTAAACTTGTTTGTCTGAAAATACCTCACCGAGAAGTATAAACACTTGAATCCCAGTCAAGAATTAACCTGTATCTGTTAGTTTGGATGTCCGATATGAAATTCATAAAAGTCCTTTTTCGCCGCGACAGCGTTTTTTGAGATGTCTCAGTGACACATTACAAAAGCAGAACCGAAGTTGTCCAAGACGCTGCTCACAAGGGGCGTGATCTACCAACAAGTAAACCCCTCACCACTGTTTGCTATCCATACACTGTCCTATATCAATGTCACTATCAATATCAATATCTATGTCACCGTATAAACGAGTCGGGACCAAATGATACAGTGGGTGTCCTCAGCTTGAATGTTCTGTGATCAGGGGTAAAAGAGTACGAGAGATCGTGCGCACGGGTTTATCATGTGCACTCACTTACGTACGAGGTTTGGTAAATAAACGTCACTTCTCCATCACAGGTTGGCATATCTATTCTCTACCCCTTTGTCCCCATTTTTCACCCTCCAGTATTCGATCTGCCATACCACTAGTCTAAGGCTTAGTTTCTGAAAATAAGTATTTCTGATAGAAACAAATGTCTGTTTAAACGGGAAACACTGATATAGACGGTTACGCGTGAGTGAGTTTAGGTTTACGCTGTTGGTTTTGGGTTTGTTTGTTTTGGGGTTTTTTCGGGGTTTTTTTGTTTTGTTTTGGTTTGGTTTGGTTTTTTGGTTTTTGGGGGGTTTTTTTTGTCTTTTTTCGTCTTTCTTTTTTTCAATTTTGCAGCAATATCAGAAATCCATAAATGGGTTTCATACACTGTACGAATGTAGGAAATCGAACCCGGGTCTTTGTTAGATGAGCGAACGCGTTAACCACTCTCCGTTTCAGGAGCGTGTGATAATTATGACGAAAATGTAGGCCTGCTTCGTTTGTACAAAGTATTCTTAGCGCTACGATATTTGTAAGTTCATATTAAGGTATAGTAGTTAAGATCGCTTTGTACTACGGCACCGTGTCTCAGTTTTTGCATTAATGATATGCTGGTGGAAATACTATAGCTCAGAGACGGAGAGACAATCCACACCTCCACCTGCAGTCGGATTTAGTCGCCTTCAGCCAGGTGTGCAAACGGCGTGTGATGAGGAGTATCGGGTAGCAGCAGATTATAAACGGACTGGGATTTATTCCGGCATTTTATTGTATTGCTACAGAAAAAATACGTCCATATGACAAAACCCCACCTGCGTTGGAATGATATGCAGAGTTTCAGTCCAGTGAGCGAACATATTATCTGTTTAGGTTTTATTTTATGCTATACTTGTTATGATTAATGTCAAGTGTCGACAAAATACACGTAGATCGTGTAAATCTGGTGCCAAATATCGTCTCATACGTCTCAAATTATACATACGGTTTCTGGTGAGTGAGTGAGTGTGTTAAGATTTAACGTCACATCGGCAATAGTTTCTGTCAAAATGTCACAGTAGGCATACACTGTTTTTCACAATCTCTCAGGAGTTGTCCCCCCTATTTGCGCCAACTGCACGAAGTCCGTTAGAGATAAAATCCCTTCGCCACAGGGCTGACGATGCATTTCAAGTAATTCCCTGTATCGTTATTACATCAACATTAGAGAGGGTGAGTGAGTATGGTTTTAGCAATGTTCCAGCAATATCACGGCTGTCACATCCTGGTATCGTAATTGCATATCACTGCATCATATTGACATATAGTTCTCCAGTACATGATGTGGGAGACATACGGAGACAAAACTGAGGGCAAAAGGAAATGTTCCGTGTGTATTAAATTCGACTATGTTATTTAAACCATCGCAAATGTTCGTGAAAAAGGGTTTTTGGAAAATGTGACTTGTGTTTTTGTAATATCGTGTAAGTATGTTAGTTCAACGAAGACAGGGCTAACAATCCTTCACTTATCAAACGGGCCCATGTTTAAAAAAAAATTGTAAGAAACTCTCTGAAAGATAAATTGTCTAAGATACTCTTACTCTGTTGTGCATTATGCGAAAGTGGTTCTGTTTTATTTTAATTTTTAAATGTTTTTATATAAATAAATGAAAACTGAGCATATTTTTGCTGTGCAAAACTCTAAATAGAGGTACACTTCCTGACACACCAGACCGTATGACCTGAACACAACCGTTATCTATGGAATTCCTTTGTAACAGAGGGACGGTGGGTAGCCTGGTGGATATAGCGTGGGTTCATCGTGCCGAGGACCCGGTTCTATTCCCCACCCTGTTACAATGTGTGAACCCCATTTCTGGTCAAGCTAAACTCACTTACTCTTCTAACGTAAACAGCTATGTTAATAACGAACACGTCTATAAGAAATGAGGGATAAGACGACCTGTTTTAGGGGAGCGGTCACTTGCTGTATATCTTAGCCAAAGTACAAAACATGCGGTTAGTCGTCCATTTGAGTTCGTTGTAACCATAGTTTCTCATATCTGAATCACAGCGAAACAACAGCGGTACAACGTCACCATCTTTGTATGATCTATTTTAAGTACGCCCAAAAGCATTAACGCACTTAATGCACCTGATATTTAAGTGAAGTGTTGAACCCTTGTTGATGTGACGTCAAGGTAGCCCTGTTTGGCAGTTATTACCTCCTTCTAGAGGAAAAATGGGGAGTTATGCGCTAGCAGCCTCGAGGCAGGGGTCCATCGACGTCCCCCTCGGGCAGCCAGACACAGGGGTGATGAAAGCACAGTATACATTATACATACTTTGGGCCGTGATGTGTTGTCATCAGCCAGGAACATGAATACGGCAACGGCGGCGTAGACGAATAAAGAAGGCAAGGGTTTGACCTCCTACCTGTCTCTGTCATTAATTACTCCAGTTTCGAGTACGGAGCACTTTTGTAGGAATATGTATTTTATGTTGCCGAGGTTACGCGCTGCGACAGGGGTTACTGTCAGAGTGGAAGACTCAACATTGGGGGTTTAAGAGCAGGAAGGATCATTCCAACTTTAATTATTTGAAATTTGGTCACGTGACTGACAAGCTGTTCATTGTCTCTTTTTAATAGTTTTGAGCATAAAGTTCCTAATCCAATTCCTTTCTTTGACCTAAACTGCAGCATTATCAGTTAATATTCAGGGGGTTTTAATATTGTGTACCGCCGGCGTCGCTGCTTTACGGTGGTCAGTAACTACTCTAGTCTGGACTACACCATCCTGTGATTAATATCATGAACACAGATAAGCACCTGGGATACAAACACACGCTTCAACCAAGTCAGCGAGCCTGACCAATACAGTTTTGCATGTTTAACAATTCAGAACATAACGTGGAATTGGTCACTGTTATGTTGACCATAACATTCTACTTGTTAATGAGTGATTGAATATTATTCTCATATCATCAGTTACTGTATTTCTGTGATTGTGAATGAGTGAGTTGGATTGTACGTCGCTCTTAGCAATATTCCAGCAACACCACGGCAAGCGACACCAGCAGTATCTTCACACTTTGAGTCCATGTGGGGAATCGAACTCGGGTCAACAAAACAACTATTCAAAACAATACATCTTAACGAATGAACGATTCAAAATACCTCGAAACGAGCTAATATGGTTTTTAATTGCATATATCAACGGTCAGAAAATATTACAAAAGAGAACACGAGACATGGGTTTCACAACTTACCAATTGGGATCGAACCCGGCCTTCTGTGCGAACGAACGCGTACAATATATTACAATATATGACAGTATTTATGACTGTTATATGAGTAGTATGATCGTAATTATACTTTTAAAAAGATTAGGGGGACTTCATTTTAAATTACGATTGAAATTTACGATATATCGGAGTCAATCAATGTTAAAATGAATACATCAACACTTGCACTTCCTTTCGACCATAGCTGTTTGTACAGTTACCACTCTTGAAATGTGACTGGTCTGTGATGTGGAATTTGCATGTGTACGATTTATATTTTCAAACAGAAAAACGGCTAGAGACAAACACTAACAACTGTGTGATATAAAATGATTGTCAAAATTAACTGACTGACGTGAGCTTGAAAACCGTGAAAACTCAATGCACGTGTATGGGGCTACTGTGTTGCGCACGTGCATCCCATGTGCTCATAAGATGTATATGTCTTCGAAAAGTTTGTTAACGCACATGCTTCCTGTCCAAAGTGAAAGTTGAGGGTCCCCCTACTCATAAAGATTACATTATGCATAGACATACCTGAATTTGCGCTAATTTCACTTCTATCGCTTGAAATAAAGCTATTTAGCATATCATGAAAAAAAAACTGTGTCCATTGTTTCTTATCGCTGTCTTAAAAACATAAAGATCACTAATCAGGCAATAACGGCTGAAATAAATACGCTCATGTCCCCTCGAGCAAAACGTCGGGGGAGACAAAACAAGAAATATGTGACACTCGCCTCGGGGAAGACATAAGACAATGTGATCGATGACTGGAATATTGAAAATTGATTTCGTGGAGTGTAGGTCAAGTGTATTTGCTTGGGAAACACGAGGAAGGTGTTGCGTTGAATGGTCATTACACGACGCGGTGCCCCTTTCGCGAAGCAACCTTTACTAAGGTTAACTTTAACTCCCATTCTTTGACACTGATCTAAGTTTACCTTAAAGACTTACGATCACCTTGGTGCTTTGTGAAACGGTGTCCAGGTGACCCACATGTGTCTGTGTCCAGGTGACCCACGTGTGTCTGTGTGTGTGTCCAGGTGGTATGGTGAGATCTGAGTTTGCTTTCCTATCTTAATCAGGATTGCGCTCTACGTTACGGCGCGTCAACTGGATGGAAGAGGCAAGCCTGTAGACAGCACGAAGTCATAACTCATATCATCCAGACGAATTATTGAATCAAAACCACGAAGAAAGGCTCCTGGCACGCCAAGGGCAAATAACCTCTCACTGCCAAAACGCGTGACTGGGCCACAGACCAGAGACCATATAATAGAACTATTATATGGTACTTTCACAGATGCACCCGTTTTGAAAGTGTAGTGTTCCTGCTAGTTTACAGAAAAGGCAGGGTAACTTAGTAAGAAAGGGCACGTCATAATCTAAAGGGGCATGTTCTTTAGGATTACTGAAAATATAGCAATATATATATTATGAAGTCAAACACTCTGAGATGATTTTAATTCTCGATTTCATGTATACTCTTCTCTTGCGGCGTGATTACTGACTGTACCAAGGGAGTTTGTTTGAATGTATAAAAATCTCGTTATGTTCCACGATGTTGATTACCAATGAACAGTATCGCAATACTGGTTAGCAAGAAGTTGTGGGTTTTATATAAACGTGGATTTTATATAAAGCGCAAAAACGTTCATAATTTGCCGTAAATCGCTGAGACTGAATGCTACACATGAACGCATATCTCGGGCGTTCACTGAACACGGATTGTACGTAGCTACCCCTGTACGTACGGAGGCGCGTCCACGGGGTAATGTGTTTACATTGTCACTGGTGATCTGATAAGGCAAGTTTAAGTTTCGTATCAACATTGCCATGCAATGTCAATCATACAATTTATGTTTACCGAAATGAGTGGGGCATTATAGCCTAACTGCCCCTTTCCCCCTTACCTCTACCCCTTCCTTACCGTCCCCCACCCACCCTTTCCCCTCATCAACACCCTCCCCTAGCCTATATCTAAACAACAACCTTCCTTAAACAACACCCTACCATCGCCTTAGTAATACCCTTCCCAAGCCAGCACCCCCAATTTCCAATAATAACACCCTCTCTAACCAACGCCCTTCCCTAATCCACACCTTCGCCTTAACACCCTTTCCAAGCCAACACCCTCCCCCCCCTCCACAACAACACCTTCTCTAACCAACACCCTTCCATAATCCACAACCTCGCCTTAACAACACCCTCACTTACCCTCCCCTAAACTGTACCAGTCCCTTCCCTGCTCCCGTCCCTTTCCTCGCGTTTACTCCAATCACACACTTCTCCCTAACACTGATATTTTTCTGTATCTGCCCCTTCATTCCTCTACCCCTAAACTCTGCCTTACCTTACAAACACCCTCCAGGATCTGTCTCTGCTTTTCAGCCTTCTCTCCAGCCCCCAACTTTCAGACCCCCACCCCCATCCCCCTACCCACCCACACCCATACCCATCCCCCCTTCCTTATCCAATTTAAACCCTGATCACCTCCCTAACCCCCTATCCGTACCTCCCAGACAAGTTCAGTCATCATCCTCTGAAGGTGCTCTCCCCATGCGGTTATTGTTAAAGTGAAAGATTTATGTCTGTCTCAAACTCTGCACACAGCCAAATGGAGTCTATATATGGGTCCAGCAAACATGCCGCTAGTTTTACTGGCGCTTGTAGATATCTATAGCTGAAGGAGTTACAAAAATAAATTCCTTCTAAAATAAACCTATATCTTTTATTTGTAATTTCTTCTAAATCACAGCCCTGTAGTGCATTGATAGTAACGAGGCTTCATGGGGTTGTCGATAACACTCCATTGCAAAAGCTTTACAACGATACAAGCTACTTGACGTAACTGACTTGGGCTTAAGGGGGTCCTGCGACACAGGTATGGGATTTTTTGGAACACCTTGACCTACTAACGGCCTTGTCGATATCACAGCTGTTCGATGGTGAAACACTAGACATTGCATAGTGTAGATTTGGACCGACATACAGATGTATTTGATTGACGGTAAGGGATTTACGTCATAAAGGCATTGTTCAAGGGAAACAGCCACGCAACAAAGTCTGAATTTACACACATTTTAAGTCCAAATGAGTTTTTTTAAACATGTAGAAAGGGCATGGAAGGGAGAAGAGGAGGAAGAGAGACAGAGAGAGGTGAGACAGAGAAGAGAGCTACACAGAAAGGAGAGAGGTGCGCAATCAAGAAAAATATATGAGAAGAAAGAGACAAGGCGAAAGATAGTCTCAAAGACACACAGATGGAGAGTCTCAGAGACAGAGTCTAAGTGAGTCAGAGAGAGGCTGAGAGATAGTCTCCGAGAGAAAGAGACAGTGTCAGAGAGAGATAGAGAGACACAGGAGGGGGAAGAGAGAGAGGGGAGGAGAGTCTTAGAGAGGGTATCCGAAAGAAGGAAAGTAACACAGAGAGAGAGAACTAGTCTCAGAGAGAAAGAGGAAAAGCGAGAAAAGAGTCTCAGATAGAGAAAGGGAGAGAAGAGTTTCAGAGAGAAGAGTCCGAGAGCGAGAGAGGGAGGGAGAGAGAGAAGAGTCTCAGAAAGAGAAGCGTCTCAGAGAGAGAATCCGAGAGAGTGAGAGAAAGGGTCTCAGAGAGTCTCAGAGAGAGTCTAAGAGAGAGAGAGGGAGAGAGAGAGTCTAGCAGTACCATTTGCATAATTTGTTGTACTGAGACAAACTGACAGAAGTAGTGGTTGTGGTAGTAGTTGTGACGGGTAGTGTAAGTTGTGTAATGTCCTGGCATCATTGTTATAGTAGTAGCAGTAGTAGTGGCATTCATAACAGTCCATTCATAGTCACACAGTCCCCCAGCCTCACTAGTTTCCCTACTGCCTAACTCTCTCTTCACTGCTAAAGTCCTAAATAAGGTCTAGACTTCCTCAGTCTTCCCCTCTGTTCTCCCTGGGCTCCCTTTCAATTCATGTTGTTTTTTTTATACATAACCATCAAAACAATAGTATTACATATTCAGGGACTAAGCGTTAGTGGTGTAGTGGCAGCAGTAGCAAAGGTTGTAGCTTAGACTAGTGCTGTAGCCTATCTGAGGAACCTCAACCGGAACAGTAACACTAGCGTTAGCAGCAATACACCGTGGAGTAACCTTCATCTGTAAAATAGTAACAATGCGGTTTTTTTCAGGATTGCGAAGAGTAATGGCTCGATCAAAATATTTCAGCGAATTTCGGCAACAATATATGATAATCAATTACAACCTCCTGTTTTATAACAGGATATAAATGACAAATCCTCCCATAACAACACAGTTTTCGACGGATGCTATTTGACAGATCCAATCTCTGTTGGCAGAACCAACGTTGTAATGTCAATCACCTGTCATCTGACTGTGTTACGTTACTGCCATAGCTGACGCGCTGGTGCTCGTGTATCCGGGCACAAGTCATACAAGCACGGGGGGCAGGGACTGTGGGCATCTGCCCGAAATGAAAGGTATAGAGAGTGAGGAAACTCGGTTCAATTCTGGTGAAAGAGTGAGAGAGTTTAGTTTTACGCCGCACTCAGCAATATTCCCACTATATGGCGGCCCCGGTGAAAGGAGAAAAGGTTTGTCCATTCTTACTCAGGGACGGTACAGTAGTAGTAGTAGTAGTAGTAGTAGTAGTAGTAGTAGTAGTATAATTAGTTATAGTACTTGCATCAATCCCAGCAGTAGCATCAGCAAATTCCACGTAGATTATAAACAAAAGAGGTCAATGCACAGAGACCTCTTTCCTTCAGGATTGTACAATAGGGTTGCGATCAACATGATCGGACAGATACAAGAGTATAAACTAAAACAGAGCGGTCAGCCAGGACATGCTCCCTGTGTTTACATGGGATGCTGGACACTGATCAAGATGAACGGGCGGACTAAGGACATAGGAGGAGGTTGTCCCTGTCATGTACTGGACAACGGTTATACATTATAAAGCTGATCCAGATTAGCCAAAATACCGAGTACACCGTGTCAAGCGCACGTGTCTTTAAATGCAGACTGGAAATCGCCATGACAACGAACGGCATTGGCACATTAATGTCTTTGGACATTTATCATTATGACATGTTTCACAATGTCATCTCTGATGACACGGCAGTTGCCACGTACATAGTCCGACTCATCCAAAGCTAATTGCTTACTCTTATAACGCATTTATTACCCTGCCGTGCATGTCACGTGTCACTGTTACCATGACAACCATAATGGACGTCCCATCTACCTTGCTTGAAACATCAACATGAGAAGGAGTGTTGTTTGATTGTTGTTTTATGCCGCACTCCGGCAGCATTCCATCTAGGTTACAGGGATGTGTGAACACCCTTATTTACACAATCCAGTGATTGATATCATGAACATCTACATACGCAGTTGGGAGGTGGAGAATGAGGTAGCAGTATCACGTTAGTCGTCTGGAATATTTATGAAACCAATGGCGGATCGCATGAGCGTCAACGAAAACCTAAGGGGGCAGATTTGATATTATTAATATAAACTACAGTGAAAGGGGAGGTAACCCTCTGAGCTTGTCATGAAATATGATCCATTACATGGGTAAAATGTCCTTTTTACTAGTAGTAGTAGTAGTAGTAGTAGTAGTAGTAGTAGTAGTAGTAGTAGTAGTAGTAGTAGTATGACATTAGTCGTCTTGGATTTTTATGAAACCAGTGGTGGATAGCATGGCCACCTTTTGGAACAGATTTCATATATAGTCCACAGCGACTAATGGAAGGTAGCCCTCCGAACTTGTCATAAAATCTGATCCATGTAAATCCATGGGTAAAATGCCTTTCTCTAATTGTAACACCGGAGGTCACGGGCACTAACCGATCGGAGAGACAATGCAGGACTAATATTGAAGTGAATATTCCAGCAATATCGCGGCCAACAAATGAGCTTCACCCATTGTACAATTGTAGGGAATAGAACCCGGACCTTCGGCCCATCATATTCGTTGGTTTCACATTAATCTAAGACTCGCTGTGCGCATGCGCAGAGCGTGTAAAAATATCTACTGGCCAACTTCCGCTTTGATCGTACGTTTACCGATAGTGTTAACTCACACTAAAGAAAACGAAAAATCATACCAAATGTATACTAGTTTCATGTCTATTACAGCTTATACTTGTATGCACCAAAAACCAGGAGTGGTGAAATAAATAGTTTAATTTATTTCAATAAGTTCTTGTATAAACACATCTCACCATCACCGTTCAGAGGCGTTCTTCCCGTACATCCCCTTCTCACAACTAACAAAACACACATTTCTGATGCAGCTGCAACCAAAATAGGACATCAATAACTGAAAAGCATATGCAGGTCGACATATTTAGTCTGTCCAAGCTTTTGTTTTTGAACAGTTGTCACTCGTAAATAAGTATTACTTAATCATTTTGTTTTGAGTGTATTTACACTATCGGTAAACGTTCGACCAAAGCGGAACTCAGCCAGTAGATATTTTTACACGCTCTGCGCATGCGCACAGCGAGTCTGAAATTAATGTGAAACCAACGAATAAGACTTGGAGGTCCTATGGACACGTGGTCAAGCTATCGACACCTGTCGTCTGCAGTACATATGAGCACATTCCACTTTCAGCACTGACTCTGTCGTGATAGAATGAACCCAGCTTTAAACTGCTTTCTAAAGTCCCTTTCAAAGTAAAGTGACACAAGGAGGACGTCGCGTCACAAATATATATAAACATAGATATGTTTCCCGCAGACCACGGGTCTTATTCCTGGAGAATTCAGGATCCGAACACACAATCCAGACCTTTTGAATACAACTCCACACAGAAAACAGCAGACTCTTAACCATGTGCTTGAAAACTCGTAACACCACTCTCCAGTCATATAGGACAGACGCTTGGACTTCGTAGTTCGATTACTGAAGCACTCGGCAGGGAGCCTCGACAATCTTCCAGCCCGTTCGGTTGGCGTTTGAGAAGACGATATCGCCTGATAAAGACGTCTTTGTTCACCTGTCCATCTCTGATATGATTGTTTTGGCATCGCTCATTTATCCGGCGACTGAACGGATCATATCGTATAAATTATGGGATATAGATAATAGGAAAACGCCCGCCGATGTTTACGAAATATTGTCAGCGTTGTCAGATGGGTTGTTTCAGAGTCAAGGGAATGTCACACCGGTCTATTTGTAACTATTCTATTAAGTCTGCTTCACAGTTACGAAGGGGGGCTTGGGTGGTTTAGCCATCCATATCTCCCAGCTGTGTCCGGATGCGCAAGTCCGAGGTTCGAATCCTACAGTCTTCACCTTCATAATTAGTATTAAACTTTAGTCCTATATCCAAATTCAGGTATTTCGTCAATCGCTGTGACCCTCGTCACTTGAGATGTCTCGTGACATGACTACTATAATAATAACAATTAAAATAACGCTTCAGTCTAAGAAGAGTCTGAAAACGACTCGTCATAATTAACATTCCGAAGCTGTCGTAAAAGACAATAGAGGATCGGAGGTTAGGTTGGCTGTCTTAGGCCATGCATGTGGTCGAAACCAGCTGCGTTGATCGATGCTCATAATACCATCGATTACCATGGTAACGCCGTGTTGTTAGCCCGGATTCGATCGATTACTAAGATTGGCGTATTGTTTGAATGTTTCCTATTTCGGCGTTCAACACAAAACGCGATTATTCGTCATGACACAATTGGATAAAAGTGGCGTAAAACAATAATCCTACCTAGAAGTCACGACATGTCACTGTCTCAATTTTCAAACACGTCACCCCTTGAGTGAGAGAGTTTAGTTTTACGCCGCACTCAGCAATATTCCAGCTATATGGCAGCGGTATGTAAATAATCGAATCTGGACTAGACAAAGCAGAGATCAACAGCATGAGTATCATCATCTCTTGATTGAAACTGACATAGCAGTCGTCTGACGAGCAAACTGAAAACGATTAACCGTTTATATGAAAGCCGTGCTTATAATGGGCGCTTCGTGACTACTTTCAAATAACCGTGAAATACCGTCTGATGTGCGATTCTAAATCTATCAATAGAATTTGAAAGGAATTGTTTCATGTGAACAGCGTTGCTCAGTAATTGCAGGACACTAAACTTGAATACCTGGCTCTTAACTGTGCTACCAGTACGATGTCGTAAATTACGACATCTAATGAATCAGTGCGCGATTCCACCGCGCAGAACAAGAGCTAATCACGCCTGACATGCGCAGCTTACACAACGGAGTGTTTAGAGTTTGAAAAATGTAGTCCCCGCGGGGTATGGTGGTTTTCGAGAGGATGTGACGGGATGGAATATGTCGTTAATGGCAGTTGCTCTCATCTGAATACGTCACACAAATGGAGAATACCTACTGAACCTTTTTGACGAGAGAAATTTGTCACCGTGACGTATTTCCGTCATTATGTATCAGTGGTGACTATATCCTTATTCTTGATTAATTCTAACATCCTACAACAATGAATAATGTCTGAACAGTAAAACATTACAAATACACCACTGACGTATTTACAGGAAACGAACTTTCATGTTAGGGTGTCTGTATTATTCACCTTTCAGACAAGTTTCATAATTTCATGTGTCATGATGTGACTACAGTATGTAACCTAAATAAACAAGCCAGGATCCTGATATGTATATCAATATACTCACATATTTACACTGGCGTGTCAGACCGATTGTCTCTGAACGAGAACGGCTTTTTCATGTCTTATTTTAATGTCAGTGTGAAATATTCTTTATCGGTATTATTCAAACGAGATTATACTGTAGATGCTCTTAGGACCAGCTGCTGAGGGTGATGTTATCTCAATATTAAGTACGAATTTCGTCAGGAGTATTTTAGTCGACAAGGTTTAGTTATCTCTGGGTTGTGTAGAGCTTCAGTTCAAAATCTAAATTGAAATCATCTTTCACACTCCATAAATCGGATAATACAACTTGCTTCTTCCCTACCACCACTGCTACTACTGCTTCTGCTTCTGTTGCTGCGGCTACTACTACTACCACCACTACTACTACTACCACAAGTACTACGAATACTACCATTGGTGCTACTACTACCACACCGACCTCGAGAGTGGATCTAACAGCAAAATCAACATATCCATACAATATAAAAATGTTATATAAATGTAACATATAAAAATATACTGTTACATATACTACTCCACATAAGTGATCGTGTCACCACACGTTAAGCACGTGGTATAATTATGCTATCTGTCGTAGAATTCCAAGGTCTGTGGGAAATAAACAGCCTGAAAAGGCCATCTGACCTTAGTATTCATGAAAATTATCATTTATGTCAGGAACGATAGCCAATCTAAGATAACATGGCGTAGTTGCAGTAGTACAGTCGATAGTGGATGGTAGGTCTGGACATGACACCGTTAAGTAGATAGGCCTAAAATAACAGCCTTGTCGTATCCCTTTCGTCATCAGTGTCTGTACCACTTAACCACAAATTATGATGAATAGGTGTCTGAGGACTGTCTCATTTACATGGGAGCAATGTCTCCATCTCAGAAAGGAATCTCATTTCAACGTCCTGCTTCTGACAACAAACTGAAAGCGTATTTATGATTATCCCGATCATCACGAGACAACAAAACATCAAACAACCTAAGCATCAAAATAATTATAACAGATAGTCATATTTTACGAAACATGTTCCATTTGTCAGTAAAGGACTAAACGAAATTCGCAAACGTTTCTTTGGTTGGTACTGTTTTGAAAAAAAAGCACAAACTTATTAGTCCCAGCGTACATTGCGATCTCTCACCCCACCTCCACCCCCATCTCCACCCATCCCCGACCTATCCATAGCTCACTCTCGCTAATCACAATTTCATCTTATGCTCGATTCAATCGTGAATGATGCAAGAAGCCGCTCTGTCATGCTACTGATTAGCCGGACATCAACCATCCAGGAGGTCACCTTGATACCGGTGTCAAGGTCACTCTGAGGTCACGTTCAATCGTGACGTGAAGAATGTGAAGAGTGAGTCAGATGCATGTCTTGATAACACATCTTCAAGACATGCCATACACTGTGATAACATTGAACAACAATTGGATAAAGTGCACGGACATTGTTCAAACTGTAAACACAATGGCAGTGAGAGTGCATTGTGTTACGCTGTTATTGATATTCTAAGGAAACCTACAGCTATGCAAGTCCGAGATACGCCTATAATTAAACCAACAAGCACGATAATAGACTGGCCGAAAGTGAAAATCGAATCTAAGGGAGGCAACTATGTACGGCGATTGACGTCGCCCAGATCACTCTTTGAGTGAGTGAGTAAGTTAAAAGAGTTTAACTTTTACGCAGTGTTTAGCCATAGCAGTTTCATCACGGCGGTGGACATTCTTCCTCCGAGACCAAAGTTGTTTATCACATTGAAAAGGACGTTTCATGGTGAATATCAAATACAAATGCACGGCGTAATCCCAAATAGACATACATACCGGGTCAATTCACGTGGATCTGAAATGACGAAGGATGCTGGTGAGCTCAGTAGTATAGGGAATGTTCCCTATACTACTAGCTCTTCTACATGCGCTGACAATCCGTGTATATTTAATGTTTATAATATTTAATGTTTGTAATATTTAATGTTTGTAATATTTAATGTTTGTAATATTTAATGTCAAATATGATGACGCTGATGAAAAATGCGTGTCCATTTTTTGTCTTAGCAAAATGAGGACATTCATATTCAAATCCCATAATTTTATTTAATGCGCCTTGGAAAATGTGTTTTGAATATCTAGTTGAATAGTCAGAAGAAATATGGCAATACTGAGCTTTTCATCCGGGGTGTACATGTGTGGTGATGATGATGGTGGTGAGTGGGTAGGGGATATTCGGTAGGGGTGGGGTGTGTGGCAGACGGTGGCATTAGATGCTGACAAACCGTGGACGGCAGTTCCATTCATAGTGGCCTCACATACTCCATGTGATCCCCCATTCGTCTTCTGACTACTGTAAGAGGTATTAATGTTGACAAGGGAACACACTAAACCTTGAGGAACCTCTTCTGTGTTACACTGTAACCTTATACGGCTTGAGGTATTTTTAGATGAATCTGGAGATGTCTCTTACGGCAGAAATGAAAGATGATGCAACTTCAATGACATTTGGAAGTTTATACCTGAGAGAGTTGTCATTTATTTTTTGGTCTGGTACAGTGGTAAATCTAGTATGACTAGTAGAAGCAATAGCAGCAGCAGCAGTAGTAGTAGTGGTGATGGTGGTGATGGTGGTGATGGTGATGATGATGATGGTGGGGGGGGGGGGGTGGTAATGATGATGATAATTATAGTGGCAGCTGCGGTAGTAGTGGTAACAATGATAACGGTAACAGAGGAAGCGGTGGTGGCAGCAGTAGTAGTAGTTGTAGTAATAGTAGTAGTAGTAGCTGTTGTTGTAGTATTAGTGATATTAATGATATACATGTTTATCGTAGCAGTAGTATGTATGACTCGTACTAGTGATAACAATAAGAGCAGTAGTAGTAGTAGTAGTGGTAGTAGTAGTAGTAGTAGTAGTTGTAGTTATATCACTGGTAGTAGTTGTAGCAGTAGTAGTGTTGCTAGTAGTCTGTTCAATCGACCATTGTTACCATCACTATAACATCCTACATTAACGTCTTAATGTCAGAGATAACGTAAGCACCAACACATATCATCACATTTTTACATCTGAGTGCACCCATCCCGAATCTTTAATGTCCATGACGTCAGGCACTAATGACAACACGGTAATGACGTAACATCACTGCGCATCAATGACCGATGGCAACAAGTGATTGTGTTTATGATTGCTCGTAGCCGGCGGCCGCTCAACGTCTAGCCCTACTCGTCATCACTTAGCGTCCATCGTGTCACAGAATCCACCACCCACGACACCATGGGCGATGTCCACGTTGTCCATAAGGTGTCAAGAGGCACATCTTTGATACTGGGGTTGTGAAATATTGCACGGTCACTTGTGTCCAGCCTGCCCTTCGGACAGCAAGGTCTCGACGCGTCAGTGAGCACTTGAGTTACGATGGGTACAGATAGGAATCAGATACAGCGCCGTGTCGTGCTGTGATTTTTCTACAGGTGGCACGTTTATGAAAGCTTTCAGAATTATTTATTTCATTACATATGCAGCTTTTCACGTGTACATGCCAACACGAAAAACGTACCCATAAAAAGAGCTGATTATATGTCACTTCTTCGTGTTACGACTGTTTAGACATGGAGGGTCCTCCTAATCAGCAGTAGGTGTTCCCAGTAAAGGTTTTGCATTTCTTCATGATCGGCTCGGGTAGCCTCGTGGTTAAAGCACTGTCTGGTCACGCCAAAGACACGGGTTCGATTCCCCATATGGGTAAATTGTGTGAAGCATATCTTCCTTGCCCCCCACACTGCAGAAATATTGTTAAAAGTGGCGAAAATATTATCTCACGTATACATAATTTGCACATGCTGATTGCCCGTCTGTCCTAACCAAGCTCATCTCAGTGGGCTATTATAGCAACTTTCAGACTCTAGAACCAGAAATAATATTATCTTATTGAATATTATATCATAAAAATGCATGACTATATATCTGAGGGAAGGGAAAACTAGTCTTAGAGCTGATGCAATGAAACTGACCATTCGTTCTTGACCTGAGCTGAACTCTCTTCATTTAGTCCTCTTATCAAGGGATGAAGACGTAGCAAGGGATGAAGACTTAGCAAGGGATGAAGACTTAGAAAGGGATGAAGACGTAGCAAGGGATGATGACGTAGTACCAGTGAAGATTCGTACATTTGTCTACGATCCCACACTACGTAACTTGTGTTTAGACTTGTGTTTGACATGTGTTTGACTTGTGTCTGTAAAGCTGTGTCTTCATAGGCTCCACAAGTTAGGCTCCATATGCTCCATTTAGTTGTGGTTGTTCGGATAATCTATATTCGATAGTTGCATTGAGCCCCCAGACAGACAGGAATAAGGGATTTACCCCTTTCTTGCTCATAACATACTCGTCATATATTATTCGCCCTGCTTTTAAACCACATAAGTACGAACTATCAGGTCCACAGACATGCACTTACGAAATCCTAGACAAATATTGACATTCAGCAGTGGCTGATATTTAAGCTTTGAAGCGATTATCTGACTTTTTCAGACGCGGGTGGTTTAGATTCGAAGACCAAAAGCTGAAATGTTGCTACTTTCCTATGGCGGGCATTTATATATACCAAGGTAGAATCAAATCACATCTTCTAAACACCGGTAAACAATGTTACTGTTGCTGGTGTTATGGGATATTCCATTGGATGCCTGGTGCGCGGTAATGTGACTCTAAGGCTCAAAGTGAAACCTTCAATGACGAAATGACAGACACAAATGGTCTGGTCTGCCTTTAACAGCTATCCCAGAACCAGCTTGTGATGTTAGGTTGACAGGACAACAATTTGTATTGAACAACGGTGTTTCACCTAGCGCCATTCCTCCATCCCCACATCCACTGAACCCCCAGTCACCACTAGCACCCCGGCACCGTTCACAAAACTCCAACCCTACCCACAACCACAACCACAACCACAGCCGCAACCACCAGGCCATCCCAAACCCAGGCATAAATCCCCAATCCCCAACCCCCAACCCAAGCTACCAATACCCAACTCAATCCTCAACAGGCCAACACTACATGCAGGGCACGTGATCTCCAAGTAGCTGAACCAACATGAAAGAGTCATTTCGTAATAAGTTATCATATTTCAACATTACATCCTCAACAAATGTTATTTTACAGAGAATTTCCCCAATCTAATGGTCCTGGTGCAAACCATACGCCAGTGCTTTCTCACATTTGTCATGACCCACATCACATCCCCGGAGCAATGCAGGAATGTAGTACCACTGTTAGTATCATAATACAGGAGCTGAATATAGTCTTGGTCCGGCCAAATGGTCGTATTAGTGGTGCGAATTTCCAAGTCCTTTGAAAAATGATATAATAAATAGTCAAATATGTCCGCACAGAAAGAGACACATCCAGCAGCCTAGTCGTTATTTATATCCCGTATCTTGTCCTCAGTACATCACAGAAAAATACCACAATGTAGTTACAAGATGATTCGTGGCTACAAAAGTCGGCCACTTGAGGTGAGCGTACAGTCCGTTTATGTCAACCACCTTGATAACCGAGGTAGCCAACAGTCAGAGGACGAGATTGTGCAGGAGTTTGCTGGAAGATCCGATTGACGGCGGAATCCGTCAGTGTCGTCTGCACCGTCAGTTATCTTCTGGGTCGACCTATTTCGTCATCCCAGTTCGTTTGAGCACAGTTTTCAATGTATTCTTTCTGTATTTGATCAGATGATGAAATCAATAAAAGTCAACAACCAATGCTATCATATCAAATGACAATGGAGTCATTTGATTCAGTTGTCGTCTGGTACATTTTCTCTGATTGTTGGTAATACATCATTGTTATTCTTAAGCATGAAGGTGTGAAATCAACGAAACCTGCATTTTACTTAACATCGTGACATACGGTCGTTGAGAGGAACACAGATACACTGAAATTAAGCAACAGAACCGTATCCATAATAGTAAAAATATACCTCATTTTGCGTTACTGAAGTTAGCTCACAAAACTGATTTAATACATTTGTTCAAAACATGTTCATCTTTGGTGTGTGGACTCTATTAAATCGGTCCTAAGTTTCAACGTAAATGAATGCCTTCATCAATGGGTTATTTCAGTGCATTTACAAAGATGTCGTCATGCTGTCACCGTGATGCAGACAGCCGGGCATATGTTTTACAAATGTCAAGCCATAGTAAACAAATGATGATTATACTTGTGCAAGGTCGTCGCGTAATTTTCAGCCAAGGCCACAGGTGTGTTTGCAAACCTGTATATTTATCGTCAGTTGGTTTGGATTTGGACGGCCAGAATTTGGAATAGATAGGAGACATATCCGGTCTTTATGTGAACATTCACTGAACTGACACATGAAAAAAGGAAAGGATTCATCTGGCCCTAGAGAGAAATGCATCTTAAATATACTGAGAAACAAATCATCCACAAATGTTGGAATGAATCATGTGTTTCAATCCCGTTTAAATGTACAAATATATCAAAGCTCATTTCTCTATCCAGGACCAAAGTACCACCGTATGTATGGGCCAAGGAGACGGTCCATCAAGAGAGAGAGAGAGAGAGAAAGAGAGAGAGTAATTTGAGACACAAAACATTGAAATTAAAAAGCAAATGTTGATATATTTCATGCGTTTCACTCCCTTTCATAAATTAAAAATATTAAAGCCCACTCTTATATCCAGTTATTTGTTTGTGAACTAAAAAAACGTCAAAGATTTGACGACCGTGCATTAGTTTTGAGATTGGTAGATGCATATGTTTCATAAAATGAAAACACATTTCGCAGTAAATCCAATCGACAGTGTGTTAGTCACATGTGGTTGTGATTTGAGACAGTGATGTTTAAAATTGCAAATTACGTCTGGAAAACTATATATGTCTAAATTGGCTAAACCATTCATTTTTCGCCACATGGCCGATAGTTGTTCCACTGACACGTCGTGGATTTAACGCTCAAATCGAGAACAAGCACAGAAGCTGTTATCGTTAATGGACGATATCCAAGTTAAAACACGTGGTCAAGACACTGTAACGGTGTCTGCTAAAACACCGGTCTGCGAATTAAGACATCATGACGATAGTTTGTGGTGACAGCTTTTCTGAAGAAGACGTTACGTCCACTGACATTCATACTCTCTTCAACCCTAAACCTTGATGTCATCTGCGCATGTCTGGGATCTAAGTGTCGTCTGCTCGGGTTGTGTTGATGTTTCGAGATTCAAAAACCTGTCTGGTCATTGTACAGTTTGTGATAACAACACACATATACAACAAAACATACAAAATGAAATAATGTTATAACGAATGAACAATATGGTGGGTGAGAATGAGTACCAGCCCACAATACGAGCGAAATAGAAGGGTACTCACGACGTCGATGGCGACACCGGTGCCGGCACTGTCACCCCAGTAGGGACGTAGGTAACTAGTTCTTTCAGTAGATGCATGTCTCGGCCCTGCTATCTCCAACAAATGTCACCGTTCATATGAGAGCTAGTATCTCGCCAACAGATGACTATACGCGACGGCCATGTGACTGCATGACCTCAGGGTCAAAATACGGGTCACGTGACAGCTACCTGTTTTGCCCCGAGCTGTGAATTCACTTGAGCCGAGCGACGAAGATAAAACTACCCTTGACGAGTCATATTGTTAAAAACATAGATAAAGAGAAGGTTGACGTCTTCGAATGTGCCTATGCTGATGTTGTAGTTGTTTTAAATTAGATGACGCTACGACGGTACTCCCCTTCGGACGACGTAGTAAATTAAGGGCAAATACGTATTCAAAGTGCATTCCTCAACTCGTCAGATTTTCGAAGTAAATGCCTATTTGTGTTTGAGTGAGTGAGTGAGCTTAGTTTTACGCCGCACTCTGCTATATTCCAGCAATATGGCGGAATGTGAATAATCAAATCTGGACCAGACAATCCAGTGATCAACAACATGAGCATCCATCTGTGCAACTGGGAACCGATGACATATGTCAACCAAGTCAGGGTGCCTGACCGGTCGATCCCGTTAGTCGCCTCTTACGACAAGCATAGTCGCCTTTCTTGTCGAAGTATTGGATGTTGTGAACATTTGAAGACATTTCATTGCTTTCATCAGAGGAACATATATCTCTCTGGGAAATAATGATATTAATCTCGATGATGATGATGATGATGATGACGACGATTATGATATGACAGTAATAATACTAATGCATTTCAATAGTATGAAATAGTACGTCACTGATCACCCATTACAGAAGTATTAAATGTTCTGAACATTTGAAGACATTTTATTGTATTTACCAGAAAATAGATTTCTTCGTACAATTGTAGTGGTGTTTATGATGAAGATCAAGTTGTTAATATGATAATATTTATGTACTTAAATAGCAGGATATATACTGAGGGGAAAAAATAAGGAATCACATGAAAGCACAAGTGTTCCTTAGTTTCTCCGCAAAATTTATGCGATAGAATGCTTGTGAAGAAACCTTGGGTGATCCCTTATTTTGGGAGAGAGAGAGAGGAGAAAGAGAGCATTCAAATATTACTATTGTAAGTATTCCAGTGTTTCCCGAACGTCGGGTGAAGACACGCGTATGTTGCAACATACGACGTCCGTACGTCTCTACGTAACTGAGTAATTTCAACCGTACACCGTACATGCGTATGTCGACAAGGGTCACCAGTTGTGGCCATCGTTTGATAGAGACGCCCAACCCAAGAGCAGCATAGAGTGGGATTGTTGACCAACCAGGATTAGCGTAAGTACCATGTATGACATAACTTTATGTCAGCTCGAGACATTTCCTTAATCCCCTGTCAGTCGACTTTTACTGCTCTATATTACCATTATTTCTCTTGTAAGTTAAGAGGCTGAACTTGACACTTTTTGGTTGGCGTTATGCGTATAAAACACATACATCTGCAGTAGTAGAGTAGAACGAGTCGGATAGTTGTCAACAGCGGGGCGCCGCGTCAGGTGAGAATCATTGAATTATGAATCTCCCTTGAAAAGTCAGCACAATACTTGGGTTTGTCTTCTCACTCACTCACTCACTCACTCACTCACTCACTCAAGGTTTATTTGTATTGGCTTTTCTGTCAACATTATGAACGCAGTTTCCCTTAAACAGAGACAGCAGTGGGGTAGGTGAGTGGTCAAAGCGTTCGTTCGTCACGCCAAAGACCCGGGCTCGATTATCCACATCGGTATACATTGTGAGAAGCCCATTTCTGGAGTCCCCTGTAGTCACTTGCTCACTTAAACAGGCTTTCACTGAATCAGTGTTTCACAGTGTATCAGAGTGGAACGAGGGTTCGTTGTGCCGGACTGACGGGGTTTAACTATATCGGATTAACGTGGTTTCGCTATGTTCATCTTACAAAGAAACAGACGTACATAGTAAGCATAAATAAACCACAGTAATCTACCTTGATTTTGAATTCAACTCCGTTTTAATGACATATCATTATATTACATGCACATGACATGAAAACCTAAACATTGCAGGAAACAGTTGAGTTTCCGTTCTTCACAACAGGGATCATTACTCTGTGACATAAAACACTGTCACATCCCGGATGCGTTTATTAATAAGCAAGCTATGACTCAAAGATGTGTTTATAAATAAACAACCTATGACTCAACATTTGAGAGCAAGAAGGGCGGGTAAGTGTGCGGTCATCCTGGAGCATGCTACAATCGCACCATGGCGAGAAAATGAGCATTAAATTCAGGAATTTCATTTTTTCCCTATTCTCAAAATTCCACATGTATGAGTTGTCGTAAATAACTGTCTTTCTCGTAAAAGATATTTAGGATTATTTAAAACATTTTATAAATATAAATTGACGACGTCATTGTCTGTATTTGACTGAAAGGGTATATTTTTGTTCTTTTCCCTGGGTCTTACAAGGGCATCGGACTTAGTAAATTGATGCTTACGGAGCCAGTATTGACATGTATAAGGTTCTTCTTTAAAGTCATAGAAATTCTGTGCGATACAAACCTACCCACAAAAGCCCAGTACCTGCTTCCTAGTGGTCCAGCTTGGCAGAGCCCAGTGAGCTCTGCAGTCACTCGTCTCGACAGACTCCACAGTTCTATTTTTCACAAGCTACCAAACAAAGCCTGGGGTCTTCCTACATTTTTTGTTGTTGCTGAAACCAACAAACATTCCATCTGTATTGCGCCGATCTGTAAATAATTGAGTCTGAACCATACAATCCAGTGATCAACATCACGAGCATCGATCTACGTGACTGTGATAACACATGTCAACCAAGTTAGCGAGCCTGACCGCCCAGTCCTTTTAGTTGCTTCTTACAACAAACATGGGTTGCTGGTGAGTAATTCTAACCTAATCTAAGTCACAAAGAGTTTCACCAAAGTAATAAGCCGATGCGATGGGATCAAGGGAGGTGATACTTGACTGACTCACACATTTCACATCTCCCGCAAAAGAAACAGCTTGTTTGAAGAGTGAGTGAGTGAGTATGGTTTTACGACGCTTTTAGCAATATTCCAGCAATATCAGGAGGGTCAGCAGAGACAGACTTCAGTCCTTGTACCCATGTGGGGGATTGAACTCGAGTCTTTGGTGTGAAAGATTTAACCAGTAGGCTACCCAACATTTTTTAATATATCGACATGAAGATTGATCTCTTTATTAATGTAAACTTTCCTTTATTATTTGTAATGTCGCCTATCTGTTCCGTTTCCATTTAAACAACTCACGTGTACCCGTATTGTCGACATTTCCTGCATGACAAGCAGCCATTAGCTTGATGGTATGTTGATGTTGAAACCATAGGTCAGTGAAAACCTGTAAACCCCTAATTCAAGTGATTTCTGTTATAGGCAGAGATTAAAAGAGTAAGGACAACTACCCACCAGCCAAGTACCCTTCACTCACTCTTAACAAGTCATGTTTGCTGTCCTGTATACAAATACAAGAGACAAATGCGTTGAGACTAAAAATAGTAATCGATATAAGTAAAAAATACCGAATCGATATAAAAATCACATGAATCGTATATCGCACCGTGCAAAGCTTTACGACGATATACCTTTGTATCGGTGAATCGTAATATCCCTACCGCCTCATGAATGCATTTCACGTCATTAAATTTAAATTTAATCTCATGTATTATTTATTTAATCCAAGTTCTACATGTAGGCCATGTACTTGTACACTTACAATGTATTTTGATGTTGAATATATGCATGAAACAACACCGAATAACATATTAAAAAACATTGAATGTCATGTCCAAGTAGAAAAAACTTCAATGACGTGTTCAAGGAGAACGTTTATTGGCGTTTCCTTCAGACTAAAATCACCTTTTTTTGACAATTCAGAATTGCCTTACTTGTTCTGTCACCCTTGACCAAATGCATCTAAAGTTTCCGTTAACGGCTAATTGACATCAATGGTCCTTTGTTCCTTTGCTGTATCTGGCAGCTTTATGGTCGCGCCTGTTGTTCACACACCATGGCCCCATTTCACACAGTTATCATAGCGCTACGACTGTCGTAAGTCTCTGTTACAGTACAGGAGGTACGACAGTCGTTGAGCTACGATAGCTTTGAAAAGTGGCCTTGGCTATCAGAGACGGCTATCAACACAAAAAGGAACACAATAAGCAGAATCATAATTTGTTACAAATGTAGCTGCTTTGACAAACTGTCATGCAGAGTATCAGCAGCAGTTTCAGTTACAAATTCGAGTATATAGGTTTTTATGGATTTGGTCCCGCACACATTTCAGTTGAAATATCACCATTAGAGTATCAATAGTATACTAGGCAGAATAAGAAACTGTGCATGCACAAATTTATAATGTAAATTTATCAAACCTGTGTAGAATTTCAACTCAGAGATTACTGACATGCATCCAACATTCCGCGACGTCAGTGGTTTCGTCCTTGACACGTGCGATACGTTGTTGTACATGTATTCCGGGAAAGAGAAACATAGCAAATGAATACCACACAATACTATCACTATGGACAACCCTTGCCCTTGCGATCGTTCAAAATATTAAACGACTATTGAACGCATCGCATGCCAAGGCTATGTCTGCACAACGTCATGAGGCCATTGGAATGGTTCATGGGGGAATGTCTTAACGACAAGTGGTTTCACATTTCCACTGCCACCGGACCACCATTTCTGCACTGGTGAGACGCTACCAGGACACAAATAACCTCATCGATCGGCCACGTTCTAGATATCCACATGTAGCAACACCAAGACGGGACAGATGGATGAGGGTGACCCATCTTCGCAACAGGTTTCAGACTACAATGATGACTGCCCGGACCATCCCAGGACTTCGCCATATTCACCCCAACACAGTTCGACAACGTTTACGTCATCACGGGATCAGACCACGAAGTCCCGCCATACGACCTATTCTGACACAACGCCATCAACAAGCTCACCGAATGCTCGCCGAAATCCTGTTCGCAGACCCTTGTTTTGGTGGAGAAATGTTGGTTTTACAGATGAGTTCAGGTTTAACATTTCCCATAGTGATCGGCATCAACATACCTATAGACGCGTGGGAGAACGTTATGCACAGGCCTGTGCCTTGGAGAGGAATCGGTATGGTGGTGGTTCCGTGATGATTTGGTCTGGGATAATAGCACGCCAAAGAACTCTTTTGGTGGTTGTTCAGGACAACTTAACTGGTGTGGGTTACAGGGATCAGATTCTTCGACCTGTGGAACACGTCATGGCCCTGGGTTAACATTCCAACAGGACAATGCCCGCTAGGGTTGCTATGGATTTCTTGCAATACCACAACGTTGACTTGTTAAAATTCACCAGATCTCTCCCCGATAGGTCATTTTCGGGCGAGAGATGGATCGACGTCTTCCTCATCCGCCAGATAGCGTCCTTGACCTTGCAACGGAATTTGAAAAATCTGGCTTGACATCCCACAAGCCTTCCTTGCACGTTTAATAGGCCCTATGCGTCGTCGATCCACTGCTGTTCTCAATGCCGATGCTGGACATAGCCGTTAGTGAGCTTGTGATTTGGTCGTTTGACCCCTGTCCCGCTTGTGGACTCCCGACGTGATTGTGATTGACTTTTCAGCTGAAATTCTCCCGACTTGTTATGATCTCATGACCCCTCCATTAAAGTTTATGTGTACCTTTGACATTGTTATCGTACTTATCAACTGGGATAATTTATTAAGTTTCTTTATGTGCCTAGTATAGTTTCATTCAAAATTCTTGGATTAATGTGCAGTAAAGTTCGAGTTTTTATGGATTTGGCCCGGCACACGTTTCAGCTGAAATTTCACTATTAGAAATTAGAGGAAAATATTGTTTTGTTACTCGTATACCTAGAACATGCCATTTCCGTCAGTGAGTCACTTTAATTTTACACCGCTTTTAGAAGTATTCCAGAAATATTACGGCAGTTCAACACAAGAAACGGGCTTCGCACCTGGTCCAGTTAGATAGATGTACTTTAGGCCAATTTGTCACTCTTGTTTCCTTTTAGGGGCACTGGAGTTGCCTTGTGGTTAAAGTGTTCGGTCGTTACGCCGAAGACACGGGTTCGATTCCCCACATGGGTAGAATGAGTGGAGTCCGATTCTGGTATTCCCCGGCCGTGATATTGCTGGAGAGCTGTTAGCAGCGGCGTAAATCAATTTTCACCCACTCACTGAATTCAGCTTACGGAAAGGGACGAGTATGCCCTCATTCAAATGCACGACCCGTGCGAAATGCACATAATGGAGATGTGAATCTTGGTCCCATAAAGCATTCGTAAAGTTAGGAACAAGTCGTAACTATAAAGTTTACAATAGAGATACGAATTTCGCAGAAATACTCTTTTTGTATCAGGATCCTGGTTGTGCAATCTTCGATCAGCAATTTCATAGGTTGTTCTTGAAATATGGGAGACTGAGCTATTCCCATGAGACCTGAATTCACATCAGAGTTGCGCCCCCTCGGCATTTCGGAAAACTATAATTGCTGGTTCGAATCCCGTTATATCACAAATGGGATTATCGGCACCATGCATGTGCATGTGTCATTTCGGGATTCCTTCCCACACGCCGCGATGAATGTGGAATTCTGTCCCAATTCAACCAACACATTCATTCACTCTGATTATGTAAACACGCTGTTTTTATTCCTTCCTATTCTTAATATGCAGCTGCCTTGACAAGACTCCTTCTTTAACATGTCCGATAGTAGGTCGCTTTGTTCGTATGTAAATACCCTAACTACAACTAAAACAGAACAAAAGCGGCACAGTGTGTAATCCTGATGTCTTTGTCCAAGTTTTTACCAAGTGACACATCCTGTCTCCCGGATCGTTTTTTATTGGGGAGCAACCAAACTGGCACCTTGTCTTAACTTAAACACACACAGAGATAAGTTCAGTTCTGGTGATGCACCTCATAAGCTTACCCTTTGTTGAAGAAAATAAAGTTTCATAGTGGCACTGCTTAAATAATCTTTATTAATTTCATATTCATTTTTATAGTCGCAACCGGAATTTTTATGAACGGGGCAAGACAAGGGTTTCTTCTTTCCCCATTACCATCACTGTCATGAGCAAATGTTTATTCTGTTTGGGTCGTTTAGAGGTAATGTGGACATTATCCAGTGATGCAGTTCTAAAACTCATTGTGAAATATCTGCAATAGCACATTGCCTTATACAGCGACACCGGGTATTGTTTCAGAGATTAAAATTTGAAATTTTCTGTTTACTCTTTCTTACTTATTACCTTTGTTATATTTATTATTATATCATTATTTAGTTATGTGCAGATTTAAAGTACCATATTCCAGTAAAGATCCGGAGTGGAATTGGTCTACTACAACCATGTAGAGGTGAGTAACTAGATCGGGTTGTCAGGCTTGCTGACTTGGTTGACACATGGCAACTTCTCCCAATTATGTAGATCTGCTGTTGATCACTGGACTGTATGCTTATTTACATATAGTTTAAATGATATGCGGCGCAAAACAACAAACGAACAAACCTAACCTGAGGAAACACCACGTGCTACACACTCCTCAAAGAGGGACAGGAGCGAAAAGCTCTGGAAATTCTAAGGAGTCAAATGAGGTCATCCATTCATTCAAGGATTGTGCCACCATGTCATAAGTATTTAAAAAAACCTGATGGCATTTCTCCCATTGAAATCAATCAATGCTTCAGTCCCATAGACAGCTGGCGCAGACAATAACTACTCCGACCATCCAAATGCGTCCACAAGGATACTATACATGTAGTCGACCTAGAGGTCAATCATCCGTGAGGTGGTAGATTGTTGTCGTACACTGACGGCGTTTCTCGATTATCTACAGGTCGTCTGGCTGTGATACTTCTGAATTGTGCAGCAAACAAACAAACACACGCACAAACAAAAACAAAAAACACAAACAAACAAATGAACACTATGATTGTCTAATATGCTACTGTCTCTAAGTTTCGTAATCTTTCCTCTCTATATACCTAAATACACTTTTGCCGCCGTCTTTCATAGTTAACGACTGTGAAGGAGAGGGTTAGAATGTACCTTCCAACCCAGGCGACAGACGGATCGGGTGGTCAGACTCACTGACTTGGTTGACACATACCATCCCATCGATCGATGTTCATGCTGTTGATCACTGGAATGCCTGATCAAGACTCAGTTGTTTACAGATCGTCGCTATATAGCTGGAATATGATTAAGGCTGGGTTTACACTACGACCGTTTTTTTTCATGTGTCGCGTTGTATTGGGTTGCTTTGAGTTATGAATGGCGATTGTTCATTCACACTACATGCGAAATCGCTTTGCCCAACGCCTACGATTTGTACCAAAATATATGCCAACTGGCTGCTTTCTATTTAATCACTGCATTTGTACTTGCAATTTCAGTTGACTTTGTTGATTGATTCAGAAAGCAATGCAACACAACATGGTTGACAAGTTCAAGGCAAGTAACAGGAACGTACATATGCAAAATATTACTTCTGTTATATATACTGAACTACAAAAGAAAGGTCGCACTTTTCAAAGTCATCTTACTCACACCTGATGTGGAATTTGATATGTTGACTCACAGTTTATGCTATTGTAACATTACAAATATGGCATTGACCATTCATAACACATCATTTTAAAGAAATGAGATTTATGAGTAGGATTCAAACTCATACCCTTTCCGTGAACATGGTAATGCTCTCGAACGCAACTTTCTGAAAAGCATGATGCACGTGCAAATCCCTGGTCTAGTGGGTATAAAAAGGACCCCAAACCATCATCCTGTCATTCGATTCCTGATCACTGTCAACATCCCACGTTTGACTCGAAATCAGAGGGAACAAGCCATCGGACGTCTTCACGCTGGTCAACGTCCACGTGTCATTGCCAACGACTTCAACTGTAGTGTTCTGACAGTCGAGAGACTGCGGGAGCGGTACAATGCAACCAACAGCACTAACGAACGTCAGCGCAGAGGCCGTCCCAGGGTAACAACAGCACGTCAAGAGCGCCATCTTCATCGGGAGCACTTGCAGGACCGCTTCCGCACAGCGACAGAATCGGCTCGAGCGACTGTTGGAACCCACAACAGACCCATTTCTGCAGCAACAGTTCGTCGTCGGCTGAGAACTTTCAACCTGGCCTGTCGACGTCCTGCTCAGGGTCCTGTCCTGACAGTTCGACATCGTCGGGAACGTCGTCTGTGGACCCAACAACATCGGAACTGGCGCTATCAGCAGTGGAGGACTGTCATCTTTTCAGACGAGAGTCGTTACTGCATATCCGTGGCAGATGGCAGAGCTAGAGTTTGGAGAAGGAGGGGTGAACGGTACATTGATGCATGTCTTATGGAGAGGGACTCGTGGGGAGGACCAAGCATCATGGTTTGGGGTGGCATTGGACTGAACCACAAACTTGGACCCCAGGTCTTCCAGAATATTGGTCCAGGTCGAGGAAATGGAGTGACTGCAGTCCGTTACATCCATCAAGTGTTAAGACCGCACGTTGTGCCACATTTCGCCCGTCATCCAAACCACGTGTTTCAACAGGATAATGCACGTGCTCACACAGCCAGGATAACGAGGGACTTCTTCCAACAGCGGAACATCCGCACATTGCCCTGGCCTGCTCTAAGTCCAGATCTGAACCCAAATGAGCACCTGTGGGATGAAATTCAGAGAAGGATGAATGACCTTCGACCAAGGCCGACAACTGCTGCAGAACTCACGGCAGGTTTTCTTAGAGTGTGGAATGCTATCCCCATGGCCTTGATCAACCACTTGATACACTCCATGTATAGGCGTTGCATGGCAGTTATCAAACGCAAATGGTGGCCACACACGCTACTGACTTCAACCCTGAATGTCAAGGACATGACCTCATCATGTGGCACCATGTGTTGTCAGACTTGTTTCTGGAGTACTTGTTAATCAACAGGACAAAACAGTTCCTTCAATTTCAACTTTAAATAAGAAATATGTTTCCACATAAATGAAACAGTTTGCAATACATACATGTACGACGTTTCTTTTGTAGTTCAGTGTATATTGTTCAAGAATGCCAGTGGTTGAGTATAAACTGTTACTTGATATCAACGAAGCACTCCAAAATGCGTGATAATCACTCACCTCATTTTTTCATCCACGTGGGTCTTCGGGAAAGTCCCTGTTGCTCGTGCAAAATATGACGTCATCGATAGGAATTCCCATGCGATTTCCCTTGCGTTGCGTTAAAAATAGGTGCAGCACCTATTTCCAACGCGACGCGACGCAATGCAACGCATTGAAAAGTCTGTCGTAGTGTATTGCAATAAATTAAATTACATGAGGTGCGTTTTTTTTGTACGCAACGCATGACGCATCGCATCAAAAAACGGTTGTAGTGTAAATCCGGCCTAAGTGCGGCGTAAAACTAAACTCACTTATAGTGTCGGAGTCACGTCTCTTAGATCTGCCAGAAATCGGTGACAGTGAGGACTGCTCTCGTAAGTTGTCCAGGTAACGTTTACCACCACAGTATCATACGGTAAATACTGTGCCGTGACAAAAGAAATCCCATGTGAACCAGCAAATGATAGCCACGAAGAAAGAGAACGCGATTATGTCTTGTTTACCTGGCATTGTTCACATGACGTGAATGAGTTTTTAATGACGACCAGCCCTTTGGCGTTATTTGACAGTAATTGTAAAGTTCAAATCTAACTGTACCATGTCCTAGAATCCGGGGCCTAATGCAGATTCACGTGGCTTCTACCAAGTAAGCTAAACGCCAAATGAAACGTTTCCCTCCTACCTGGATTACTAAAGATTTATCAAAGATATATTAGAAGGCGTTAATATACCAGAAAACTTACCAAGACAGCTTTATGGAAATCGCGGAAATGCCTCAAATGCATTGAATTTCATATCTTCCTTTGCAGAAGAGTTAAATTGCGTTATTTTCGCCTAGGCCGAAAAAGCCAATAGCAGTGATTTTGGATGCCCCTAAAAAGGGTTGAAATAAAACGTTACTGATTTTCGTTAGTGGAAACGAGTTGATATTGTGAAAAAGTGTTTTGGGGACATTTAAAATTATCTTTGTTGACATTTTCCAATTTTCTGTTTACGCATAGCAATATCAATCGCCAAAATGTAGTGATATTTAAGCAGTATTTTAATTCATTTCGCATGCAGAATGAACCTGTAGGGCATAAAGAAAGCAAAGTATACATGATATGATACACAATATGACAAGATTAAGCGCTGAAGAGAAATAAAGTCTTTGGGATGAAGCAAATGGGGTCGACATACAATGCAACACAGACGGTTAAGACGGTTATAAGACCTACTCACGATTACTCTGTGCTTACTCAGTGCTACAGACAGACAGGGGTCACCGTAGACAGACCAAGAACTGGCCGTCCACGCATCACAACGCCAGCTGAAGTTTGTACCTCCGGCATTAAGGAAGGAGGGAAACGTTTCTTTTATTGTTTAGTGTATACTGTGTACACGAGGCTGCAGAAGTAAATCTCCAGCCATTATTTTTTTCATAAATGAAGATACTTCCAAACAAAAATTCAAGACAAGAAGTACACGAGATTTGTTTTTTGCAAACCTACTTATATCTTGAAATCGTCAGTTTCAACGACAGCGTCAACAAGTGTCAACGTCAGCGTAAATGTCAGCGTCAACGTCAACGTCAGCGTCAAAGTCACTTAATCGTCAACGTCAGTCACGTCTATGTCAACGTCAAAGTTCACGTCAACGTCAAAGTAACGTCATTCACTACGTAAGCATCCAAGTCACGTCAGCGTCAACGTCAGCATAAATGTCAGCGTCAACGTCAAAGTCAATCTGAACGTCAACGTCAACGTCAAGGTCACTTCACCATCAACGTCAAAGTCAAGTCAACGTCGGCGTCAACTTCAAAATTATAATTAAGAATGGAACACTTACAGTCAGTGATGACACTAGGTGTTCCCTTAGCCATTTACAATATTGCATAAAAGAACGCTTGTGCCCCCTGTCTAACAGCAATTTTAGGACGTTGCATGTAAGTAAACAAGACAATTAAGTACTGGATCAAACAATCCGGTGACACAATACCACTTTGCTTTTGTCAATAAATATATTAGTACTTAATTACTTATTGTGTATACAAGTGCAGATATTCACCTGTGTACAAACAAAGATTGCTTGAAAAAAAGTGCTCTCAATTTCTCACAAAATGGCCGCCACATATACTAAGGGTAACAAATAAGGGACACATGAAAGCGCGTGTTGCTTCTTTTTTGCAGGTTTCTTCACACTTTCGCATCGCAGTGTGCCTGAGAATCACAGGTCATATGGTGGGACGTTAGCTCTGTCACGAAGTGGTGTTCCCTTACTTTTTTTCCTCAGTATAGATACGTATTTTGCAATAGCTTGCAACAGCTGCCTGCCACAAGACTGGATATTCAGGTGTGTAATGACAGAAGCCTATCGGCTTGTCACATATTGTTGTGTGTACATCAGCACAAGGGACATATTGCAATATGCATATTGCATATGCAATATGCTGTAATTATCCTGTGTATATCGCCCAGTTATCCGCACGGTGCCACTAGGGGTATGTGGAGCTTACATGATGCCTCGGGGGACAGCAGACGATACACAAAATCCACACACCGACTGCTACAGTTTCGCGTTAATCAAGTAATGAAAAACTAATGACATAAAACTACAGCAGTATTGTTTGATATATCGTAACGACCCCGATATTTCTCAGTATATTATACCTTCACTGGTTTACAAATAGAAAACCAGTGAGTGTAATTCTACGCTAGCTTGAGCAACTTTCAAGCACCAGAGAGGGGACATCTAGAGATATGAACATGTGGACTGGTGATGAATATCTCTGTTGAAGATATCAACGTTCCAGTTTTGCCCGAATGTAGACGTACGTTGCACTTCAAACGTGCCAATCAAATACGACGCACGCACGTTGGTACGCAACTTAGAAATTTCAAACACACACTGTGCATCCAAACACTGCCTGACCTTAAACAGCGTTGACTACAATAGTGTAATTAAACAAACAAACAAATCCGTAAGCACTGTTTTTCAAAACAAAGTTTGAAGACACCACCTGATTTTTTCCAGTGCAAAAATGCAGGACTTTGCAACGAACATGACGTTAAAGATCCTATCGGATAGTGTTCCAAACGAAAAGGCTAACAGTGAACTACTTTTACAAAGAACACGCTTAATACGGACTGACGAATGTGACGAGACGTTGTTTTCATATTAGGCACTTGTGGTCAAATACGTCAATGTTTTGAGACATTAGGCTAAATAAAAAAGTGAAATGTATCTCGGGCATCTGCGCGTCACTTGTATTTGTAGGCGTAACATTTTTTTTATTGCCATTTAAAAAATCAGTTTTGACTTGGCGCGTCCCGATCATCCGTTTGTCCACTATAAGAATCAATGTCTTTAAGAACGAATTTGACTGAATCTACAATTCATTAACACGGGCTAAACATTCCAAGACGTATTTCTGAGAGAAACAAATGCGTACTCCCCTCGTCCCTCTTTTTTTCAATAATTTTTTTTTCAAAAATGTGCCCGAGAAACATTTAACTTTTTTATGCACCTTTATTCAAAATGAGTTGGAGGCGAAATTGTAGTGATAATTTTCTTTTACATTGGCCAGGGTGAGGTCAGATAACATTTCAACTTCTGGAGCCAATTTTGTGAAAGGTGGCGAAATGTATGCCGATCTAAACACGTCTGCAGACACTCTTTCACACTCACGGAACTGACAGAGTGTTGGAGTTCACACGTGGCTGTGACACGAAACTGGCAGTATTACCTAAGTATTACTGGAAGTACCATCCTTCCTCTTATACATTTCTGTGCGACTCCCCGCGTCTACCTCACAAACACACATATACACCCCATGCATTATTTAAGCACAGCCCTATTTTGAAAACAGTATGGTCTCCTGGGTCTCCAAAATCTTCTAGATCTTGAAGATCTCGGCTTCCTGTATCTCTGTATCGTATAGACCTTCCAGGTCACCTCGGCCTCCGGAAGTCCTAAATGTTCTAGATCTTGCAGATCTCTTCGGTTTCATGAATCCCTAATATTCTAGACCGAGTAGACATCCTTGGTCACGTGAATCTCTGTGGACCTTCTAGATCACCTGGGTCTCCGGAAGTGCTGAAAGTTCTAGAATTTTTAGATTTCCTTGTTCTCCCGAATTCCTGCATTTTCTAGATGTTGAAGATGTCCTGAATCCCTGAATCTGAGTATCCGATCCCTTTGGTGTTTAGATCCCCGTGGTCTCCTGTCCTGAATTCCTGCTTGTTCTAGATCTTCTTGATCTTCCGAATTCCTGAATCTTCCAGATAATCTATATCATGTCGGACTTCCGAATCTCTCCCCACCCACCCTACAATTCCATCACACCAGATCTCCCCCTGCCCATCACACTAGATCTGCCCCTTTGTAGTTCTCACTGTTCCTCTGGTCTGACGGATCTCCCCCTGACCATCACACTAGATCTGCCCCTTTGTAGTTCTCACTGTTCCTCTGGTCTGACGGATCTCCCCCTGACCATCACACTAGATCTGCCCCTTTGTAGTTCTCACTGTTCCTCTGGTCTGACGGATCTCCCCCTGACCATCACACTAGATCTGCCCTTTTGTAGTTCTCACTGTTCCTCTGGTCTGACGGATCTCCTTTTCCCTTCTCCAAGGTATTGATACTTACTTCAGTGTAACACAACTTCACCCAGTGAAACGTAGAATACCGAACGTATTGTCCATGACCGTTACAAAACGACTGAAGCTCAGTCAAACTCCACTAAATGTCAGCTAAGTCTACTACATTTTGACAATGGTAAGTATGTGTACATATACACGAAAAACATAAACCCATTGCAATGATGTAAAATCCTTGCTTTCAAAAAGATTTTCATGGTTCTATCATTGTAACAAACATGCTGAAGGAAACAGCTGAGACATAATGCCGCTGTCTACTATACAGCATCAAGCACATCTTTATTCGCAGCATCTCTTTGTTATCATGGGCGACGTGGCTGACGGGTACACCTGTCAACTTGTCAGCATCCGATGTGACGTATGTGAGGATGCAAGGTTTGTATTTGTATTTGCATAGCATATTCAAAAGGCAGATACAGACAACACTTAACTCTTGTGAATTTGTAACGATTGTTCTTGTTTGTACAATGGATGGACAAAGGCATAATATGTATAGTTCGTAACACTTAACCATCAGTAATATTAACATGACATTTATTTCTGAGTGGCTTGTAGGCGAAGTGAAGATGATGATGATGTTGATGATGATGATGATGATGATGATGAGGAGGAGGAGGAGGAGGATGCATTAGGTATACGATGGCATGTTTCAACCATGTCAGCGATTCTGAGCACCCGATCCCGCTAGTCGCCTCTTACGACAACCATGCGTAACTGAACATTAATTCTAACCCGGATATTCACGGGTGGAGACAAACAGGGCATACTGAAGATCAATCTAAGCGGGATCTTCGCGGTTCTAAGACGCCACATGCGCTTCAGTGTGGGCCAGGACGGCAGGGTGGCCTAATGGTTACAGCTTTCGCCCATCAAAACTCCAATTCCCCACGCCGTCTTCCGCGCCGTGATATTGCTGGAATATTGTTGAACAAGGCGTACAAACGTTCACTCGCTCGGGGTTGGTCAAGACCAAACGCTGAGAAAATCCTTCATGCGAAGATGATGGACATTGTCACCCGCTTCTCCGCGATCCCACTTGCTTACGCAGTCACTGTTATTTGTGACCTGATTTGTGACCTGTGTGGTTTACACAAAAGCACCTGTCACTTTCTTCAAGTACTTTGAAGTGCCCGCTTTGTAATAAACGTGAAAACAATCTCCTAATTGTCATGAGATCATCTGTTATTTTGATTTAGCTCCCAAATTAGCTCCTGGAATGTTGAAGGAATCAACCTAAAACTTCAGGATGTTAACCTCACACTGTGATCCGCGTGCGTTTCAGATAGAACCCAATTTGTATTCATATCAAGAATAGTCTTCTGTCACGTGACTAAGCGGAAGTGCGACAAGCGGTCTCTGACACGACATGAGGTCGATTGTGAGAGGTCGATGAGTACACGTCATAACGGTCCGCTGAATATGCAGGACATACACTTCAACACGATTTGTATTGCAAAATTAAGATGCGTTGACAAAACCTTCTTAAAACATTTTATTTGTAGTTCAAGATTTAGAACAAGGGATATTTTTCAATAAAACCGGAAATGTATCTACCTTCGTTTAAAAATTACGTTCTCTAAAACCTTTTTGTTAAGCACAGTTTGTATCTATGTTGAGACATTCAGGCGAAACGGCGAAAGATCGTTTATAGTACATCATTATAAACTTATAATATTACAATAATCTGCCCATGCCTAGAAGAAATAAATAAACAGCGACTACCCTGGTTAAATGTTGTGTTTCAATCACGAGAGCAGTTCTGCAAACCTAATTTACCGATTGGTACAACGAAATAAAGTCCGTTATTAAATTCTATGATGATAATGCAGAACATAGGAAACGTAAATTAGATATAGACGAATGAATGAATATTTTTTTCAGTTCCATGTGTGTTTCATCATTTATCACGACCTATTTATTGGTACCACGTCACAATTTAATTCTGACTCTCAAACAATGTCCGCCTTGTAGACACCTTTTGACAAATAATTTAACACAATTAAACATGCAGTTGTTATGATTATGTACTTTGGATGAAAATATAAAAAATGGTTTTTTTTAATAACTTAAAATTTAAACTCGCTCGCCCGTGCGTGAACAGTGACATGAATGTTTGAAAGCATGTTTATAAGTATCATACCACACGTCCAAATCGTAACAAATGCTTGTAAAAATCGGATTAGCCAAATAAACTATAATAGTGTTAATTGTGTTTTCTCTCGCTTTTAAATGGAACGACGACGAAAAAAATATAAAAAGGTTCCTTTTGTGGGGAAAACTGGAACATGTTTATCAAGCCCAGATGAGACATTCAGAAAAGTGAAACACACAGAGCAAGAGCAAATATATACTAATTTTTAGAAATCACTGATCTAAGCATGTTTAAATTCTATCAATTTATTTGACATAGAAAATAAAGGAACAGAAAACAAGTGGACGGAGGTTAAATCTCTGAAAATACACTTACGTACAAAAGAGAGTGCTTGTGAAGATCCGCTTTTTTGTCGTGATTATTTTCCAACAAACCCAGCCACAGTGGTACATGACAATATAATGATACACAATTTAACATCAATAGACACTCAAGGTAGCCGATACTAGATTAGGTAAATAAATTATTTTCTTCACAATTCTTTTACAATTTCAGTGCATTTGACAAGGTATTAAGAAATTTAGCGAGGTTTTTCAGTCGTTTTGGTTTCTTAATTGAATATAGCCGTATTATCAGGTTTGGTCATGTATAGAAATACTTGGGGATGTACATGGTCCACTGCTGAAGAAGAGGTTCACATTTGAAAGTAGTGGAACTCGTCCCCAACAGCCGGAGAATCGCAAAGTCTACAGTCTATTTGCCCTAAGAGTGTTGTACCAGCGTCCTGTCTCTGGCGGTAAATTGTGGTTTGATAACTTAAATCTATATATAGATTTAGGAAGGAAGTAGTTCTCAAAGCATAGATTGTCATTAATATTTTGGTAAAATTTTCATTTCCGACCTAGACGCTAGTTTACAACGCCATTTTTTGCAAATATTGGTCTTGCAGTATTGTTTCTACTTTTGAAACCAACACTTCTGAAGAACATTGGAATGAGTATTCATATTCATAAATTTCTGAGAGTCCACATTTATCTAAGATCTCTTCGACACATTTAAGCCATTTCAGTTTAAGTCAAGTGTTGTGGAGATGAAGATATAATGAAAATGGATGAAAGTGTAATTTGTATTTCTGTTAGACACCTTCCATTTCAATGGAACTTGATTCCAAGATAAGTATAGCTATCGAGAATTTCAATGGGCTTGTTATTCTTTGGATGTTTGGAGGGACCACTTCCAAAGACAAATATTAGCTGATGTTGTTGATCATCTACTTGTTGTAAGTTAATTCCGGTACAATATTTACTATAGAGAAACGATTTAGGTGAATAACGGGATCGGGTGGCCAGTCTCACTGACTTGGCTGACACATGTCACCGTATACCAGTTCCGTGGATCGATGCTCATGCTGTTGACCACTACATTTTCGGGTCCACACTCGATTACTTACAGATCGCGGCCATATTGCTGGAATATTGCAGACTGTGGCGTAAAACTACACTCACTCACTCATAAAACAATGTAAACACATGTTGTTTTGAGATAGTTTGCTGGCAAACAACGCAAACAAATACCTCGGATATTCGAAAAATGACAATTTTGCTATTGCTACATTAAAGACTTTCAAAAAGCAGAAATGGATGGGCGAAGGGGTATTTAGTTTGAGATGAGACTATCAGTACTTACTGATGTGGCCATTGACATGTATAACCATATACACTTCCTCTCCAAAGTTTATACTCATTTAAAACACTAAAACCTATTATCAATCTGACCTTGGCATGTGCAAGGACCTTGGATAGTGATGTATGAACAAAACGGTTTGCTGGATATTGCGGATTGTTTATTATAATGTCAATGTAGAACACGAATCGTATCTACACCCAAATGATGACCCCGTGTTTTGCTGACCATTTTAAGGCTGACTACGTGCAATGTCAGGGCTTTAGCGTAGTTCAGTCCCTTTAGTGGACCAGAATCCGATAACATTTGGAAGAGGCGAAGATGACTGACCACTAATTTAGTGCAACTCTTGCAGCTATAAATGAAAGCTACAAATACCTTTATCATCAGATGTCTACTAAAAGGAACCCATTGTATTGTTATCAACACATCCTGGGGCGGGGTGGTAAAAGTGTTCGCTCGTCTCGCCGATCACCCGGACTCGGACTCGATTCCCCACATAGGCACAATGTGTGAAGCGTATTCCCGCTGTCCCTAAAAGCGGCGTAAAACCACACTCATTCTCTCACTCTCAACACATTCTGTGCCAGTGATAAAGAAATGTTCAGTCTTTATCTAGAACGTGTGACAAACACGTGCAAAGACATGTCAGTTTACCACGCACGCACGTCTGCAGGAACATAATCGTAGGTAATATTAGGGAACTTTGTTGTTAAACAGACCTCATCTAACAACTTTTGGAACTCCAGACGATTGTTGACTGTGAAGTCTTCGTCAAACACATGCTTCATTCTACCTAAACACATGAAACGTACATATTAAATGTACATTATAAGACGTGAAATTTTGGAGTCGTTTCCATAGGAGAATGCAGACGCCAACCGAATGCAGACGACATGCAGCTGAACAAAACTTTCTCCCAGTGCTACTTCTACTCACGATGCTGTTTCACACTTTGCGAGGATATAAAAACTTAGATGTGTCAGAACTAGTTGTATCTGAATGGGTCAAGGAGTGAAAATCTTTTCGTTGGTTCTCAGAACGAAAGGTTCAGACTGGGAATTGCATTTTGGAGACCATCGTGTTTCTTTGCCGTCATGGGACAAGAACAACGTATCACCTGCAGGTTCCTTTGTCTTGTCTTCCAGCCTCTTCCCGTTCAGCCGCCTCCCTACATATCTGATCTGATTAAAGCCTCCATACCAGCAAGAACTCTACGTTCCCAAACCAAAGCCCTGCCCTATGTTCCCATTGTATAGATACCCTGGTATAGGGACAGAACATTGCCATATCCAGTCATTAAAGCCTAACTGGAAATCCTTAAAGTTTATTTCTGGCGGCCATCGTGGACGCCATCTTGAATGTTTCGGAAAGTGGGCAGCAAAAATATGATTTACCATGATATTTCCCAGCACTTTGCAAAGCTTCATACTTATTCCGACATGAAAGGATCAACGTCAAAATCAGACCTAGTCAACTGCATTAGACCCAGAAACGGAAAGACTGTGAATCATTGTCATCGTTTGAGATCCAACTCAAAACCCTCCTGTTCAGCCTTACCTCTTCTGCGTAACTTCTCCTCTCCTCTCATCTCATTTTTGGCGTGTGCGCTCAGAGCACGTGCAGTACACGGATTCAAAGCGTTTGAGTGGATTATTTTTTTTATCTTTTGGGTACAATGTTGTACGTTCATAGAATAAATCGTGGTTTATTTCAGTTTCAAAGTGGTCTGTGGCATAAACTCCCAACAAACCGTAATAAAGGGGTCCTGTTAAACTATTCGTATTAACATATCGCGAATACTGACATACAAGGTTATATCATACTTGATGTGGCCGTTCACACAACTTCGGTTCCCACGAAGTAAACCCTTTGCCCCATCGAATATATTTTAGGCCTAAAAATTCGCGTGTGTCGAACTTTGTTTAACTTGAACTGTTTGCGTTCCTTCAACATCTTCACAACAGTATTTGACCGTATAAACGTTCCCCAAACGTTCTCGAAAACGTTCTCTCTACTGTTGTTACTACCAGGCACCGCGCAATGTTATACAATTTACAATAAAATTCTTTTCACGTGCCAGTTTCTACCATCTGCTACCAGTTCATCGTAGTCAACCAGCCACTTTCTGAAGAAAATCTGTCCCCGGCAAATTTACGAGTAAGGAATCTTTACCTCTTAAACAGTGACGGCTTTAACACAAATGTCGTTTACGAGATTGTCTATCTTTTACGACAACCATCTGTGTACAATGGATGCTGTTTTCCGAATATTGACAGAATAAAGCTCGATATTGTTTATGCCACCTTTGACCAACAAATAGACCTCGACTCATAAAAACAAGACAATCAAAGAGAATGTACGCACACCATGTCACTTCCAGCGAACCAGTCTGGCGTCAGGAACTAAGATACTATCACAGTGAAGCTACCATGTCTTACAATCGGCGATGTCTGTGCCCGGAGGCACATTAAGTCGACTGCAGCGTGGAAGGCCCTGTGGTAATTTGGCTGAATTACTTGATGTCGTAATCAGACTGGATAGCAGTTTACATGCAATTCACCTGTGTGTTATATTTCTGTAGCCGTTGACACTTCTTTTCATTTCCTTTTCTTTATATTTTTTATATTTTGTAAAAATACACCAACTTCATGTCCGGGGTCTAACGGTGCGTCTACTGATGAATAGATAGGTTAAGAAAGTTTTCTTTCTTGGGTCACCAGGATTTATGTATATGGTGATGACACTTATTGTGACTGCAGTGGCCTTGGTTAGAATCTGGCGCAAACCACGCATAAGCATGTTCTTAGCATCTTAATGTGAATATAATCATAAGATATATGTGCTGACAGTATGTTGATAAGATAAGATAAGATAAGCATGTAGTAAATGTGTGTCTATGAATCAGAATAACTATTCTCGAAACGTTCGTAGCCCTATGAATTCTTAATTTGATCGTAGCCAATATGATAAAAATGGGTTTAAGAAGTCCGCGGGGCTATGAACGTTTTGAGAATGGCTACCCTGTATCGGATAGTTACAAAACCAGAGTTCGTGAACAAGTAAGCCCCACTGCCCCTCTGAATGCACAGGTCGCAAACGCACGCAAGAGCATCTCAAGTGTTAAAGAAAACAACAATATGAACTCACGGTACAAATTAAGACCCGGATATACACCGGACAGGCCTTTAAGCCGAATTCAAAAATTTCTCGAAGATTTTGTCCATCATTGTTACTCATGAGAGGACTGAATATGGGGATGTTGTGAACAATGTCCCCCAAACGTTGTCTGCAACATTGTGCCTTAATGTTATAGACACAGCGCTAGAAATAAAATTGTGACGAATGTTATAACGAGGGCGATAGCAATGACACCTATAATTAATTGTAAACCAAAAGTCACTGTGTTCTGTAATCTGATTGGTTGAAAAACATGATCAAATGGTATTAGATTCCCGGAAACTGCAAGACTATTCACTGCGTATTTACACGTAAACAAATTGTTTTGTTGTGTCGTCAACAGTGGTGACGTCATTCAAATCATATTGTGACGCCGTCGGTTCCAAATGCATTCCCGTGCTTCAAATACTCAATAACACCCGTAAATTGGCCAACACATGATGTTTATCTCCTAATTTGAGAATCGAAACAAAGTTTTCTGTGAAACAGGGGTGGCCTAGTGGTTAAAGCGTTCGCTCGTCACGCCGAGGACCTGGGTTCGATTCCTCACATGGATACAATGTGTGAAGCCCATTCCGGGTGTCCCTTACATCAATATTGCTGGAATATTTGCCAAAAGCCGTAAAACCCACTCGCTTCCAACAAATACACAAAACTATCAAACACATGTCGTGTACATCTATAAACTTCATCAAAATGTCTCGACATTGAGACTCTCGTATGGTAAAAACATTTCTAAATGTCAGTGTCCCTTTAAGGGCAAACATTCAACAATGTTTTCAAATGTGAAGCGGAAACTACATCTCCATGCGTTCCTTTAAGGTCAAACATTCAATATAGAATTCAACGTCTTGCCCTTTCTTGCTCTTTGTTGCACTTGTCAAGGGAATTTGATCTCAGTGAGGTCACTCGATCTGTCGGTTATAAAACTAGAACAAAAGAAATATGACATTCATGCCAGTGCAAACCTGCATGTCACATGCCAGCATTGACATGTACTTAACAGTTAGCACTCTGTGTGGCTTGGCTTCATGATGTGGGTGGTGCTTCCTGCTATCGATCGTTGTTAGCTTCAGGTTTAAGGGGCGGTGCTGTGGTTAAGTAGTGAAGCCGTTCGCTCGTCAACCCCACGACCCGGGTTCAATCAGAGGATGGGTACTTAGTGTGAAGCCAATTTCGGATGGGATTTTGCTTAGAAATTGTGAAACAGTACTCACACATTTGATGCGTCATGTTCAAGGATACTTCACTTACATACAGTACGCAGAATAACGATGCGCGTGTAGGAATGAGACACGAATAGAAGTTTGTTTGCAGGTCTATGTTTGTTGTTTAATGCCGCACTTAGCAATATTACAGCTTTATGGCGGTGGTATGAAATTAGTCCAGTCTGAACCAGATAATCAAGTGATCAAAAGTATAGGCGTCGAAGTGGTATACGATGACATGTGTCAACCAAGTCAGTGAGTCTGTCCACCCGATCTCGTTAGTCGAGTTTTACAACATCATGGATTACTGAAGATCAGTTCTAACCGGATCTTCATGGGTTCCCGAGAAAGGAGAAACAGTTGAGAAATTTGTTAAAGCTTTGTTCGTTTTTGCATGCAATAGTTTGTTTTGGGTTCACGTTGGGTAACTTAAATATTTCGGCTCACACAGTTCTTGTGGAGTAGCGTCGGCTTATTTGGTAATGGAGAAAGGGTTTGTCTTGTTTTACATGGCCCTACTCAATGACGCGGTCCTGGGTGGGGCTGTCAGTGTCTGGATACCAGCTGAACGAGATTTCGAGGGTATGGTGGGACACGCGTCTACGTCTCCGTGAAGTCACCCTTCAGGATGTCGTGGTTGGGGACGACGTTCACTCAGCCAGGATCGTCGTGACAAACACACCTGGCATGAAAGGACCGTCAGTGGTCAGTTGTCAAGTCTGACCCTTTGTCTTTTACCGCAGGTCAAGATATGAAGACAATATCGTCGTTTCCATCCGCACTGCACGAGATTAAATTCACCTGAGTAGAAACATAAAACTGCCAGCTGTAACAAACAAGAAAACAAGAAACCGTTATGAGACGATGGCCGCCGCTTTGCTTTGAACCTTGAGTTCCAGTCTTCCGGCGACTGTTGTCTCGTAACGTTTTGATAACACTTGTAAAGTTTGGTTAAGTATTTATGTTATTTATAATATTCGATTACAATACCCCAGCTAGTCACAATATATGGGCCCGTCAACAAGATCTGAGATTAGGGTCATTAACAGCATATTATATACTACAACTGGTTCTTTGTTGTTCAACGCCACACTGAGCAATATTCCAACTATATGGTGGCGGTTTGTAAATAATCTGAATCCCACAATCAAGTGATCAACAGCATGAGCATCGATCTATGCAACTGGCATACGATGACATGTGTGAACCAAGTCAGCTCCCCTGACCATCCGGCCTCGTTAATCGCCTCTTGCGACAAGCATGGGTAGCTGATGACCGGTGCTAACCCGTATCTACACAGGTTTTATATGATACACTTAACATGTTGGATGTTATCTTAGTTCTCGGTCCTTGAGAGTGTGTCAGTGGGTGAGCTGGGCTTAATGTCGCAATACAGTCAGTCAGCAGTTGGGTGGACGCAAGGTCCGTTTTACAGGGTAAACATTCATTAACTGAGCGGATCCGTCACTACCTCCGGCTGTATTTCTATAAGCCATGATATAACTGGATTACCTTTCACGGCTCGAAACACTCTCGCTCGCTCACGCACGCACGCACACAGGCACGCACGCACGCACTCAGTCACTAACTCTGTCAGACTCATACAAGATTTGACGAACAATGCAAGGATGACTCCAATGAGAAGCTATAGTGACTCACGCCACATTCAGCAATATTCTTCGACAGCAACCTCCAAATAGCATGAACAAACAGAACCAGTGATTAATAACAACAATCTCCAGATTACATCCTGGTTACGTCAAGAACTGTTGACCATGCTAGAACGTCAATCTTCAAGGGCTGCTATATCACAGTCACTGAGCGACTGAGCTTAGTTTTACGGCGCGTATATTATTGGAAAAATCAGGGAGAGAAACCAAAAATTGGCTTCACACATTGTACCCATGTGAGCGAACGCTTAACCAGTAGGCTACCCCACCGCCCTATATAAGTTATTGTAAGTGACTTGGTACATGGGTATGTCATCAGACATAACAACCACCGTCTGACAGTTCTTGCCCTGGCCAGCTACCTGTATACGAAATTGACACCTGTATTAAGCGTGCTTTCAAGCCGTCGGGAACCGATCAAACATCACACCACCCTAATCAAGACTCACAACACAAATGTCCACACAACACTTCTATGTGATATCAATATCATCACTTGTGGACACTGTCTCGGTTGTCCAGGCTGGGACACGTCGGGCTTGCTGTAACAACTGACCAACGAGGCGACGCATTACCTCTTGTCTGCGCAATGTGTACAGATGAAAGTATGTCAATATTGTGAAACGTCTGGTGATAAATAATTCCAGATAGGAATGAGTGATCGAGTTTAGTTTTACGTCGTACTCAGTAATAGTCAAGCTGTTTTCTATGTCTTACATAAGTAAGAACTGGAAGGGACGTGTTATTTAAATAATTATTATCGTATTTATATTCACGAGTGGGTGAATACAGTTTTACACCGCGATCAACAATATTACGGCTGTTTTTTTCAAAAATCGAGTCTGTATCTGACAATCCAGTGAACAATAGCAAAAGCAACGATCTACGCAGGCACGGTTGACCACCCGATCCCGTTAGTCGTCTCTTGGGACAAACATAGTTTGCTGAAGTCCATTTCTAACCCGGACCTTCATGGATCTCCTATATGGGTGGTGAGGGGATCTAGTGGTTAAGGTGTTTGCTCGTCACGCTGAAGACCCGGGTTCGAGTCCCTACATTGCTACAAATTGCAATGTGTGAAATCTAATGGTGCTCCCCGCTCTGATGATTCTGGAATATTTCTAAAGAGGCGTAAAACTAAACTCAAAAATTCAGCATGAGAGGTATCCTTGGAACTGTAACTTAGGTTCGATGCCGCATTGGACCCGTGAATGTCCCCGAGTTGAATAGGCCTTCAGCAACCCATGTTTGCCATAAAAGGTGACCATGCTTGTCGTAAGAGGGGACTAACGGGATCGGGTGGTCAGTCTCGCTGACTTGGTTGACACATGTCATCGGTTCCCAATTGCGCAGATCGATGCTCAAGTTGTTGATCACTGGATTGATTGTTTATTTACAGACCGTGCCATATGGCTGGAATATGGCTGAGTGTGGCGTAAAACTAAACTCACTCACTCACTCACTCGATGCCGCATTGAAAGGAAAACGGTTTGAAGCCGCTTTTAGCAGTATTCCATCAATGCCACGGACCGCCACACTATTCCATGTAGGAAATCATACCCAGACCTCAACTACTGCTCTGATATACCGTCATGTAATATATACATAAGGGAAAAAGTAAGAAATCACATGAAAGCAGAAGTGTTCCTCTAATATTTCTGCACAAACCGTTCGATACAAATGTGCTTTCAAGTGATCCCTTACTTTTTTTCCCTCAGTATACACAAAAAAAAACCTGCAATGAATCCACTTTGGTGAAACCGAGAGCACCGGTTCCTGACGTGGCTGAGGTAAGCAACTCTTTCAGCTGACTAGGGTTGTATGTCATTGTCTTTCATTCTTCTGTTTCGGTTATACCGATATACCTATGTCACTGTTTAATTCAAACAATAATCTTTTCCAATATTGTTGTAATAGCGAAAGTCATTATATCAGGAAATTATGTTAACTATAATTATCAAAAAACCGTGTTACGAGAATCGGATTTCGGAGACTTTTCTTTCAACGATCCCAAATGTTTTGGCAACAGCGCTTTTTGTGTGGCAGACAAAGTGTTTGGATTCAGTAGCCGGATAGATGACCTACACAGACTTGGGTCGTTGATCTGGGCGACCTACATCAGCCGCAGCACGTGGTCATGCTTGGAACTAGGCTTCAGAACTGACGTAAATGTCAAGTTAACGTTGATATAAAAACTGGAATGTATATATAGTTTGGAAGTGTTGCTGTTAACTAGAGTTATGACGGAAAATGTGCAGAGATGAAGAATTTATGTGTTGATGGCGCCAAATAATTACCACTTTCTGTTTTGGAGCAGTGCGTGCGTTTGGGATATATCACGGTAGTTAGCTTGATGAAGAAGTGTGGTGGTCGAGAGGGGTCATCTCTTTTCCGTCTTCAGTTACGGCCACGATAAAATGATAACACGAAAGGCTTTCTCGATTCTTGTTAACGTTTTCTCGACTCCTGTTATCTTTTTTTTCTTATTTCGTATTGTCGCTTTCTTATCTCGTCTTATCGCTTTCTCGGTTTCTGTTATCGCCGTCTCGATTTCTGTTATCGCTTTCTCGTTCCATGCTATCATTTTCTCGCGGCTGTGTTTGAAAGCGGGAAAGTGATGCCCCCAATGGGCTACCATACCAAGATGATCCAGATCAAGCACACTTACCACTGTAGTGGAATCCGCGACCACGGTATTGAATTAGAGTTGCTGGATATTGATGATGGATGAAACGGATTTCTTTTGCAAAACAGAGAGAAACAAACAGCCCCAAGTGTACTCCTCGTAGCAATACAACCACGTATAATAAAACCAAGAAAATGGAATTAGTGGAAATATATCAGTAGTCATAGTAACCGGCTGATAAATGTACAACGCATACCCTCCGTCGCAGTCTCACGTTTTGCACGTGCAGGCAGCGATACATGGGTTGCGTCAAGCCGCAGGTTCTGCACGTGCAGGGACCAATGTTGGCTCCAGGTGGTACGTTTTATTTTGCACGTGCAGATAACGATGCACTGTAATGACAGGTTCAAGTACACATCCAGTCCCATGCACAAAGTATTCGGACACGTGGTGTAATTTCCTTAGACTTACGTGTTAATTTAGTGTAGCATAAATATAGTTTCCGAATACTTTTTTGCATGGGTCTTTTACAATTGCGACTGCAGGCAGCAATGCTCCGTAAGTTTCATAAATCCGAATGAGTATGGCTTTTGCGCCGCTTTCAGCAATAGTCCAGCAATATCATGACCGAAACAGCGGAAATGGGTTTCACACGTTGTACCTCTGAGAGGAATTACACCCGGGTCTTTGGCGTGACGAGCGGGGAACAGGTCAAAATGGCCACACGACAAAATGGCCACATTGATCTTAGTCAAAAATGGCCACACAAAAAGTCAAACTGCCCACAACCCTTAGTCAAAATGGCCACACAAAAAAATTCAAAATTTCCACAACCCCTGGTCAAAATGGCCACACGGAAAGTCAAAATGACCATACATTGTTTTATTTTTTTTAATGCTCATGACATTTGTATTATTTGATATCAAAGTGTGAAAATGAGAAAAGAAGTCATATCAATGGCAATGGATAAACAACAGCACCTTCACCGTCACAAGCTGGTCCGTGTTCAACCAGTCGCTCAGGACCAACGATCATGTGGAAGGTAACTATAAATAAATAATAAGTATAAATTATATTTATTAAATTAACATCTGTAAATAATAGAATGACAATTGGGAGAATAACATTTGAAATGTGGGTATTTGTGTTGTAGGATGGAACCGGCGTATCGACTCCAGCAGTGGAGAAAGAATTCTTGGGCTGTATAGACTTGTGGAAGCCCTACATAAACAGGGACGCCAGGTCACCATCCACACAAGACTCCTCCATGACGGCAAACTAAGAAAGTTCGCAAGAAGGACGGCCACCCGTAATCAGGAGGAGATCTTCGCAGCCTCTGGTCTCTACAAGGAAGGAAAGCTTAACCCCACAGAGCTTCCCCGCTTGTGTTCTCAGCAGACTGGACCATTGGAGTAATCAAGCGTAGTTGACTAGAAGTAACTAGTCACTGACAAAATCATCAGTTACTGTTGTACAGCTGTACATGAATATAGAACATGCACATATATATTCGTTAATTCACTAGAATTAAAATGGTCTCATGGATGACATGCAAAAATAAACAGTAAAAGGGTGTTTGTACCTGAAGAACATACATATATATATTTGTTATTTGTTGAAAATGACTTAATAATACATGTGTAATAAACATCAAGTTTTGCCTGATATAACTTCTTATGTCTTTTTTTTTTACAAATAAGTATAAAAAATAATAAAATAATGTATGGCCATTTTGACCTTTTTGTGTGGCCATTTTGACTTTTTGGTGTGGCCATTTTGACTAGGGGTTTGTGGCCATTTTGACTTTTTTGTGGCCATTTTGACTCGAAAGATTTGTGGCCATTTTGACTAGGAAAAGCGGACGCTCCATTCTTTTAACCTCAAGGCTACTCAAACGTACCTACAAATAGGAATATCTGTCAAACATGAAACCAATCTCACTCATGAAACTGCCCCTTAATCCGGACATGGTGCCGTCCTGATTATCAAGGTTTTTATATATTTCTATTTCAGAGGTATGTCTAAACGCAAAATAAATGCTTCTTTCCCACCTTGCTTGGAGTCGCTCAATAGCAACACGGGACATCTATAACTATAACTCTCGTACAATGAGACGTCTTACAACAAGCTCGGGTCAGCTTAACGACACCACACAACTAGACTGATATCTATCCACGTATTGCTTCGGGTCATTGTGACCTGGACTTAGTTTAATGACCTACTTAGAGCGATAACGATATTAATGTCTTGGTGACGTCACTTCTGACCGCTTGACTGACCAATCATCTTTTTGTGGAGATAGGTAACAGTCACAATTGCAAAGTCCCGAGGGTTATATACTGGACAAAAATAGTTACGGATATATGCAAATTGTGAAACTTTGAATAATGATGTATTTATTCAATAACACTGATGAAGTATCAGTCATAAAAATACTAATAATTATTCATAACTTGTTTTGTCCAGGATATGTAATTTTCAGATATGAATATTCATAAATTGTTCACAACAGATCATGCAAAACTTATTTAATGTCGAAAAGCAAAATCATATTAATTCTGAAAACTGTTAAAATGTCTTCTGGATCAATTTTGTATTTATTATGGGGTAACTGTACTGTCTAATGATCATTAAATCGTCCGCTCATCGCGCTTAAGACCCGGACCCGATTCTTCACTTTGTACAATGTATAAAGCCCATATCTGGTGTTCCCTCTATGTTGTTGATCAGTGCATTGTCTCTCCCATACTGTTAAATCTACAGACTGCCGCCTTATATCTGTAATATTGCTGAGTGCGGCGTAAAGCTAAACTCACTCGCACTCACTCGAGACTACAGTTTGTGATTATGCTCGTTCGTTTGCATGTTCAGAAAATGTACAACCCAGAGCCGATTAGAAAAATATGTACTTGATACATTCCAGCTGAGAAGCCACAAGGAAATGCATTTTTTAACGTGGTTTTGCTTCTGAAAAGAGACATTGCAATATTATGTATAGCCAGAGGCCAACATGTGTCACATAATATCAGTCTGTACGCGAGACGCCAACTCTTCCTGTCTCCCTTCTCCCCTCCCCGGTGCCTCACTCTCGCTGAGCTCAGGCTGTGGCCTCCGTTCACTGCGGACTCGCCGGTGGGCCTTGAATGCCGTCTGCGTTAGTATACTTGTACCCGTCACCTATGTACCGAATTATCTCCGAAAACATCTAATCACAGTGGTCACCAGAGATCGATCTTCCGCAACCACAGTGGACCCGTGAACGTCCGGGGTAGATTAGGCCTTCAGCAACCCACGCGTGCCATAAAAGGCGACTAAGTTTGTCGTAAGAGGCGACTAGTGGGATCGGGTGGTCAGGTTCGCTCACTTGGTTGACACGTCATCGGTTCCCACTTGCACAGATCGATGCTCATGTTGTTTATCACTGCATTATCTGGTCTGAATCGATTATTTCCAGATCGCCGCCATATAGCTGGAATATGGCTGAGTGCTGCGTGAAACTAAACTCACTCACTCCAACCACAGTGATACAGGAAATGCAGAAATCATAATGTTTGTTGCTTGTATTGTTAATAAGAACGATGAGGACAACCAGTCAAGCCTGATCTTCTGGTTTTCAGAAACGGATTGTCTTGATTAAGCTGTTACAATGATGTCCATCGATGTCTGAAGATCAAGGTTGCAATTGATCTTCAGCAACCTTGATTGTCGCAAGAGGTGGAATAGGGTGGTCAGGCTCTCTCTGCGTTAGTTTATATATGTCATCGTACCTCAGTCGCGCAGAATGATGGTCATGATGTTGATCACTGGCCATGGAATGTCTGTTCCAGATTCTTTAATTCATAAACCTCCGCCATACAGCTGGAGTTATGTTTATTCAAATGCTGTCTGTATCTCTTGAGTTACGCGTATAATAAAGTTAAGCAGCATGTTATTACGTATAGAGCAGCAATCCAGTGCTTGATATCATGAGCATCGACCTATGCATATGGAACATCATGGCAGAGCATATCACGCTTCGAGACCATACCATACATCAATACCGTACCACAACATACATCCAGACCATACCATACATCAATACCGTACCACAACATACATCCAGACCATACCATACATCAATACCGTACCACAACATACATCCAGACCATACCATACATCCATACCGTACCATAACATACATCCAGACCATACCATACATCCATACCGTACCACAACATACATCCAGACCAAACCATACATCCATACCGTACCATAACATACATCCAGACCATACCATACATCCATACCGTACCATAACATACATCCAGACCATACCATACATCCATACCGTACCATAACATACATCCAGACCATACCATACATCCATACCGTACCATAACATACATCCAGACCATACCATACATCCATACCGTACCATAACATACATCCAGACCATACCATACATCCATACCGTACCATAACATACATCCAGACCATACCATACATCCATACCGTACCTCAACACGCATCCAGATCATACCACACCATCCCATTTACCAAGTCACAAGGCTGACCATCCGAAACTCTTTACGTCTCTCATGAAGAGCGGGGGTTACTGACCATCTGCTCTTATCCGGATCGTCAATGGTACCATCTACATAGACCTGCAAGCATTTATGTGTTACAAAAGTTTATTACCTGCGTAGATCCACTTTCATGGGTAAAAACAAAGGTCAACTCACCCAGGTTCATTGCTGAATCACCTTAAACTTAACTATCAGATCATAGATTCAGATCCGTTTCATTTCCCATCACCCCGACGGTTGTCCCATCACCCCGACGGTTGTCCCATCACCCCGACGGTTGTCTCATCACCCGGACGGTTGAGCAGTACAAACTATTACAGGTGAAACTATAAAGTAAATAAAGCAAGCACATTGCAGTCTGGGATTTGAACGTTACTGTATGTCTGACAGGGTGGACAAATACAGTAAAATACCTTTATAACGAACTCCAAGGGACCAGTGAAATTTGTTCGTTATATCGGTAGTTCGTTATTCACGAAATCCATTGAAAGAACAATAAAAACACACTACAATGTATTTAGTACGATACAGCTACGATATACTCGGTTTATTCATTCATTCATTCATTCATTCATTCATTCATACGGCAATTACATACGTTCCACTGCAAAGTCAGTTATCTCACTTTGTCCACGCTTGGCATACTGCATGCATGCCACAGCCTCGTTCAAATCCGCTAGCGAATCAAACGAAGACATGACAACCAGAAAGTTCTTCAATGTTTGAAGCCCCATATTTGCATCAACAAACGAAGGAGGGGCCTGGTCCGGTTCATCGCTGTTCGTTTCATCATCGTCACATTCCGAATCAGCTCGGGAGATTCCGTCGCGCTGATCGGATACGGGATTCACAGTGTCGTCATTAGAGGGGAGTTCTGTAATGACAATATCATTGTCTGCTGAGATAAAGTCTTCAAGGGTAACATCGCTGGAAATATCAGACACTGTTTTCAGTTCGCTCCACATATTTTTCAAGCCAGACAATATGGCACATTATCGTTTCCATCATCAGTGTCGTCAGCCACAGGTGTATCAGCAAACCACCTGTCTGGAAACAGTTCCGGATACACGATCCTGTCACTTGACGCCATGCTCTGTGGACCATCTCGATGGCTGTCAGGATGGTGATTTCATGCTGTTGTTTGTTATCAAATGCTGTCAGCATGCCTTTCATTACTTGGCATCGGTAGAGCTGTTTTAAGTTAGCAGTGATGCCCTGGTCCACAGGCTGAATCTTTGATGTCGTGTCCGGCGGCTGAAGCACAAGTTCTACATGTTTGTATTGTATATCGTCAAAAAAACCGTGATAGGTGTTTCAGATTCTTGTTTTAACAGTTTTCTTAAAAATGTCTGACTTTGATAGTGAATTAGGAGATAAACATACTGTGTTGGCAATTATATGAATGTTAGGTAGGTTTCATTGTCTCTAAATTAATCATTTGAAACCTGACGCGTAGTAGCGTAGTAGCGTGAGGGTTCAAATGATTAATTAATTTTAGAGGCTCTGGCTATCATCCGACCTACAGCCTACATCCAACATTGACACGCCTGACTGCATACTGTTGAAACAGGGAGACTATATAGTAGATTATCCCTGGTTGAAACAAGCTTCAGTTAGTTTATCTGATCTCTCTGTAATACCTAGATTCCACTGAGTTAATATTTTTTATATATTTGTGACCCATATACGCATTGCCTCAGACCTGTGACTCAGTTGCAGTGCACTGGAAATCTGTATTGCGATTCGTTGTAACTTGCTCATTGTTTGCCAAATATATTCTAATATTTTAGACTTGTCTGTGTTATATTTTGCTGGTTCAGATGGGATTTCTTATGTCTTTGTCACGGCAATTTACTTACCATAACAACTCGTCTGTGAAGGAAGTGGTTGGGGTCGTTAGTATTTTTTAAACATTGCGACATATAAAGTATTCCGTCCAAAGAAAACAAACTACTATTTATTCAAAGCAATGACGTAATGCCAAAGAGCTTGATTGTTATAATTCCAATTCTACACGACTGAAAACCAGCCTATTGTTTTGTGTTCCTTGTTACATTATCCCGTTATCCACACAATGGAAACGTCTGACCTACTTATTTCTTGGAAGTAATTATTGACAGCGCGACAGTTCGAAATGGCGGACGAGACGGTGTTTACGTTTTGAGAAAGGCTGAAATTTGAAGTTACAGTGGTTAGTGGCTGTCGACTCTGAACCCTGTAGAATCTAAGAATAGATCCTTTACTGATCGACCTACGACCTATAACTCATCAAAGACTGTTGATTTCATGACCAGCGAGCGTCGCTCATGCCTTCACGTACGTGTCTCCATTCCGGCATGCGACGGAAGAGCGACAGCGTTGCTTTTGTGTGCATGCTACTAACTTCATTGTTTTCATTACATGGGACGGGATTATGGCCAAGTGTCCGAACAAAGATCTCCAGCAGTGACAGTCTTGCGGGGAAGCTAGCAGAAAGCAGATTTCTGCAAAATTCTAGTGGTTCAAGTTTTGACATCTAGTTTTTAAATGATGCAACAAACGTCATGGAGTGGCATACGTTTGGTGTTTCGCCTGACCGTTTTCTTGTGAATATCCCATTCTAAGCGGAAACTAATGAACCATTTTCCAAGTAAATGTTTACTCACGTTTTGCTGCATATTGTGTATAGATATAGATATGTATTTTGACTAGGCTTTCTGATTTATAAGTTAGATATCGTTTGTTAATGTTTAGGGCTGTGTATTGTAATAGCGTTTGAATATTTATGAAAATAGAAGGTAGTATATCACAGTAAGTTTCCCTGATGATTATGGAGGAAAAATCACATACTTGCATGTTTCGAATTTTAATAAATGTTTTGTAAGTATTTCCATCACGTCTGTTGTGTTGATGTTATCCATGTAGGTGGTCAAGCTGAAGTAGTGCGGCGGTGTTGTATACGTGCGGAGTAAAGCACTGTGAAATCAGACGCATTTTTAGTCCAAAATTGATAGACCAATCAAATTCGAGCATTTCACGTAGACATGGTAGAATAGTATTAGGTGAATGTCCTGACTTCAAAGAAATATCGGTAGAGAAATATTTATTGAAGATATAAGTAGTTTATCGATGTAATGTCATTTTAACATGTACACCTTTTCCCCTTTATATTACTTGTCACAGCCTCTGTATGTGTTTTATATTAGTGATCTTTAAGGCCTTGTTCTGCTTTATGAACTTTCTAAGTACTTGGAGATATCACTGGATATGCACATGTTTCAGATAAGACAGGTCATTTCTTCATAGTTCTTAAAACAGAAAAGTGGGTCTACTGTTGGTCATAACACAGATGGACAATATTTGTTGTACCTTAACTGTTTCATGTCGTCACGCCCAAGGTTCGGGTTCGATTCCCCCGATTCATGGGAAACCAAAATATCTGGAAATCAAAGGCATTTAACTAGACATAGAATAGCCTCTGTGTGACGCCCATTTCTGGTTTCCACGTCGAGATATTGCTGGTATATTCCTACGGGGTTTAAACCATAGGCCCTCGCTCACTCACTCTTTCACTACTGTTTCCCCCGCTGTGATATTGCTGAAATGTTCCTACCCGGTTTAAACCATAGGCCCTCGCTCACTCACTCTTTCACTACTGTTTCCCCCGCTGTGATATTCCTGGTATATTCATACCCGGTTTAAACCATAGGCCCTCGCTCACTCACTCTTCCACTACTGTTTCCCCCGCTGTGATATTGCTGGAACATTCCTACAAAACGGCGTGGAGTTAAACTCACCAACTGGCTGATCAGTGTGTTAATCTATGCGCTAAACATTCAGTTTGTAACATTCAGTTGTGATACACATTCGCATTCTGTCCATTGGTCAGTTGATCATGAAATGATTTTCTCAATGCAGTAAGTTATAGGAACGTTACGTGTATATTTTCAATTACAGAAAGTTAAAAATAAATATTTCTGAGACATCCGTTTAGTTAGGTGCTTCCATACGATGATGAACAAATAACATATTCAATCAGAAGAAAAAACATTTCTAGCACCCCTTAAGCTTAGTTTCCTTAATTCTTTCTACTACTGCCTATGTACAAGATATCATTCTTTTGTTTCTAAGCAACTTTATTCTTAGGTAAAAATAACTGTCTAATATCTCAGGATCTCTGTATCTTTTTCTAACAGATTTCAACATGTTAGATTTTATGTGTATTTACGAATATACTTATCAATACATATCTATAGACCTTTGATTCTTCCAGACAAGAGTACATTTGAACATTTGGGCTAATGTACCTTTTCACAACTGTCTCCGCTTCTAATTTTGTTACATATCTTTTAACATTAGGTTTTAAACCATGACTTTGTGTCCGTACAACGGGGACTATGTTTGAAATTGATGCATTGTGTACAAAAAGTTGCAGCATCTGCGCGGCAGTTGGTTTCATCACTTGATACTGATATCTGACCTTATGATTGGACCTAGCCGTGCCAATGACCTTTTAGTGGCATTGTTTGTTTGTTGTATAACGCCACAGTCAGCAGCATCCCGGCTATATGGCGGCGGTCTGTAAATAATCGAGTTTGGACCAGACAGTCCAGTGATCAACATCATGAACATCTTTCTACCTTTGACATGTGTAAACCAAGTCAGTCGGAAGTAACGTTTATTGGTTAGTTGTTTAACTCAGCACTCAGCAACATCAAGCTAAGTGACAGCGGTCTGTTATAATCGAGTTTGGACCAGACAATCCAGTGATCAATATCATGAACACCATCTACAGCTGGGATACGATGACACGAGAGTTACGACCAGCATAGCCTGCTGAAGACTGATTGTAACCCAGATCTTCACGGGGCCTAAAACTCTGTATCATATGGAGATTCGAACCATGTCAGGGCTTAAACTCAACCATAAGACCACCTCACTCGCCCTTATCACAAGCCATGCTATAAGTATGTCAACAATTGATAAGCACGTGATTAGCAGTACAACATGTACACCTCAACTTTATTTAGGACACGAGCTGTTACATATCTTTGGAAACTCCTTAAAAAGCGTCCCTTAGTCAATATTCTAACCTGAAATACAACAGTAAATTCGTCAGATTCTTGGAAATGAATAATACAGTTTGTATGGCCTACAGAGTCACGTTTATTTCGGTCTGACCTTGTACAGTTGAGCAACAAACATGTACTGAACTTGTACTAATCTACACTGCCCCTTCATGACGAAAACATGCAAACAAAACCTGATGAGTCAGCATTTCTGTACCGTTAGCTGTTAGCGCTAGCAGTATGCTCACTCGTGGCCTTGGGGCGGTTGTACTGGACGAGAGTGTCCCAGAAGATAATGGCTTCTGTTCGCTTACACAACAAACATACCATAACGACACTTAAGACTTGAACCATGTTTGCACTCTGTAGAATGTAACTTTACTTCAGTTCAACGCAAAAATGAACCTCATCAAACATGAACTCACATGTAGCTGAAATATGCTAGTGTTTCTTTATGTAACTTGCTCAGTAATTGTGATGATAACCTGGGTACAATATAAATCATGTTATCTTCTATAACATTGTTAATATACGCCGTGTTTAGCAATAGTCCAGCTGGAGACACCAGAAATGGTCTTCACGCATTGTGCCCATGTAGAGAACCGAACCCGGAATCTCAGCGTAACGAGCGACCGTTTTATCCACTAGGCTACCCAATCACACCTGTTAAACGGATTGACTTTGATTAATCCTGACATTTTTTACTTTCAGTGTTTAGAAATATTTCTGGAAGGTGCATGTCACCTTGTATTTATATTTACGTAAATTAACCCTAGTGCTTTCCCCAAAGCCACGAAAATTCTCACTGACTCACTGGAAATTAGGAAGCTGTAAATAAAAAACAACAGATACAGTTCCACAGTATATGAATCCATATCACGAAAATGTATTTATGAATGACTATCAGATAATTGTGATGTTTGATGAATAGTTTGAGGAACTGTTCAGAAAAAAAGGATTGAAATTTTAACAGAAAGAGCATGGTGAGGTTCCTCAAAGGTTGGGAACACTATATAGATACCAAAGGCTAAGACTCCTAGAATATGGCGTGACGGATTGACAGGTTACGTTGTCAAAATGTATCCTCGACATATATGATTTAATGAGATAAAATGTTACTTAGCTATTCGAGGTATTTTTGTAAAACAGAAAAATAATCAAGAATTCCGACACAAAAACGGAAATGTAATTGACGGCTGTTCTTTTGTCTTTTAGCGCTTGAGTCATCGTTTCCTGCATTCCACTGCAGCAAAGAAAAAATATAACTTTTTTAAAATAATTTTATTTTGCAGAAGGAATTTCACACATACAGCAGGAATTCCATGAGTGAGAGCTTGCTCTTACTTAGACATAGCCTCGCGGAATGTCAAGGTGAAGGACGACGTAAACATTTTCCTGGCGTCACAGGCAAGTCGTGGCCTTTCATTTAATGGCCAGGGGTTGGTAATTTTACATTAATTGAATATTAATTGTCGAGCATGGCATATTTTAGTTTGACTTACGCGAATGTGCAGTAAATCAGTGTTGTATCTAACTTTTCACGTGTCGAATGTATGGTTGTCTCGAGGTATGAGCTAAGGCCTTCCGTAGTTTTAAATAACAATCTATTTGCGTAAGTAATGTCATATTTGGGATTACACTTTCTTTGCAAAGTATAAACTCCAGTACTGTTTTAGGGGGTTGAGTCCCATCCGGGATTCGAAACCGTACCCTCATAGTCAGGCACCTCATCGCCAGCACACAGAAGTCAGCCGCCTAACCCGCTCAGCCACCACGACTTCCTCTAAAAGTGAGCGGGTTAGGCGGTTGACTTTGAGTCTGAATTAACCTCACTTTAAACCTCTCAGAGGATTGAACCACCGTAAGCTTAACAGGTAAGTAGGCGAACAGGTCGCTTTCTGTGACAACGTACTTTTAGGCAGACAGTGGGAGTCACTGTCGATTTGAAAGAGAAAATATTTTTGAGCCTTTCAAATACGAAATTGTATGACGGAAGTTGTCACATTTTTATGATGTCGCACATTCTCCTCATACAATATGTGACTACTTGTCAGAAACTTGAATCTATTCTCCAAGTGAGGACTTTCCGGGGCTCTTCTGTCAACGGAGCCAGCCATGAATTGTGCATGAATGCGCTAACATCATACACTCAAATAACGTTCTGTCGAAGTTGAAATGACCTACGTGGGTACATCGAGTTGTCCGACGTTTGACATAACCGTTAAAAGATGACTATGCACAATGTTGAAATTAGCCGGACCCCAAACCTTAATTTGAGGCAACAGTAAGTCTGTGCTTGACTATATGTCTCCATACCGTTCTCTAAAAGGGTTTGCTGTAAAAACATTAACAGAAAAATGATTAATTATCAGCACAATGAGATTAAAGAGATTGGCGACAGAGATCATTGTACGTCACCCTTTACCCCACGCCATGCAATGTACATCTATCTCGAAGTCGCCAAGGGAACCTGAGAATGGAACTCGGTGTCTTGTGTACTGGTACAGGTTACACAACACCAAATGTTTTCCCATAGATTTCTGTAGTAACCTTATACTTTAAAAAAATATCCAAGCTATCACCACCCAATCCATGTAGATAGGGGTACAGCCTGGCCTTTAAACTACAATAAAACGCAAATTCTGTCCGACTTGTCCACTTACTTTCCCCAGCACAGGAAGCAGAACACATCAACTCTCCGGATCCATTCCGCACCAAATGTCACCCACTTGAAAATATCGGTGCGCACATAAGCATAAGTCATGGTGATAAAAAATGACAGCACTGAAATACATAAAATTGTGGTCAGTTTTAATTACTGGATGGATGTGCTTTTGAAATATATAAACATCTTACACTATTTCATCCAATCACAGATGTTTCAGGCTTCTGACCGTTTGAGTTGTTTGATTCTGATTTAGTGTAGTACAACCTGTAACCTCATATTAGGCTCCCTTTGACCTTTGGCCTTACACCTCATCGCACTATATTTCATAACCTATATCTACAGCGACACGGGTGTCATTGTTGTTAACACGCGGAGAAACTGGGGCGAAAGAACGATAGACACAACTCTCCTGACAACATATCAGTTTTAGCATTGTCCGAAATGGCTTTGAAATAGCAATAGAAGTCCTTACTTACGTACTGCTTAATGGTCTTGTGATCCCATGCATGGAACATTAAGATAGTTCCGTGATAAAGCGTTCGCTTGTAACGTTGAAGACGCGAGTTTGATTCCCCACATAGTTACAATGTGTGAAACCCATTTTCTGGTGTTCCCCGCTTTCTCGCTGTCGCCATGCCATCGGTGCGTTTTGGAATTTGGTTAATTCCAGGAACATAATGGCAGGGGAAGCCAAGAATGAGCTTCACACACTCCCCTTGTATGGAATCGAACGCCACGCGGAAAGGAATCTAACCACAAAGCTACATCGCCACGTCGAATGCCAACACAAACCACGGGATACCAAAATAGCCTTCCAACGTTCATATCTACTTAGCTGCCCACTCCACGCAAGACGTTTCCATATAAACCTGAAGTGTGCTTCTCACTATGTGTTGTCCCATCTCTTGTTTTTACAGAATAACAGCATTTGAGGTTTTTGTTTTGTTAGTAAGGCCTCTTCTCAGGTTTTACTTTTTGTAATTGTCTTTTCCTAACTCTGTATGAACAACATATCCGTGAAGGCCCCGGGGTAGAATAGACCTTCAGCAACTCACGCTTGCCATAAAAGGCGACTATGCTTGTCGTAAGAGACGACTAACGGGATCGGGTGGTCAGGCTTGCGGACTTGGTTGGCACATGCCATCCGTTCCCAATTGCTCGATGCTCATGTTGTTGATCACTGGATTGTCTGGTCCAGACTCGATAGCTGGAATATTGCTGAGTGTGGCGTAAAACTAAACTCACTCACTCACTGTATGAACATTCAAGTGATACATGATTGTTTGAAATCAGTTGACAAAAGGTCTTTCAAGATTAAGCTCAAAGTGCAAATATTTTCCCAAGCAAGACTGGAACTCCAACATTCAGATCAGATTACTCAACGATTAGAAACATTGCTTTGATAGTGACAGTCTACATTATAGTTTATACCCTTGGTCTCTATTGATCAAAGGTTTGTGTGTGTTTGTTGTTACTACTTAATCCCCCTCTTCATTGGCTTCATCGCTTGTGCTATTAGTTGTGTTGTTGTGTGTGCTATTGTTCCCTACTGGTCTCCCAATTATGTACCACTTTTTTTTCTATTACACGTTCCTGTTAATGTTAATCTGTTGTCACAAAATACCATGTATATAAGCTTCTCGCCATTTAGTTGTAGTCACTTTTAGCTCGATAACGATGTAAGAATCTGCATCAAACCGTCGCTTAACACAATAAACAACAAGTTGTATGTTTCATTTTGACTCATTCCTATTAAACAAGTAGATTTCATACTGGCGTAGGTACTTCAGAACTACTTCAAACGAGTCTTTGAAGGGCATTTAGAAGTGAAATGCATAAGAATAAATTTCACTTCTAGTGGGATGTTGGTAAAGAGGTCCACGACGTCGTAGCTGACCATGGTGCCTGTGAGGTTGGATTCTTCCAGCTGGCTGACAAAGGATGAAGAATCGCTGATGTAGGACTTGCCATCTTTGCCAAATGGAGCGAGGAGACGTGAGAGGAACTGGGCGGTGTTGTAGAAAACTGAACCTCTGGAGCAGACTAGGATCCGAGCTTTGGGCGGGTTCTTGTGGATCTTGATGTTGATAGGGTTCAGCTGGTTGAAGATGATGTCGTTGATTTCTCTCTTCTCATCAACCCCCATGTAAACATACCCTCATGTAGTCATGTACATCATCCGTAATCCCCAATCATGTGTTATGTAAACATCATCCGCCATTGGCTTCCATCCTTTTCCCCAATCATGTACATCGTCCTTACCCCCTACCTGTGTTATGTAAACATATCCCATCATCTGTAATGTATTACCATTGGCTTCTATCATTGTTATCATAACTGTCGGGTTCCAATCAGCGCTTGTTTATACTGGCTTCCAGCTTTCGTTAATTCATTCCACTTGTTACTTTGTTATTGTTTTACCTGTACATATAAACATAGCTCTGTACCCCATTCTCAATCACCTGATGAAGGAGTAAGCATTAACTCCGAAACGTTGTGTTCTCATCTAAAGAAGTTGATATCCATAAAATCTCTATTTTTATGCTTCAAACGAGAGCGATAATGATTCCTGTTCCATTGGTATTTAATATCACCAAAGTACCCATACACTGAATTGCTGTTTTTGTTTTTGCTTATTTATTTCAAAGAAATAAAACTCCTTGATACACCTAAAAGAAGGAGAATAACATAATTGTTATAGACATTCTGACGTAATTGTAAACATATGCACAGCTTATATTAACATTTATTTTCCCTAAAAGGGTTTAATAATTACAAATGAGATTTGTTTCATCGAATCTGCAAATAACATTTCTTTAAAAAATACCAAGCTACATTAAAACCCAAAGCAGAAAGTCAAAAATGACTTAAAGATATATCTCAAACTGAACGCTCGTGTAACCGTACTGTCATGTCCCAAGTGGAATTTTAACTGAATTCTCTGAAAAATATATGAATGACCAAAACGTCAGCCTCCGAAATTCCCAGAGATGTGATATATATGCCCAGTGTTCAGATCACCGTTGATTAGTTACAAAGGTATAACAATTACACAGGTATAACATTATTGTTTTAAAACCCCTGGGGTTTATCTTTTATATTCTAAAACTGTTGGAAGCGCACGTACAATTACCTAATAAACCCGCAAGTTGTCACTCAGTTGGCCCAGTGAGAGTCAACAAACACACGTAGATATGTACGATTCTGTTAGATACGTTCTTTGTACTTTCAGTATGAAGACAATGCCATACAGGATTGAAGTAGTCGGGATTATTTTTATCAAAGCACCACATCCATTGCACGCGTTCTGACTGTCGTATTTTCTCGCATAACAAGCATCGACTACGGGGCGAGTCTTCCTGGAAGTTACAGACAGGGGCGAGTGGTGACGAATGAAGTCAGCGTATCTCAGTTGCGGAGATCGATGTTCATGATGCTGATATCTTCATTGTCTGGTCCAAACACCGTTGTTGCTGAGTTCCGTGTTAATCAACAAACAACCTATGTTACAAATGTTCTCATCCACTGGAAGCACTCGTAAAAGTCCTATTTGGGGAGACTGGAAGAAAAATCCAATTTGTGATATAAATGATTGAATTAAGAAGCGAAATGTTCGGTGCCGAGATATTGATTGAGGACACATCAACGATTGTACATAAGGTAGACACAACACAAAACAAGAGGCATTAACATCTAGGATAAAGGAACGCGATTGATTCGATTATTGAAATGGTTTTATAACGCCACGGAGAAGATGCTGCACCTTTTTTCATGCGGATCGAGAATCAACTGGAGGCATATGGAAACAACTGCTGCCGTTTTGTTCTCACGAGGGGTGAGAATATAAATGACTGGATATAAATATTGATAGAATTCAAAAGTCAAAGCAGCCTCGCTAAATGTTACCACCCATTCAAACATTTACACAGTTTCAAAATGATAATAAAAAGTCGTATCAATCATTTGAAAGGTGTTTGATTAATTGTTTGCTTACTAAGCTCTGAAGTTGGTTAGCGTCAGTAATCGGACCTGGACAAGTGATCAACATCATGAGCATCGATATGTGTCAGCGAGTCTGACCACCGGATCCCCTTAGGCGCCATGTTCGACACGCATTTGTTGTGAAGCCACAAGGCTAGCGGTGTTAATGGATATCTGGATAATGACGCTCCATTGGCTGACATGTGACAGCCGCGTGGCGCATGCGCCTAGACATAAATCAAACTTGTCACATATATACGACCATTGCAAACGTATACATAAACATGAATATACATAATTTCTGATGAACAGTACAAGTACTGTTATGTTTTATTCCGCTAACACAGCATGTAAACCAGAACGCTGAACACACGACGTGTTTATGAGATCCTTAACCTCGATGTGTCGCATTATGAAAGGAGTAGATACGATCTTATTTATCTTGTGTACTTCTGTACGTGCAAGACATGGCGATCGTCATTCACTGCGTATGAGTATGAGTTTACGCCTTTTAGCAATTTTATCACGGCGGACACCAGAAATGGGCATCACACATGGGCTTCTCTACGTAATCGAACCCACGTCTTCTTCGGTATGAGCGAACGCTTTAACCATTATGCTACCCAATCAACAGGGCGATTTGTTAAGGTTCGGTACATCTCATGTACACACATAGTCCGTTTAACCTGAATATGCGGACCCTGATGTACGAAACACGAGTGTGTTGCATCACTTGTCTGTTTCAGTGACACCGTCGAGAGGGGTCAGGCCAGAAACAATTTTTATGCACATCGCGTGATACCGTTATATCTGGACTTGCTCACCCTTTTGGCAAACACCTGGTGCTATTTTCCTTGTCCAAATGCTAAAATTTAAACCTGCAGCCCAGTTTATTTTTAGGCCCATTGATATCTCATTCAGAAATAGTAACTCTATGCTGACCATTCTTTACGTTTTCTCCCTAATGCCAAGAGGAAGGCAGGGTAAGATCAAGTGCCTTACTTAACGGCTTGATGTATGTTGCAATTAGGGGATCCAACTACCGAGCTGCATCTCTCCGGCCAGACGATGGATCTACTTGACCACAGCGATGGTGGTAAAATATATGGTTTCAAAGAGATATGTAGACGAAATTCATAATTTGAAGCACCTGTGAACTGGATCCTGACGTTCGATGCAGTTCCTGGTGTTCAGTTCCCTATTTTGAGCCATATGTTCCTAGGAGATTTCTTTCTTTAAAGGGTCAATTTTGAGAGTGTTCTGGACGGTTGTCTTCGGTGAGGCAGGGCACGGTGACCTTACCTCGAAAACCTGGCACAATCAGTATTTTGAAAGTTATTCATAAACACACGTTCGTCATATAGTTGCAGTTCTGTAATAGGTATATGTACAAGATGATGGAAGTACTGCTTGTATTGATACGGGGTCCTCTGATACGGGGTCCTCTGATACGGGGTCCTCTGATACGGGGTCCTCTGATACGGTGGTCCTCTGATACGGTGGTCCTCTGATACGGGGTCCTCTGATACGGGGTCCTCTGATACGGTGGTCCTCTGATACCGTGGTCCTCTGATACGGGGTCCTCTGATACGGGGTCCTCTGATACGGGGTCCTCTGATACGGTGGTCCTCTGATACGGGGTCCTCTGATACGGTGGTCCATATGGCACAAACAATACGCAACGCTTTATCACCAATGTAAATTGACTTTTTGTGCTATCAGCTTCTGTCAAGGTACGCCTTGTGATGCTTTGTAGGATTTCTTAGAAAGTTCGATGTCACGCGATGTTGTCATGCTATTCTGCTACATCATGTTACCTTGCTTGTTATGTTACACTGCATTAAATCATGTCATGGCATTTGGATGTTATCATGTCACCTACGTCACGCTATGCTGTACTATTTGGTGGTTATGAACGAGAATCAACCGATATGGCTGAATACCACTAGAGAGCTGATATGGGGGTCAAGGTCCATATGGGTGTGATATGAAAATTGTTATACAATAAACTAATCATTATAACCCACAACATCAAACTGTAAAATGTACCCATTTCCAAGTTTCCAGTCTAACACACTTCTACCATGTATAGAAGACATTGTCGCTGTACAGCAAACGGGTAGACGATGCCAAAGGGACATAACTCAATCTATCTACCTACAACATCGATAATAAAACGCACTGACAAGTCACAGGCCGACAAAGGTGTTTTACATATCCGGTTTTGACAAAACCTGTTTTGTGACCGGCTTCACACGTGTGTTGTCTCGATTCGCATGTAAATGCCTCATGTCATTGTCAGGCTTATTGCAATTCTACCAGTGAAGATCCAGGTTTGAATACTGGTCTTCAGTAACCAGGCTGATCGTAAGAGACGACTAACGAGATCGGGTGGTCAGGCTCGCTGACTTGGTTGACACATGTAATCGGTTCTTCGTTGCGTAGATCGATGCTCATGATGTTCATCACCGGATTGTCTGGTCCAAACTCGATTATTTACGGACCAGCCATATTGCTGAAATGTTGCTGAGTGCGGCGTAAACCTAAACTCACTCATATGGTAATTCATGTTACCTTGAGATAGATACATCTCTCTATATATTCAGGAGAAAGCTCAGTCCTCGACAATCGATTGCACGTACGGTTCCGACATTTTTACGAGCATGTGTTTAGAAACAGAGATGTTGCCAGGGTAGGTGAAATGATTATCCTCTGTACCAAGTGTCACAAACGCTTTCAAAGGCAAATCAGGTGCCCAGTTAAAATCTAGAAAACACGGGAACAATGGTGCTGGTAAAAGTCAGGGACGCCAATATTGCCCCCACATGCCTTCCAAATCATTTTTTTGAATGTTTTCTAAGGCCTTAAATGTTGATTGAGCGAGGAAGCATGGCTTCAAGACGCTGTTAGCAATATTCCAGCAATATCACGGCGGGGGACACCAGAAGTGGGCTTCACACACTGTACCCGTGTGGGGAATCGAAGGCAGGTCTTCGACGTGGCGAGCGAACGCCTTAACCACAAGGCTACGCCCTCCAACCTTACGGCGTTCTTACAAATATTCGTAGAAAGTGTTTGATCGACTCTGCAGGAAAAGTTGTTTACTGCCGACACCACAGACTAGAGATGTTAGAGTATTGTTAAAACTAACGTAAACTGGCCATTTGAATTTTGATGTCAGTCTCTTTGTCAAACTGCCTCATGGAGATTAATTTTCTCTTAAAATCTTTGATCATGATCATATCATGAAATATACGAAACCTTCTTACAACATAACAATCAAAAGGCCTCGTAAGAAACTCAAGTGTCCATCCATTCGATATTTTTTAATGGCATTTCCATTTTTACGTATTTTTCTTCATTTTTATATGTAGAATCCCAACGAGTAATAACAGAACACGGTGTTCATAAGGAGTAGGTGAAGTGTCATTTATTTCATAAGGTAAGGAAATATCAAGATCGATCAACCGGAAACCAAAAATACAGCATAATATTAACAAACAGTGTTGAGCAAACGGCGGAAGACAGAGAAACGAGCAACAAAACGCAGTCTTCATAACTTAGGGGTGGATACTACATATGTCTGTAGATACACATATATACTCCATTTGAACTTGTGTCTGAAATTCACGTACGAACCTTTATTTTGTTAAATGTGTACAGAATTTGTGTGTCTGTAGAATTGAATACGAATCTAATGTGTCTTTTGGAATGCATCCCGTGTGTTTTAATATTTTGGTCCTCCTATTCTCGCGGTAAACACGTTTTCTGCCGAGGTCGACGGGGCCAAAGTCTGCAAATGATCAAAATGTCCAATGTGACGAATATTGGTGAGATTTTATCAACTTGGGCACTTCATAACGTTACTTCCTCGTTATGCCGCGAGAATGGGAGACGCCTCGATAAGTCAGTGGCAGACGAACTTGTTTTTCATCGAGCTCAAGAGTGGTAATACACCTTTTGGATCACGCAGTTGATAAGTGCAGATGTCAGAGGAGCTTTCATACGAAAGGATTCAGCCGATATCCGTAAGTACCGCGAGAATAGGAAAAGTCACTGTACATACTTAATGTGCGGGTGTGTGTGTGTGTGTGTGTGTGTGTGTGTCTGTGTGTGAGTGCGCGCATATGCAGTATATGTGTCTGTAGTGACACAGAGTGGGAGTACAAACAGGTGTGGTGTCTTTTCCGTGTATAGGGTACTTGTTGATGTCTGCAAGTCCACCCAGCGTGTGCCTGTATCTGTTCCTGTAACATGCCTGTCAGTAATATGCACATATTTTACGAGGCACGTGACTGGAAGAGTACCCACAATGTGCATGCTTGTCTTTCTCTGTCCCCATGTACACGCATGAACGTCTTTCTGTGTGGTAGTGTCTCTCCGTGTGTAGTTGTTGTTTGTCCGTGTGTCTATATGAATGTCTGTAAGTGTATCTGTCGATGTGTCTGTGAGACTGTGTCAGTGGGTGTTTATGTGTCTTTGTGTATACCTGACGAGGTGTCTGAGAGTGCACTTGTGGATGTACCTCTGGCTGTGTCTGTGTATGTCTGTTGCTTTGTCTGGGATATATCTGTGTCTGTGTGTGTGTCTGAGTCTGTGCCTGTGCGTCTAAGTCATCTTCAAACGGCCATGCATTACTGCTACCTCTAATGGATCAATGGGCAGGACTAAACGCGTTATTAAAACAGCAAACAGTTTACAAAAGTCATTTGGACAGAAACGTATTCATTTCGAAACATGATGAATATTTATACGACCCAGCAACAACATGAATCTATCCATGCTGATGAAAATAACGACACATGGTGAAAAATGATCATAAATACTTTGATCCTTGTTTGTGAATCCATTAGTCTGTACCTTGAAAAAACCTTGTCTTTAATATTTACAGCTTCGGTAACAAACCTACAAACAGACTGAATCGGATTCGAACCCACAATGATAGGAGCACTTGCTGGTAGAACAGCCAGGTGAGCGAGTTGCACGAGTGAAATTGTAGTTTCACTACACTAGCCTGTTGATTACCTGGCTGTTCTACCTTGGTTTTGTTGCGATTATTAGATTTTGTGTTAGTGAGCAATTATTCATCGGTACGGACTGTGTTTGGAATGAAGACGGAAGGTCAAAACAGTACTTCCTTGTAATGATACTATATCCCATTCTGAAAAAGTACTTTTAAACTTGCATACTGGACGTTTAAAAGCCGCAAAATACTTAGCCGATACAATTAAACCGTTTACAAATCCTTCTCAACATTCTTTCAAAACACATCGTAATGAATAATTTAAACAATGAAATCTAATCCTGCAGGAAAGCAAAGCCCCAGTGGCATCTTTGTTTCTCATTAAATCATCCATCAATCATTGTCTACGGATCATGATCATCTCTAGAGAATCACGATTGATCATGTTCGCAGACCACATTCAGGGATGCGCGGATTTTGAAGGTACAGACTACCAGACCGAACAACGGTGGGGAAAGTTGCTCTAGGCAAAGCACAAAAATAGTAAATAAAGTTAAACACTCGGCGCCACATAACGTTGGAAGGTGTTACTAAGTGGATAAAGAACACATGCACTTAGAGTCGTGTGTATTCTTATGATGAAGATGGTGAAGGAGTTGTTTCTACTCGTAACGGCAGAAACGTTTCTCATTGTCAGGGAAACAAGGAAGCAATATGTTTTGAAGGCGAGGAAAAAATGCCAATATTTTAAAAGGTATATACAGGGTATACACTCATATCGTTACGTTATTTAGCTCAGCTGTAGGAATAGGAAATCCTTCAAACTGACTTTGGAGTAAGTGTAGAAGAATTCAAACGTGTTAAATGAAAATAAGTAGTAACTTTTCATTCTATTTACAAAATCTGCCTTCTGTAACGTTCACACACGTCATCTGAGTTGAGTATAGTTTTACGCCGCAATGGCGTTAAATACTAGAAAAAGGCAACGAAGAGATTTCGAGATAAAGCTTTAGATAGATTAAGTCAACTGTTTACGGTTAAATCTAGAACACTTCTACATATAGATAGATCTCAGATTGATAGCTTTTCCAACCTTGAACAACATGGTGATTGAGTATTGCCAATAAACATACATGCATTCTTAATATAAAGCTAAAACGAAGTAAAGATAAATTAAACTGTTGTACAAAATGAGTAGTGGGTCAAAAGTGACTATGTACAACAAAAGATTTGAGAATTGTAACAACACAGCCCAATGATGAACCGAAGCTACTGGTACGGTTTCGACGTTCAGCAGAATAATATACATGTTAGTAATACTTTAAAAAATGATAATAATGATAACAAGATACAAAAGAAATTGCTTGTCTGAATGTCGGAGCGTGACGTATAAGACCGTGTTGCATGTCGTGCACGTCATCTGTCGTCATGGACGTTGCTCATGGTTGACATGCAAATTAGAACTAATCTCGGCCACAACAAACTGACTACGTGAGTTTGGCGTAACATCACTGTCACCAGTGTTTCACGTACATCGCGACGGATCACATATAAGTTGAAAGAGAGACGATCAGATTGGAGACATTTGAAACGTCAGACAAGGTCAAGGTCAATGATGAGGTCAATAATAAGGTAAGGGTTAAGTTCAGTCAGTCATACTGAAATCAATGGACCGGTCGATCCAAAGTTCATTTGTTTGCTGTTTAGCGCTAAACTTTTATGGTATTTTTTCATCTGACCCATAAAAATAGTTAACAGTTATTCTTTTATCGTAAAACAACCTTATTTCATGCTGCTAACACGACTCTGTTATCGGTTTGTTGTGGCAAATGGGTATAGAATTTCATACCTGTTATAAGATCACGTATAACATCTGTATAAAGCGAGACTGCACCTCGAAATTACTTGACTGAGTATGATTTTACAACGTTTTTCCTAATATTCCAGCAATATCACGACAGAAGACACTGCAGAGAGCTTCACATATTGTGCCCGTGTGGGGAATCGAACCTGGGCCTTCGGCATGGCCAGTAAATGCTTTAACCTCTTGACTACCCCGCACCCTCTAAGACTGGAAGTGGCAATTTGATCGATATTATCTTTTATACCCCTATTTTCTCTCAATGTGAGACGGTCTTAACACTGTAAAAATCAATTCTTGTGTTAGCAACGCTGACAAAAGCATTCTGTAAATAGTCTTATTCCGTTGGTTTGATTATAGGAACACATACGTACCCCATCTATAGTCCCTAACTGTACTCCTATCAAAACATCTTACTCTGTGCTATCAAAACTTGATTACAAAACTTGGATTCAATGGACTGAAATGGTCCTAAGGAAAAGCTACAATGGTCAATGACAAGTTAAAAAGTGAAAGGTAACAACGAGTAGTGTGATGAAAGATACCGGTAACTACTGATACAGCGAACACTAGCACTGGCGGCTACGTGAAGCACCAGTGGTAGCACAATACAAGAACATCACAGAGGCTTTGGAGAACACAGTTGTCGCTCCACCTTGAGTATAAAAGAAAATAAATGTGAAATCTCCTCCTCAGTGATTGAAAGGCAAAATTCTGGGACAATTCCAGGGGGTCGCATTCATTTGAGAAGTTCATAAAAATGGATGGCCCAGCAAATTTAACACTGTCACAGAGATTATACTGCAGATACAAGGCGTGTAAGACTTGTACATTCATTGTCTTCACATTTATGCCCAGTTCAGTTGTAGTCAGCTCACGTTCAGGTACAGTTGACTTGTATCCTGTTCACATTTAAGCCCAGTTGGCTTGTGTCCTGTTCACATTTAAGCCCAGTTGACTTGTATCCTGTTCAAGTTTAAGCCCAGTTGACTTGTATCCTGTTCACGTTCAAGCCCTATTGACTTATATCCTGTTCAAGTTTAAGCCCACTTGACGTGTATCCTGTTTACGTACACATCCGGTGAAACTGTATCCTGCTCTCATTAAGCCGACCGGGCTCGTATCCTATTCACGTATAAACACAGGAGACGTGTATAGTGTTCACATTTAAGCCCAGTGGGTGTTTTCCCGGTGGTAATTTATCCTGGTCACTTTTAAGCCGCATGGACTAGTATCCTGTCCCATAACTTCCTACTAGTATAATTCGAATATTACATTCTCATATTTCATCCTTCCAAATTCAACAATCCAGTTTGAAAAGGTCTCTGCAAATTGTTGCATTCGCCACTCCTCGTCCCGTTCCGTTAACTCACGTAAAAATCCGAGTTGTTCCGAATGACAAGAATCTTGTCCCAGAAAACTTTTTCCAAACCTATAACTCCAGACTAAGGCCTTTCTATGACTTCATTATATTTTCAAACACAACTACTTTAGTTGAAGACGAAACTATCCACACATCTAGTGTTGCTTCAAAACATTTCTTTGTGAATCGTAATAGGTTATCTCATCTGAGATGTCTGTGTGATACTTAGAACCTAACGTTTCAACTTGACTCCATATCAGCAAAATCTCATATATTTTCTGACAAAGGGATTGTTATATGCAACCGGATTGTCTTGGTCCGCCCTTGAACCTATGGAACATCATTCAGGGACAAGCCGTCTTCTTGGAGGTTACGGAAAAGGACGAGTGGTGACGAACGATGGGACATGTGATCATGCGTCAGTATTTTATACACCTTTTGCCGCTACAGGCAGCGTTCTATCAGACTTGGCGCAACTCTGTCCTCTCAGATCCACTCCCTTTCCAACACCACTTGCAACACTTAACTCTCGCCGACTCTCGCACCAACTCGTCCAAGGTCATGCATATGGCGGCTGCAAAGAAGAAGAAGGCACCTCCCCATCCGAGGCCGTAGCCAATGCCGTATCGGTGGGAGAGGATGGTGTGGTCTAGTTCAACTGCCACAGGGAAGATGATCAAGGCCACGCCCGTACTTAAGGCTGAAAGATGAAGCGAAAAAAGCGTTAATAGTTTGTTCATTTAGCTGTACACCTTGATACCATGTGGCTAACGATTACCTCTGTTGTTTAACGCCACAATGAACAATGTTCCAGTTATGTGACGGCAGTCTGTAAATAATTGAGCAGACAATCCAGTGACCAGCATCATGATATATAGGATTCTACACAGCTGAGATACGATGGCATGTGTCATCCAAGTCAGCGAGCCTGATCATCCAGTCCCATTAGTCGCCTCTTATGACGAACATGGATTGTTGATGACCACTTCCCGTCCGGATCTTTAGGGGTCGTTGACATTTAAGTCTACAATATTATAATCAACACATACAAGCAGCACATGTTTTCAACGTTGTTGGATAAATGCACAAAACAAACGACGTATTGAACTAAACAAAAGAGGGTGAAAGTTGGATATAATGAAGGTGAAGTGATTGGATTGTGTATAAGAGCATTGCTAACTTCATAAAGGCAATGAAATAAAGAGTATGCTGTACATAAATGTATCAGGTATTCAGTGGTAAGTGAGACATGTCGTGTTTTCGTCTCTCATCTTATTTAGGCTGTTTATTGTGGGAAACCTCAACCAGCTAGAGAGAGAGAGTGGGCGAAAAAATAAAGTAAAAATGCAAAACTGTTCTCCATATATGTAATATTGTAATTCTGATTTTGTAAAATGCTGTTAAAGCTATTATTTAAACAATGATAACCCACGATAAACATGAAGTGCGATTTATCATGTAAAAGGGCAACAGTGTTTTTAGCACTTTTAGCACTTTCGACCTAACATAAATATTGGGTAAGAACACTTCCGACCTAACATAAATATTGGGTGGAGGAACACTTAACACTCATTTGTTTTGTCAAGAACTGTTTATGTTTTATCCAAATGTTCCTCTTTGGTGAGAGTATCGAAATAACGCTCCGATCTAAACTGGTTTTGCACCTACTTACCGCAAACAAGGAATATTTCTCCAGCGGAATGGAAGTAGTAAATTTTCCTGGGAAGGGGTGTGGTGCATACGCCACATATAGACAGCATTGACGCCACGAAGCCAAACGTCGCGGCAAATATCATAAGCCCCACCACAGCGTTCTGCCAATCTGGAACACAAAACTGAGACGGTAATTAAAGCATTTCATTATCATCATGGGGTGTCTGTTTCATGTGGGAGAAAAATCCGGAATGATCTGTCTTACACGTTTACCATTTGGTGAAATTTACTGTTATAGGCCTCACAAACCTGGAAACAGAATCAGGAATTTGGGGTTTGAACCCAAGATCATCGATTTCTGGTAAGCTAATTGGTGCATAACTAACATGGACAACCGGGCAACCTATAAACCTTGATTTTTAAAATGGTCCTGGAATCCATTCGCGACAGATATTGACTTCCTGATCTATTGTCAGCTTTTTAAAACAGCCATCATATAGGCTGCCGAGCTACGAGTTCGTAACTTTACGACCTATCGAAACTTCATCACCACATTACGAATGACGTAATGTTACAAACGCTTTGTTGAAAGGGTGACTGTAGGTAGACATCCTGGGAAATGCTGACGTCAGAGAGTTTCACACATGAAATCATCTGCTTTTTACGCCATAATTGATCTAATTAACATAATGAGTTACCATGACGAAACCTCTTCATGCCGTACGGCTAATCTGGTATCTTCAAACAAACAAATGCACCAAAACACGAGTTCTTGTGCTCAAAGAGTAATGAAAGGTTTGTTTCAAATATCGCTAAAATGATGTATGGATTGTTCAAACCAAACGTCCATACCTTTCGGTCTCAACCTGAGCAAAACCATTCGTCATCTCGTCATCTCATAAAATGTTACGTCGAATGTTTTACAGCAATTATTGGCAACAAGAATGACTATACACATTGCCCCGTTATGTCATCAAACGCACAACACCAATGCGAACGGAACGGTGTTTGTATAAGCATTGAGGTGTCATAGACGTCTAATAACGTTAGCGAGTGAGTGAGCTCAGTTTTACGTAGCACTCAACAATATTCCAGCTATATGGCGGGGGTCTGTAAATAATCGAGTCTGGACCAGACAGCCCAGGGATCAACATCATGAGCATCCATCTCCGTTATTGGGAACCGATGACACGTGTCAATCAAGTCAGTGAGCCTGACTACCCGATCCTGTTAGTCGTCTCTTATGACAGGCAAGCATGGGCGTAAAAACGGGAGCATGGGTGTAATAACGGGAGCATGGGTGTAGTTACGGGACGGCGAAGAGGTTGATGAAGTATTTCATTAAGGCCGGGGCGTTTCTGAAGACGTCTGCAGCTTTACTGTTCTACAACCAGCAGATACTAGTTTGTCACTGATGACGATGCTCTGGCACACTGCTTAGACTGATGACACTCGCTTCTGAGGATATACAGACAGCATATGAATAAACACTATTCACTTTTTTGATTGGCATTGTAAAAGTTGGGGAGATGAAGTATTTTTTTATGGATATACAACTTCTTTATTCTGTATAGTCGGCGTTTCGACAAAGATTTTAATGTCCGTGTCAAGTAGGGGTGACAAGCCAAATATGACAGTGGTCTGCAAATCATAGTTCAACATCATGAGCATCGATCTATGCAACTGGGACACGATGACATGTGTCAATCAAGTCAGGGAACCTGGCCTCTCAGTCCCCTCATTCGCTTCACACGACAAGCAAGGGTTGCTTAAATTCATCACATTTTCGACAACAATTCGGCCCATGTCATATATATTGCACTCACTTTAGCTTCCTACTGATGCGATAAAAGACTTATTATCCTGTCTGAATTAATTGAAACTGCGAGGCGAACAGCTTCCAAACAGAGAACACTTGCCACGTATGGAATGTAAACAACTGCTCTGTAGATCAAACCTGTCGCTCTCTATTGTCGGTGTTTGAGAACTTGTTTCAGTCACAGCTTGCGCATATCGTTTTTTGTCTAAGGCCAAGTGCTGTCCCTAAAGGAGTTTATAGAATATTCATAAAACGCACAATGGACATATCTCTACGGGGTTCCCTAGAAATAGAGGTCGGCCGTTAAAGGGCGCGTGATTTAATGCAACGCTGCGTTAATTCAACTGAACTTTTAAAATCAATATTAAAATCTAAATACGTAATTTAAAACATAATATATATTGTAGCTTCCCTGAGGACTGATAGTATAATTGAAAGCACTGCATTATCTATTTCACAAGAAGTGTAGAAGTGTTCACGTACTAGTGCCTTCAAGAACTCTAACCCTGATCTCCACAAATATACAATTTTTCGTGCAATACTAGAAACCTAATCAAGAGACCTTATCAAGAGACCTAAACAAGAGACCTAATATACCATCTGGTTCTTAAACTACTTCTTGCCTTATTCACCCCTTAAACACTCAGTATAATTTGAGTTTCAACATGAAGTTCAAATCATGCATCAAAACTGTCAACATTTTACATTAAAACATACACAAACTAAAATGCAGTTTAAACGAAACAGAATGCATCGGACTCCGTTTAGGGTAACAAATTTCAGCTGCATCTTCAAACAGGGCTATTTGCAATAAACAAAAAATAACACAAGCCGCAGTATATTTGTCCATAACACGTCTGTTCAAAGGACAGAAAAAAAACACACACGCTAATTTAAGCTGATCCGGCGTGCTTATCAGATGTTCCTTGGAAGGCGAATATTGATTTGTGTCGGCAGAGATGGAGATGAGGGAGCGCAGACGCCATCCTTGCAGCATCATCATCATTGGCAGCCAGGATTCTGGCCGCTCCATCGATGTGTCTTCTGCTTGTCTCAGCAACTGTTAAGGGCCTATTTGATTAGCTGCATGGATTCTGTGACGGGTGCTCCCAAACGGGCTTATTTGATTATACGCATGGGTTTGAAACGGCTCGCTTGATTTGACAGGCGTGGTTTAAATGTATCACTCATTACGCGAACCCGGAGCATTTCATGAATGATTCAGCAGGGGCTGCGTGATTTCAAGTCTTGTAGTGTACCAGGTACACGCGTGCAAACTGTAATAACCGGAGCGTCATCTTGACAGGCGCCCTCGATCATTACATAATGCACTTAGAAGGCTAGACTAATTCTATCATGGGTTAAGTGTCTCGTTCAATATGATTGCACTTTTATTGCATGCATGTGCTACAGCCGACCAATGATGGTGTTCTAGTACACTATGGAGCAGCAACGAATACACTAGAAGGCGGATGCAACACGTACATGTTTTAGGAATACATAGTAACGAATACACATCTTTTCTCATAACCACTTCATGATTCATATCTAGGATTTAAATGACAGATATGCCATGAAATTATTTGAGTTGTAACATGTAAGTGCTACAACCTCCATTTTCTAGCTGGGAACACGGAAATGGGCAAGATATTTTACCAGGGAGTCGAACCCGAATCTAGACGTGGCTAACGAACGTTTTTCCTTTTAGGCAACCTAATATGTACTCAAAGGATGGACAGAACAAATAGAAGAAGCATCTTTACATATAAGAGAGAGCTATCATGCAGCTGTGCAGTTCCTGTTAGACAACTGCATTATTTATGTTATCCACATTTAAAGAGCATCACAGAATGTAATCGGCCTATGTCATATTTTGATCAAAGCATTTCGGAGTGATAGAAGACCTTGGGCAACCCAGTTTCTTATCGTACCTCCAGGATCCGCTGATCGTGGTTTCATTGGTCAAACTTTACGATCAGTTCAGTATCCGTTACGTAACCCGTCGTAAATTCTACCCAGACTTTAACCATCTACACCTGAAACTCTCCAAGCATTCTACAGAACGTAGCATTTGGTTGACGGTTGGTGGTTTCATAAACAGATCACATGAGTTGAGAGAACTGAAGTGCCTGTTGAAAACACAACAAACTCACTTAAACATTGGACAAGATGCACGACAAGAGTTCGTCATTTAAAACAACAAAAGTGCACTTGTACGACGGCCTTTTGGAAATAATTGAGTGTAAACCAAACAATTCAGCAATCAACATCATGATCTGCGAAACTGAGATACCATGTAATATCACACCGACAACCTGTCCGCCCGATCCCTTTAGTCGATTCTTACGACTGTCACGGACTCCCGAACACCAGTTCCGACCCAAAGGCAGAACATAGTGGAACACATGAACCTCTTGTTCAATCTATTGCTTCGAAAACATAAAAACGATTGAGTTAGATATGAAGACTACAGTGGGAGTGCTTCAATCACATCCTAATTATAAAGAGTTAGTGAGTGAGGTTTTACGCAGCCTTTAGCAATATTCCATCAATATCATGACAGCGGACACCAGAAATAGGCTTCACAGATTGTACACAGATGATGAATTGAACCCGGTTCTTCGGCGGGACGGGCGAACATTTTAACCACAAGACTACTCTACCGACCCTGACTTTAAAATGATACATTGATAAGATATTAATTTAGGACACAATTACGACAGTCCAAAAAAACTATGGCAGAATATGGCTTAAATTAGTACATTATCACTATGCATAACAGTAGGTGATAAGTCGGACAAAAACCAAAGTTAATCCTATACGAGGGAAGCTGGAAACTTTCGGTCTGTTGTTTGATTATATAATATGGCAATAAATTGTAAACACCAGGCGTATTACGGTCCGTGTCTATCAACACGGATCGCCATTAACACGGAATTCGAAACCTATTATGTAGCATGGGCAAAGAATCTGGATGTTGAAAAATGTTTTCATCTAGAACGTAAGCCTAGAGTGGTCTACCTTTTGTATAACAAGCAAAGATAAATAAAGGATTTCGAACTAGAATATATGCACCAGTGTCCTTTTTTATATTTGTACATGGCATGTAGATCAGCCTGTGCACTTTACACGATCGACAATCATTCGAAACACTCAGCCTGTGGTAAACACGAACAATTCAAACCTTCATTATACACGTTTGGACCCTATACTTATGGCATGCAAGGGTACTCGAACCTTAAACGTACAAGCTTGGACCCTATACTTATGGCATGCAAGGGTACTCGAACCTTAAACGTGCAAGCTTGGACCCTATGCGTATGGCATGCAAGGGTACTCGCACCTTTAACGTACAAGCTTGGACCTTATGCTTATGGTATGCAAGGGTACTCGAACGTTAAGCCTACAAGCTTGGACCCTAAACTTTTCTACGCAAGGGTACCCGAACCTTCACCCTACGAGTTTGGACCCTACATCCTGGAGAAGAAATAACACCAGGTTTATAGATAACACATCCTTTAATGACTGCAAAAATATTGATTTCAAGACAGACATGGCGAGATACTCCAAGAGAGGCTGATCTACCCATCTATTGTCGTGTATCGATCGTCTATGTACATGTAGGTTAGTGTTGAATCGACCTTCTCTCCACCATTAATACATTCCATAAAAGTATTGATCACGTTCAGCGTCGCGCAATGGAATGCAAATATCAATGTACATGGACGTAGATATTCCCGAGAGACTTAGGGAGATATAAAACGGGTAGACTTTGTCCCTCGTCTCCATAAGAATTAATTGCATGGATTAAACAATGTGTTCAACGAGATTCGTCCTCGGGAGTGTACTTTCTCACTGGTCACCCCAAAATGACATACTCTTGTTATGTTAAACACGGTGGTCTAGTCGTTTATACGACACGCTTTGCTCAATTAAACAAATCAAAGTGTTTCAAGAGGTACTCTTTCCGTCACTTCCGTTCTTCACTCCCTACACACTGTCTACGAAATGCTTTGCTCGCTCAGTCAAGCACATACTCTGCAAAGTTAAACACTGCTTTCGTCCATTTTACGATGGCCTACACTCATGGCATATATGCTCATTATAGCACACCCCTAAACGAACTATGATGGTCTATGCTTGGTTCAACATAGTCTGTGCTCAGTATAACATGGTTCCTGCTCGGTACTTCATGGCCTAAACGTGATATAACATGGTCTGTGCATGGTTTTACATGGTCTATGCTGTGTACAACATGGTCTATGCTCGGTATAACATGGTCTATATTTGGTATACCATTCTCTAAACTGGTTCTACAACATGGTTCATGTTCGGTATTACATGGTCTATGCTCAGTATGGCATGGCCTACGCTTAGTATAACATGGTCTATGCTCGATGTAACATGATCTATGCTCAGAATAACACGGTCCATACTCAGAATAACATGAACTCTGTGTAACATGGTCTATGCTCAGAATAACACGGTCCATACTCAGAATAACATGAACTCTGTGTAACATGGTCTATGCTCAGAATAACACGGTCCATACTCAGAATAACATGAACTCTGTGTAACATGGTCTATGCTCAGAATAACACGGTCCATACTCAGAATAACATGAACTCTGTGTAACATGGTCTATGCTCAGAATAACACGGTCCATACTCAGAATAACATGAACTCTGTGTAACATGGTCTATGCTCAGAATAACACGGTCCATACTCAGAATAACATGAACTCTGTGTAACATGGTCTATGCTTAGAATAACGTAAACTGTGCTCGGCATAACATGGCCTATGCTCAGTATGACATGGTCTGTGGTGAATATAGCATGGTCAGTGCTCAGTAAAACATGGTCGTTGTTGAGAATAACATGATCTATGTTCGGTATAATATGGTCTATGTTTGGTTTAACATCATGAAAGCTTGGTAGAACTTGGTCTATGCTCAGTATAATATGGGCTGTGTTCATTGTGACACATCCTTGCACAGACTAACATCATTTATGCTCACAGAGTTACCGTCTATGCTCAGCTAAACGCGGCCTATACTCAAGGCCTATACTATACGCACTTCACCCACAGGAGTAAACAACACAGATCACACAGCACAACATGGATATAAACATTTAATCCTACGAGGTCTCTTGTCTGGACATTTGGCCACCGCTTCCGGGTCAGACAGGTTTTGGTAGCAGTTAGCCCAGATCCCTTCACTGAACCCTGGAACAGAAACACTGCATCATTTAACAATTGTTAATTACACAAACTACGGTTCATGGCTGTAACTCATATTCATTCATTAATTCACTGCCTAGAGTAAATACATTTTAGGGTACGAAACCCCGACAAATATCAGTGATTATTTTCAAGTTTGACACGGGTTTAAGTCTCCAGCTTAAAGGTGATGTCACACACACACGATCACATTCTAACTGTCTATAGGATCACCTCGCATAGACTGCAATAGACATAATTGTCTACAGGATCACCCAACATGGGTTACATCACGCAATCTCGTCACATTCTAACTGTCAACAGAATCACCTCAGACATCATTGTCATCACATTTTTGTCATCACTAATTGCCTGCAGGTTCACCTCAGACAACATCACGCATTGTCATCACATTCTAATTGTTTACAGGATCACCTCACATACACTACATCATGCATTGTTGTCACATTCTAACTGTCTATAGGATCACATACCTAAGTGTCTGCAGGATCATCACACGTAGACAAAATCACGCATTGTTATCGCCTTCTAATTGCCTACAGGATCACCTCAGACTACGTCACGCATTGTCATCACATTCCAACCGTCTACAGGATCACCTCGCATAGACTACATCACACATTGTTATCACATTCTAATCGTCTACAGCATCACCTCACGCAGACTACATCACGCATTATTACCACACGTCATTCTACTCGCAATGGACAGATTACATCACATTCTTAGGGTCCATATAAAGAAACCAACACACATTGTCACCACATACTAAGATTCTATATACAGGATCACCGAACACACAATACTACGGTGACACAGAAATTGGGTGCCTCTGTGATGTTACTGTGTTAAGACCATGTGAAAAATCCCATGCCTTGTTAAAAAATAATCAAATATGTAATATTGTCGTAATAGAGTTACAGAATGACATTCAAAACAAAAACTGGAAATTTGCCACTTCAACGCAATGAGTTAAACGTATCATGAAGAAAATATCTCCCCACGAAGAGAGACAATCCCTTTCAGTGACATCAGGGAAACTATTTCAAGACCTATTTCAGAATCTAATTCAATACTCCTTATCAATATGTAATACCACATCTCTCTTAGCTTCGCTCTCGAGAAAAGAAACCTTTGCATAATTTAGCACAACAGTGGAGTTCTTGACAACACGTTTGCTTGTTGGACTGATAACCCTGCACTGATTTGCAGTCGCACCATTTCTCATGTGCCGATCTGGTAATTGGATAACAGCTGATTAGGGTTGAAGCTGTTTTCAGTGTTCAGGCAAATGTAATTACATTGTTCTCAGACAAACTTGAAGAGTCCAATGAAATACGTTTTTGAGCTATTTTTGTCTGAAAATCGTTTAATAAGTACATTTTGGGACGTTTTGCCTTAATAAGCAATGAGTGCATGGTGTTTTTGACCTTTGAAAAAGCTTTCTTTTCTGTTACGAATGGAAAGAACAAATGGGTACATAAGCTCGTTCTTGGTTGAAATCGATTTTTTTGAGTGACTGACATGTGTAACCCGCTCCGCTTTCCTACTTTTTACGTTATGAAATGGACAATATCTAATAAGGTTCGTAAGAAGTTAGTATAATTTATATTTAAAATAGTAAAGAAACTAGTATGGCTTGTTTTCAAGATTTTGCTGGAAGTGTTCTTGTTCAACAACCTTGCCATATCACACACCCCTAACCAGTTTAAACACTGCCGTGTCACACCATCATACACTTGTCAACCAGTACAAACACATTTGACCCATATCCAGCAAAAGACAAAGGCAAAGCCCACGAGAGAGAGACAGAGAAAGACAGAGAGAGAAACAGAGAGAGAGACAGTGAGAGATACAGAGAGAGACAGAGAGAGAGAGCTCACTCTCATCAACAACTCTTGAACCATATCCTGCATGTGAGCCAGCCATCTCACACACGCACGCGCGCGCGCACGAACACACACACGCAAGCAAACCTTGAAATATCAAACACACCTGACCGTATCAGGCACCACACTCATCATCGATTTTCCCCTTTTCTCTCTCTCTCTCGGTGACCAATAACATATCCTCCAACAACCATTTGGTTCAATTACATCAGTAAGTTCTATTAGATGATATCTGACAATCTGACGAGTATTTTTCAGCAGATTTATGCTTCGCGGATAGCAACAGTTGGGACTTCATTAAGTGCAGCTAGCAAGGCCGACCTTGTCACGTAATGCATGGCAAAACGACATAAATCAGATGAAATACTGTCTAAAGCCCAAATATCGATTCCATCTCGGTGGCAACGTCTCTCCTAGAATCCATCGAATAGCCTCGTATCAACAGCAAGACTTGCGTTTTTAATGTTTTCGCCCAACAGATAAAATTCTTTCTTTATGGTATTCCGATTAATCCTTCAATCATCGAGTCTCTTCGCGACTAGTGCTAGTCTTGAAGAAAACATGCCTGTAATTAGCTTATTTGGTGAATCGATTCATGAAATACGACCTAGTGCGGCTACGGTTCTGCTATAATGGGTTGTAATGATGTAATTTGTATGTATGAACACAAAATGGCGACATTTACCGGAGATGCATTGCAGTCTATAAACTCTCGGATTTATGACAGTCAACCTAACGTTCTCATTAAGCGGGGACGAATCATATCAAAGTGTAATCCCTGATGTGGGCCAAGCCGTTTACCAACCCACCCTTGAACATGGATTAACACTAGAAGATCTGATCGAGTCTCAAATGGATGTTGCGCGACATTATTCACACACAAATCAATCAATCTCAGGGTTACCATGGAGACACGCAGCGCCTGTTTGCTGTGTTTTGGTTAGGTCAAGGTCAAGCTGGATAACAATCGCATGGAAATGGACGGATGTTTCATGGCTAGACTGTTTACTCTGTTGCGCCGGAACAGACATATATTTTGTATGTTGATGTAAAAAGAACACCGCCATCGTCCGCTCTTATGGATTACATCCAAATCTGCTTATTCGTTCTCGATTAGGGCCGAGCGTTTTTACGTGAAACCAAATCGAGCGCTTTTTCTCCAACTGGTAGCACGAACTGACACTGATGATGTTTGTGTTTCTTAGCACGGTTCCATTCCTCGTGGCTGTGACGTCACTGTTTGCATAAGGCATTTGGGGGATTTATAGCAATGTGTTATTCTTTCATCGCTGTCCATATGTACAAAAACAGAACCATCACATAACGGTAACTAATTTGTCGCAAAACTCGATCCAAAATTCTCTTCACTTTAAGCTTAATTATTGAATTTATCTTCCATATTGTAGATTTGTCCATCTTTAGGATATATGTTTGAACGGAATGGGCAGCTTGAAATCGTTCCAATGGAAACAGTATGGATTTCCTGATAAGCTTTCACTGTTTCCCTGAACGTCGGTTAATTACAAGGCCCAACGGTTCACCAGTAAACAGTGTGTTTCTGCCCGTGCTGGCCTGCGAGCCGTGCCCAAGTCAGATTTAGCAAGGCTGTACACCACCGACACGATGTAGAGTTCACTAGATATTGATCCAAGATGTGTCCGTCGGTTCATTATTATAATAGATTCACGGCAATAAATACATCATCAGCCTTCCATCAATTCCCTGTAACGACCCCTAATCCTAACGTAACGCCAGCGGGGTAAAACAAAACCAGCTTTGGTTTAATTATGCACGATTTGATACAGGAACGCTTCACGTTCGCTGACCGGGCCGGTTGTGACAAAAAATACCAAAGGTTCCTCTTTCTCACACTTACATAGCTATCCATCGACCGGGTTTCTGCCAGACTGATTTTTATATATATTTATATTACAAACAAACTGAAATTTCAGATTGCACTGACATAATGAAGAAATGATTGTTAAAAAATCTTACCTTTTCCTGCAATCCAGTGAGAGCTGAGTATGGCGGCAAGGATGAAAGCCATTGCAGACACTGTTGCGAATACCCCGAACAGACGGAATGGTCGCCAAAGCTTCGCTTCTCGTAGATAGTACTCCTCTCCAAATTTACGAAGGTCCGCACTGTTTTGGCGAGTCTTGAATTTGAGGAAATTTTTCATGTTCAACTGAAGCTGTTTGTGGCAACGCTGACGATCATGCTATTCCGCGACACTGGGGTTAGTGATACGAGTGGACAACAGGTCAGGCTAATGCTGTCATTGCGTTCCACCTGTGGAAGGTTGAGGTGATCCTTCTCAACTACCTCCCAATCATCCAGAACACAATTCCTCCAAAACTGACACCGTTAACTGATGTTACCGTAGAGCCGGTCTGAAGCATGCCAATCTCTCGCAATTCGTTTGAATCCGGAGCTTGAATGAAGCGGCATTGATTGCTGGTGCCTTGTCACACTGTAGCCGAGTCGCCTTCAGTTGCAGCGTCTCTGGGTAGGCTCGTCCTCAATTATTTACGCTGATATTATCAGAGGTGCCCACGGGAAACAAGACAGCGAGGTCAACGTGGACTGTTTCGGATTGAGAAGTATCAGCTTTAACTATCACTCGTTCAGTACAGCATTAGGTAATAGCGCATAACGCGGACAAGTAATAACACAATAAACACGACATTTGTCTGTAGAGTTGCGTTATTGATCATTGTGTTCGCATATTAACAGAGATGCATATATACTCGGTGGTTAAGTAGTGTTGCTAAACTTCCGAATTAGCTTTCATTCTTCACGGTATTCAGACACTATCGATTATATTTTGTTACTGGATTCTGATCTACAGAAATCTATAGAAACAGCTCTTGAAAACGTTTGTGGCACAACACAATCGTACCCTGTTTTCGTGTTAGAGCTGCACATAGGGACCCTTGGTCAAGGGAGGGATATTTTGTTCACGTCCTAGAGATTATTTGTGTGATGATTACAAAATCTATGAGCTTACATCACTAACTGGTTATTTGCCATAGCGTTAAATCAATTCAGCCTTCGTTTCATCAGTCTACACAATGCTGAATTTCACGATCAATATAAAACCGTCTTTGGTGTTGGCGGTTTCGTACACATCGACTGTGTTGGCTTTGGTAACAAAAGTCAGTTAGTGTTTCGATGTGGCATCACGTTATCACCACTGCTGTTTGTCATGGGCAGATTGTCTGTCGAGGGATCTGGCGGAAGCATGAGTGTGATTATCGATCAGTTATAGTGGAACCTTCAGAGGTGGGGCAAATTCAGTGGAGCCATGAAATGGGGCAAATATAGTGGAGCCATAAGGTTAGGCAAATGTAGTGGCGCCAAACAGATCGAAGCATTGAGCTCGGCCAATCGTTGAGCCATCAGAGGTGGGGCAAGTAATATGGAGCCATGAAATATAGCATATGTAGTGGATCCATGAGATGGGGCAAATGTAGCGGAGTCGTCAGAGGTGGGTCAAATACAAGAGAGCCATGGTTGAGGTGGGGCAAATGTAGCGGGGGCCATGAGATGGGGCAAAAAGTGGAGCTATCAGACGGGGCAAATAAAGTGGAGCCATGAGATGGGGCAAAGATAGTGGAACCATGAGATGGGACAAATGTAGCGGAGTCGTCAGAGGTGGGACAAATGCAAGAGAACCATGAGGTGGGGCAAATGTAGTGGGTGCCATGAGGTGGGGCAAATGTAGCGGGTGCCATGAGATAGGGCAAATGTAGCAGAGCTATGACATGGGACAAATATAGTGGAGCCATGAGCTGGGCAATTGCATATCGGTCGTTAGATAAGGGCTAAATATAGTGTATCCATCAGAGACGAATCAGCAGTAGTGACGCAAACATGGCTTCGGGAGGGGTCGAAATTGAGAATGACCACTGTAGGCAAAGACAGTTAGCTACGTCTGCAGTCAAAGAAGCTTCAAGTCCACCAATACTATGTACATTTGGCATCCACACTAATCCACATTCATTCTGTTTCCACCGAGTTTACCTGTCATATCTTCCTTCCAGACCCTGCTCTAATACGGCCCTTTATGGTACGAGTGTTCGGGAGTCGTGATTGGTTGCATTCGGATTTAGTTGTGCAATCAACAACGCTGTTTCAAAAGCGATCATTCGCAAGGCCCCGGTAGTTTCCTAGAACTAGAACCTCTTGTAGGTTGCGATGCGCAAACCCATCTTCTAAGCAGAACTCAATCATGTAATGGCAGATCAATGGAGTCCCCATCGCCCTCGTTGACAACGGACAAGCTAGCCATGTGTTATGTGTCACATCAGCACAAGTCCCCGACAGATAAAGAATATTTTTGGTCCCATGTTTGCCTGTATTAGCCCATTTGGATCAAAGTTGATGTACACATGTTCTGAAGGGAGATAATTCCCGTTGTGATTTTTGGGGTTTTTTTGTTTGCCGCTAGGGGAGAACCTGGAAATATGGCCGTGTTAGGACAGGAGAAGATATAACAAGTTACATCTGTGGGAAGAGAATGTTCAACTCTGTATTTGGCTTCGAACAAATGACAGCGGCTTATACAGTTTTCCGTTAACATGTATTGACGCAGGAGTACCTTACTGTACTCCACATGACGTGCATTATCATTAGCTTGGAGGTGATCACACTAGCGAACCCCATCGGGGTTGGGGGATATACACTCAAAACAAATATAGAACACTCACGATAGGGTGGGTGTGTATTACTGTAGCCAAAGTCATGACGGATTAAGAAAGCTCACGTTAAAAGCAACTGGCCCTGCGTGTTCTTAAATTGTTTGTCGGTTCACATCCCCCTCAGTTATTCCCGACATTACAGGCAATATCTGGCATTATTCGGAAGGGTCAGAAGGGAAATATCAAGTAAACATGCATGAATACATGTATGAATATATGCATGAATATATGTATGACAGAGTGGGTTGCTGTGTCTGGGGATACTGGTGCGTCCTGTAGATGAGGTCACGTAGTAATACTGATGGTATGCCTGCAGTCTATCTCTCAGTCCCTGAACCACATGATTTTCCCGACTACCTAGTCCTCAATGCAATATAATCTGTCTCACAGTCCCTAAAACGCATTATTTTCAATACTACCTAGCCCTCCCCGCAATGTAGTCTGTCTCACAGTCCCTGAACCACATTATTTCCCTCCCTGCAATATACAGGTATAAAATGAATCAAGTTTAGATTTCCACGGGTTCTGAATTTCACTGGGGCTCTTTTTCAAATTAAACGGGTTTATATGTTAATATTATATAAATAAATTATATATGTTCGGAGACTATATGTGTTACTCTAGCATTCTTCTTGTCTTGCCATGCAGGTCGGTAGTTGCTAGCACGGGCAATGTCAAACCCTGTGAGGATACGATATTTCACAACCCGAAGTCACTGAACGTGGATGCAAGAAGTGCTGGGGGCAACTTTGGTCGCCAACCGCAATGACAAGTAATTGTTTTAGCTACATTCCAGGAATATCATGCATGGTACGTCGGATATGGACTTATTGTACCGGTGTGAATCGAACCCAGGCGTCACAAGCAAACACTTTGATCACTAGGCTACAGAAACTCCTGATTTCCTCAAACGAACAAACATGTCAATCATCCAACTTCTTTGCTAGACGCCATAGGTGTGGAGTATTTCACATTGGCCACTTCAGTACTTCCGGGTTCGGTTCTAGTTAAGTCAAATTACAGCCTTCAGAGATAACAATCCTGTCTATTGCAACAGATCAATACACAGAACCCTTTGCACGACATTCTTAAGAGTGAGGGTGGTGGGGTAGCCTGGTGGTTAAAGAGTTCGCTCGTCACGCCGAAGACCCGGGTTCGATTCCCCACATGGGTACAATGTGCGAAGACCATCGCTGGTGTCCCGTACCGTGATATTGCTGGACTATTGCTAAAAGCGCCTCAATACCATACTCAACCATTCAATTACGTATCAGTGCTACTCGTGAAGTTTAGATCCACATACATGGCCGGACTTCAAAATGTTTATGTGATCTGTAATATGTTTCATGTTTAATTACATGTTAACAAATTCTGCCACACGAACCAAAATCGTGTTACCCTGAAATGGATACGAGAGGCAAATCTTGACAGCGTATTAATATTAAAGATGCGAAGACAAATTTATCTAATCGATATCAACCTCATCTGTGAAAATGTACGAATACAAGAAGTAAACTTAAATATCTATTTTAGTTTCGACATTTTGCAACAGTTGTTGGTCGTAAGAGGTAACAAACCAAAACGGGTTGTCAGGCTCGGTGACGTAGTTGATGCATGTTTTTTTACAACAACTGTGTAGATGGATGCTCATGATATCAGTCATGGGTTTGGCATGGTCCAGACTCCATAATATCTACACTTTCGTCATACATCTTGAATATTGCTGAATATCCCGGCGACAGGGCCCGGGAAAGGCCCGCAACGGCATATGTATGGCCACAAAACATGCACAAACATTCGGTAGGAAATTATTTAGGAAGTGTAGCCCTGTCACGTAACACAAGACTGTTACTAATGAAATGTAAATATACTGTTGGATTATGAAATGTATATCATACCCTCGTTAAACCGTTTTTAGCAGGCACAACGTCTGAACAGATGAATGATGGGATTACGTTAACGAATCCCGTCGCAGGGATGCAGTGAAACCAGTTTAACACAGCCGTCGGCGGATGTTGACGGAATGTCACGTTTCATCGACTTTCCACCTAAACAATGTTTCATTGATCCGGTTTGCGGTAAATCAGTGAAAAGCGTAATCGTATGGATAAACACGGCTTCAGCACAGACAGGTGTCGCCCGTGCACAAGGATTTGTGTGAATATTTTATGTCCGCTTCTGTTACTTTTGTCAGTCCAGAGACCCGAACAACCCTTTGTAATGGAGTGCGTGTGTGTAAAGCTCAGAAAGGAGTGCTGAAATAGATGTAACTCAATCCCATCATTAATAGAGATGAAAAGGTTTTAGTCGGGCCCACAGATTTGTCCTCCCAAATGAGATTGATGAATATTAGAAAATTAGTTTTCTGAGATGATAATGCAGAAAATGTGTGAAGAAGTGAAGACAATACAGTTCTATTGTCCGAGAGTCATATGGAACGTCATCAATTATGACGTCACACAGATACTGCCTCTGCGTAAACAATGACTAGAGCGTAACATTTATCTTAATAATGCTCGGTGAGAACTACTGAAAATAAGTTCACTTGTATTAGAGCCTTGAAGTAAATGAAATCTTACCTCTTCCTTTCGTTGAATTGCATATAACATCAGGTGATGTTGCATTGGAGGCACGAGAGCAGTTTACCCATAATCCCTCGTGTATCGACAAGTTCAAGACACTGTGCGCTGAAATAGAACAGAAACAATGGAGACATAATGACTACAAACACTAGTATGTGGTCATTGAAAAAAAAACTGTTAAAGTGAAAATTATCCTAGGTTATTTTTTTTAAAATGAATTCAAAATATGTTTTTCGTTTTTGCGTATCTTCACCATGGAAAGCAACATTTGTTCCTGCATGAATCTACGTGGATTTTCACAGCGCGCACAGTTTTTTTTTTTTTTTTGGACTATAGCATAAAACAATATCAGAGTCTACCATCTTCAAATCAACTCTTGCAGATTTAATGTATGACTTATTTGTGTGAGAGTGTGCGTTAATGTGAGTACAAACCAGATGTCGGTCGATGACAGATAGTATGTTTATGTTTGTTTTGTTTTCATGGCAAGGATTGGTCAATCGGGAAGTCATCGAGGTAAAAGCTTTCATATGCTGCCTTGTGTGTTAACGGACACTGAAGTGGCTTGTTTGTTGAGTCTCTCTTAATCACTAAAAGCGTCCATTGCTCAGGATATCCCTTTAGAAGAACCGAATCTGAACCACCCAGTCCAATAATGATCAGCAGGATGAGCATCATATGTCATTATGTCATCCAAGTCAGGTAGGGCAAGAGGTAACTAGTCGATTCAAGAGGTCAGGTCAAGAGTGGTCTTGCTTGACACATGTCAGCCTATACCATTTGTGTAGATCAATGCTCACGCTGTAGATCACTGGATTGTCTGGTTCAGACTCGATTATTTACAGACCACCATATAGCTAGAAAATGCTGAGCGCGGCGGGAAACATCAAACCAACAATCAGCTTTGGAAGGAGTGAACCCTACACTGTGAACCGAATGGGATTTTACGAACGCATTTAGCATCTCCAGAAATAAATACTTTGTGTGAGCTGGGTTTAGTTCCGTTTTGATTGTTCCAGGAATCACTTTGAATAGTGTTCCAGTCACATGAATTCACATCTCTCTTTGGACAATGATTTAAAAAAATAAAAATTTAGATTTTTACAATCGTATATTGGTTTTATATGTTATGATTAGCAATAATACATGTGTATTTTACGTAACTAGTGTCCCGGTAGATTTTTCCAGAAATCCATTTCTTCACCGATTTCGTTCAAATTTGAAAATTAATATATCCTCATCATATAACATATACAAACAATATATGATTGTAAAAAACTACATGTTTATTTTTTTTAAAATGTTGCACAAACAGAGACTCGAACCTATGTGATTGGAGTAGTCAACATTTGATCACTGGTATGGTGCAGGCAAATATACAGACATGGTCGGCTGACAGAGACTCGATCTTACGATGAAAGGTTTCTGGGGGGTCCTAGGGATGCAACTCTACACCGCTAATTGCCGCGCCTCATTCGACTGGGCAGTTTGTTTAAATCAACCGAGTTTTGATCACTCAGTCACGATCACATTCGTCACCACTCGCCCCTTTCCGTAAACTCCAAGACTCGCTATTCGGCTTGTCCCGGAATAACACGAGCTGGTCACAAATGGATCGTGGACATGTAATCACGTGACTGCGGTGGACACTGCTTGGAACAGTGTATATGTACTGTTGCCAGTATCATATCACACAAAGAAACAGCTCACAGAAATTGCTATTGGCCTAGTCCTCGATTTAAACTCTGGTACATATACCATCTCAACAAGACAACAATAACTTCATCTCGTTTGTTTACGAACAATACACACAGAGAGGAACAGTTTGGCATCACCTTAACTATGTAATTCTATATAGTAAGTTAGTGAGTTTAGTTTTACGCCGCACTCAGCAATATTCCAGCTATATGGCGGTAGTCTGTAAATAATCGAGTCTGGACTAGACAATCCAGTGATCAACAACATGAGCATCGATCTGGGATGACACGTGTCAACCAAGTCAGCGAGCCTGGCCACCCGATGCTTGATAAAAAAGCACATATCTGTGTCAATATTCTTGAAAAATAATGTTCAAAGTTCAAAGCTACCATTCAGTATTTGACGCCATAGGGTAGGAATATTGCTGAGTGCATTCTTAAACAACAAACCATCAAAGTAACCAGTCACCTTTTAGTCATACATAGTATGTTGTACTACCATCTATATTGTCATAATACACTCCCCTGATTATCAGCTGAAAATATATAAAGCAGATGATATTCTGTACAAAAATAATTTACCTGACTATAGGCTTAAATCACTCGAAAAGAAATTAAATGATTTGAAATATTTAAAAAATAAAAGAATAAATCCGCACAACACAGAACTCCTGATGGGCATCTTAGACATTTACTATTAAAAAATTCATCAAATGCCATGTTTTTTTTATCATACATTGACATTTGAAACATGGTATGCGTCATATGGATGCAAATTCACTTCTTACCATCCTTCACTGAACCAAGATATTTTCATACAAAATACAAATCGCAGAAAAGAATGATGGTTAAATAGAAATAATCAATATTAAAACAATTCTTCCAATTTCCGTTTGGACATAAAATCAAATTCAGTGTATTTTATTTTTGCTCTGCAGTTTCGTTACCGCATTTCTTTAAGAAATCTGTCTGTCACAAGGCCGACAACTCGTGTAAGGTTAATGGGAACGTTCGCGATTTCAACTCATCACTGATGCATCTGGTGGAAGCTGATCTCACAAAGCGGGCGGAAACGACTGTCGTTATTTTTCTGTCAGTTATTATCGACTAGCTTGATTTCATTGATTGTCACACATATACATGACATGTACTTTATGAGATCTGATCTACACAAGCCTTCGCGGTAGTTGTGGTGACAGGCATTTACGCTAAAGTTGAAAGCGTGTAGCGATGTCTGGCCATTAACTTTGAGTCTCTGACGGATGGGATACATTCTCAGATATACCCACACATTTTCAAATTATGTTCATATTAAATTATCTTCAGGACTTCAGTCATCATCACTGGAACGACCCTCCATATTATAATTGTCTGTATCGGAGATGTTGCCATCACTATCATAGCAGCTGTCACATTCAGGATCTTGAGCTGTTTGGGACTCGCTATCCTCGAAATCTAATAGTGTCTACTCATCATCTCTGACTTCCTGAGATTCTGGCACAAAGCAATATCCAACAACGTACATTTGACTCTTTGACTGTGTTATTGAGGAAGGTGTTGTCGCTAAAATAAGCAAGTCAGGATTCAGGCAATATGATCAACTCCTCAATTATCACCAGCCAGGAAGGCCAGCTTCAGCAACTTTTGACAGGCCCGGGCAAAGGTCAACTAACATTTTGCTAGCGGGCAGGTCGTTATTTCGAACACTGGTGGTGATAGTGGTGGTGGCGGTGGTACCTTAATAAAACACCTAACCACGGAAAATTATGGAGAAAATTGAAGGTATACATCTGTATATGTTAGAAAATAACAAGATGGCGATTTACTCCCACGCAGTTTTGTCAGCACTGCTGCACTGATACATCTTGTAAAACATGCGATTGCACATGCTGTACTCTTGATACACCACGGAATATATAGTAGGACGTTAAACAAGTTCTTTACACTTGAGAGGTAAAGATGGTTCCCAGTTTAGACAGGACGTATTACCGAACCTCTGAGGCTTTTTTCACATACGGTATAAATAAAGAGACCACAGGGTGTCTTCTCAAAACCAAAATGCGACATAAACGATTAGTTTTGATAAAGAATTGATTTGGTGTTCATCTAAACTGCATAAGCAGAAGGTATCCTTGAATTTATTTGAATCTGGGAGGGAATTAAAACAATATTAGCTATTTTACCGGACTGCATAATTATTGTGTTCGACGACATGGGACGCAGGCACAGTACACCTACGCAGCGTAGATCGAGCAGATCGCGGTTAAAGTGTCGTTCGCCACACCCTAGGACAAGGTTCGAATCCCATTGCAATATTCTCTCACGCACAATTTGTAAGCTTAAATGGTGTTTTACGCCGCTTTAGCAACACTCCAACAACGTGCGGGAAGCATAAGGAGAATCAAACCCGGATCTTCGGCATAAGCGATCGCTTTAACTACTAGGCTATACACGCTGAATTACTCCTTGACTTGCATCCAAGGAACGTATTATCTAGTTTTCGTGTGAATCTCTCAAAAGTATCACTTAATCATAAAACTCAGTCACTAGACAAACGTAATATACATATGATTCGGGTGACTGATCGAAGGGTTTACAGGGGGAAATATTCCAAATATGTCACGTACGCCAAACAGTCAACTCAGACGTGTCAAACGGTGCCGAAGGAACCGTAGTCGTAGGCACACGTGAAGGTGAAGGTCACGTTCCTGTAAAGACTGTAGCCATGTTAGCCTTGATATATCAGTTATCATACCTCACTTTCAGGGATGCGGATTTTGATACATAGAGACCATAGAACCCAAGAACAACAAGTACTTCAGAAACTCCCACTTCCAATAATCACCCCCTTTCAAAGCTTCTAACCTTCCCACATTTATTCAAGCACATTTAGATAAAAGCATACACCTACTGACAAACAAGGTTAACTTGGACCGGCGCAGAGAACGCGTTTACGACGATGAAATTGAATCCGCCTGTAACTGTACACGCCTTGCTCATTCGACTCTCGCGAGGTCGCGAACAACCTGGGGCCGCTTCCCAAGCGCCATTGGGAGGCACTCATACGTGCTGATACGGGTCAATTATCAGGTCGATGCTCAACTTATCCTTGTTTGCCAGTATGTTCTGCCACGTGAACCTACACGTAAATAAAATTGGGTAAAAATAGTTTGAGACCATCCCCGTTTTAGGTGACATCTGCACCAGGGCAACTGCGTGTGCTCTGTAAGGCCATGGCTCAGAACAGGTGTTAAGCAATGATCTCAGTGTATGGTCCGTTTGTCACACGCATGGCAACACCCAGGTGTTTTCTAATTTTACTGAAATATGACTCAGAATGAACCCGGCTTATCATATTGTTAGTGAGGATAGGTTAGATTAAATCATCCTCTAGATATCGAGATCCCTTAATATAATAAGTGAATGAGTGAGTGAATATGGTATTACGACGGGGACACCAGAAATAGGCTTGATATATTGCATTGTTGGGACGCTTTAACCACAGGACTACCCCACCACAACACATGGTAGAGTATATGTTAGATTATGAGTTTATATACACAAAATGCTTTAATAATTTGAGATCGACTTTAGACAGAAAAGTTTCATTTCAAGCAATATTGAAAACCTGCTTCAAAATATATGGTCAGAGTTTGCTTGTGTCCCAGAATATAACACCGAGTGTACCTGGAGACACGTGTACAGTAACGGCAATCTACGACAGCGTATACGGGGAAATGGATCAGAGTGAGCGCCGAATACAACGGCCTGTGTCTGACAATGGACGGGCTGTCATCCATCAGCCGGCGGCATTTCCCGACGTAGGTGCCGTCTTTGTCGTCGTTGTCTGCGTCTGGCAGCGAAAGGTCAGTCTGGTGTAATGCTTAACACAGCCAATAAGGGCGGTTCAACTGATTCATATATCGATCGATCGATCGATCGATCGATCGATTGATCGATTGATTGATTGATTGGGTGACGTGTTGATTTGGAGAAGGGAGCATGGGTTTTGCTAAGTGTATAAGTGAGTGATTTGTGGGTGAGTGAGTGACGTGGCAGGTGAGTTGGTGGATGAGTAAGTGAGTGGATGAGTGCGTCTGGTGTTGTTTTGTACCCAATCAATAATCTATCAAACACTGAACTCCTACCGCGACGAAATAAACACGCAAATCCCAAAGTCCGTTAAAGGTGGGAACCCATTATTACTACCTACAACGAGTAGCAATAACAGAGGACAAGGTTCGAATACCGACGCTAAATGCTCATTCCCGGGATCCCCAGGCAAGATATTACTACAAATGTCCCTCACTCAGAATTTCACATGTTGAGTGGGTAAATTTACGCTGATTTTTCAACATTCCAGCAACAGGCAGGAGGCATGTAGGGAATCGAACCCAGGTCTTGGAAGTGATAGGCGAACGCTTTAACCGCAAGGCTACCCCACCGCCCACAATGTGTTGAATACCCGTGAAGATCTGGGTTAAAATTTGTCTTCGGTAATCCATGCTTGTCGTAAGAGGCAACAAATGGGATCGGGTGGTCAGGTTCGTTGACTTGGTTGACACATGTCATTGGTTCCCAGTTGCGTAGATACTCATGCTGTTGATCACTGGATTGTCTGGTCCAGACCGACGCCATATAGCTGGAATATTGGCGTGTGGCGACAAATAACAAACCAAAACCAAAACAGCATGGTAGCGTTACTTGTAGCGTTGCATCCAAGGAACATATTTAATAGTTCTAGCGTGAATCACCCAAGAGGATCACCTAATTATGGAACACACCACTTGTATGCACAACAAACTCATTTTACATACGTATGATTCAATATTTAACAGATACGTGCAGCGTCACATAAGTCCAGCTCACAGGTACACAGCAATAGTCATCGAGTCACATGGCAAGCTCAAGCCCTGCTGTCGAGTTTGCCATACTGGGCCATTTGTGTTATCTTAACCTCTGACGACGCATGTGTGAGTGAGTAAGGTTTTATGCTGTTTTATCGGCAATATTCTTGCATCATCACACCCGGAACACCATCAATGGGGGTCACACATTACTCCTGTGATCGGATTCGAACCCAGACCTACGACGTGGTCAGCAAACGAAGCTACCCCACCGCCCAAAATGTCTGTGAGAACGATTTCAAAGATAAGATGACCCAAATTTTGTCCGATCACTTTGTTTACATTTTGTCAATCCGACCAGACATTCTATCCTCAAAGAAAGAATCATCAATAATTATGCAAGTTGAAAAAGTTAATGGTTTGAAATGATAAAACGTATTCCTGTTTTCAACTGCCAGCAATTTTTTTCAGCTTCCACGTTCCATTTGTCTCATTTCTTTCTGTCTTTCTTTGATTGTATTAAGAATGAGGCTATTCCGCGGGGATTTAGTTTAATTTGTCTCATTTTTTTTGTTTTTATTCAGCTTTCGAATCCACTGCAAACGAGAACCTATTTGTCTTCAGGTTTTAGAACTGAAGCAAATATGGATGCATACGATGTGTGTTTTCGGAGGATATTCTCTTCAGTTAACACAGTGGCACCATTTGACAAGTACCTTTGGTCAAACACATAATGTTTGTTTGTTTAACGCACACTCAGCAATATTCCAGCAATATGGCGGCAGTTTTATACAATCGAGATGGCAGAAGGCAATCTAGTGATCAAAAGCATGAGCATCTATTTACATAAAAGAGACCACCCGCTACCGACCTTGACCGCCCCTAACAACAGGCATGGGTTGCTGAATACCAATTCCTACCCGGATCTTCACGGATAAACACAAATTTAGAATACTGACTTATTATGGCTGTGTTACTGAGTGCCTCGGCTGAAGGAGAATCAGAATTGCATGTGGGGCAGCTAGACTTCGGAGTGAGTGAGTGAGTGAGTTTAGTTTTACGCCGCACTCAGCAATATTCCAGCTATATGGCGGCGGTCTGTAAATAATCGAGTCTGGAACAGACAATCCAGTGATCAACAACATGAGCATCGATCTGCGCAATTGGGAACCGATGACATGCGTCAACCAAGTCAGCGAGCCTGACCACCCGATCCCGTTAGTCGCCTCTTACGACAAGCTGAGTCGCCTAGACTTCGGATGACAGGTGGGACAGAATAGGTGTAGTATGTTTCTATTCAAGTTCGTCAGTATAAGACAGCGTTCAAACTATCACCCAACGTTATCCATGTAGGTAACTAAGATTGTAACGTTGGCTGACCCATCGAACTATCGCTCCAATGACATTGTCCATAGCCTGATGGTTTGTGATGTGTTGTCAGACTCATGACATATTTGACATTCCATTAATGTTTTGTAATATTTATTTCAATCGATGTGAAATGTTTTAGTAACAATGTCAGCAAAACACAAAATGAGTTTACTTAACCGTTCACGGATATGTAAGCATATATACTTATGGTGTATATATAATATCGGTGTTGACATTATTCTTTTGTCTATGTCTGTGTATTTTGTTTTGACTGCATATCGATTTACATGTAAAGACCCAAGACGCATGAGAGAGTGACTTTGATTTAACACTTCATTTAATAATACCCCAGTAACGTTAGCAACACTCAGGGCTTAGTGCGAGAGGAAAGTGGGTATCGGATATACCACCTTGATGAAACCCAAAAACACAGGTACAGACAAACCCAAAACCGGGATCCGAACTACAAGTACACTTTAGCGTGAGCAAGGGGCGCAGCTCTAAGCTACTAACTCTGAGTAAGTCCTGCGCCCACGGCGAGTGGGTCACCTCTACCTACATCAAGGAAAAAGTGAGTGAGTGAGTATGGTTTAACGCCGTTTTTACCAATGTTCGAGTAATATTAAGGCGGGGTTCACACATTGTACTCATTTCACTCATTGTGAGTGAGTGAGTGAGTTTAGTTTTACGCCGCACTCAGCCATATTCCGGCTACATGGCGGCGGTCTGTAAATAATCGAGTCTGGTCTAGACAATCCAGTGATCAACAACATGAGCATCGACCTGCGCAATTGGGAACCGATGACATGTGTCGACCATGTCAGCGAGCCTGACCACCCGATCCCGTTAGTCTTACGACAAGCATAGCCGCCTTTTATGGCAAGCATGGGTTGCTAAAGGCCTATTCTACCCCGGGACCTTCACGGGTCTGGCATCAAGGAACAAGAAGAAATGTTTCACAACTTTCAGCACAGCAATCACCGTTAGAATGGTTTTCCGTTTTAATGAGGTTCGATATTAAAGTGGTTTACTGCTAGAAACAGCATCAGTGATACCACGTGGAATTAATTAACAACGAGGTCTTTCAGTGCCCGATGTAAGTTTACATAGCTAACTGTATTCACGTACTCAATTTCACGCAAACCCACGACTGTGCAATTAAACCTAAATTGACAATACACTGTGCCAGGTGTTACCAAAGGCAGGTATGACAGTTGGACTAAGTACTTCATTTACCTTGACAACGCCCTATAATACAGTTAACGCGGCCCAAGGTAACATATGGTGCGCCAGTCGTCAATAGGCGCCGTGCGAATCGTGACGGAGTTCGAATGAATATAGAATTGTTACAGTATTCATTAGACCGTTATACACCGTGGGGAGGAAACTAACGTCTGCATGACGAATATCCGTCGATAGACGTAACTACAGTCACGAATTATCAGTGTCATTTTCTGTTGAAGGTAGTCAGTGAGCGATACCCAAAGGCTGTCAGACCTTAGATACTACCTTCATAACGAACACGTTTATAACGAGCTGAAGGATGTTACGAACACTGTGGGCCTTTATAGTCCATCCATGTCATTTTTTCATTTGCTGTTTTAGTCGAAATGAGTCCGTTTAAAACGAACTCCGTTCGTAACGAACTGCACTTGTCATCGCTACAGACACAGTTTACTGTAGGTAAAACGGTCTTAGGTAATTCCACTTATGCTTAAGACATGAAGTAATTCTGTATAAAAAGACTTGCTCATCAACTCTGTGGAAACGTTCGATGATCACCTTTAAATCCATCAACTACAGAACCTACTTGCAGAGTATTTTTTCGCCAAGTTAGTTGTGACTTCTAATAATTTAACTTTATGGCATGCAATTAGATGTCCACATAGTTACCAAGGTGACTATCCGGGCACATTTCGACCAAATCCAACTGTTTCCAATTTGGGAATAGGTTCAAAGCACAGTTCTACGACCATAGTTGAATAAAGCAGGTTGGTTGGTTACTGAAGACCAATTCTAACCCGGATCTTCACGGGTTGTTGAGGAAGGTGGACGGCTAAGTGCTCGTATACTTATTAAGTATATACCTGAGTCTATATGCTTCTGAATAATATACTATTATACAGAACGCGGTATATTTGTAAGGGAACACTGAAAGTGGCCCTGTCATCTAGTTCGACGCAAGTGGCCGTGACTGGGATTCAATCGAATGGTGTTCCATGTCCATGAACTGGGAGCTGTATCGGTCTTGTAGTTAGTGACTTTAGTTTTACCACGCTTTTAGCAATATTCCGGGGATATCATGGCCGTGTATCGATTTTGTAACAGATCACGCATTTCCCTCAAGTGCCAAAACAACCGGGGCGGTGGGGTAGCGTAGTGGTTACAGCATTCGCTCGTTACGCTGAAGACCCGAGGTCGACTCCCCACATGGGTAAAATAACCCGTTTCTGATGTGAACGCCGTGATGTTGCTGGAATATTGCTAAAAGCGGTGTAAAACCGCATTCCCTCACTTCTAAAACAGCCATAATATCATGGTCTACATTTTCGACAAAAACGCGAAGTTATTGGCAAATATCAAGACTAATCGTGAAACGCCCAAGCTATGAGACGATCGAAGTCTGCCAATCAGTCTACCGGAAGTGTTAGACTGGATTGCTGGAGCCTTAACACTGATTGCACAAGACACGCCATGGCCTGTGTGATTGAAACAATCTGTGCTCCTTCCATCCGAAAAAAATATCATAGACTGTTCAGCAATGATAAATCAACATCCAGTGATGTATTTGATTTGTAATAATTTTGTATGAGGCGCATTGATCGGGATCTTAGGAAACATGTTTTCTAGATTGAGGTTATGGTGATGCACAGGCAAACTGTAGCGTAAATAGATTGCGCAGCATAGAGAAAATGACCAGTCGTCTACATGCGCGTGAAGCGAGCAAAGGTTGGCAACGCATTTGCCTCGGTTCGAAAATTATTTTCCAAGTCAAAAAAAAATATCGCCACCATCAAACGTATACACCCATTTTTTCACCTGGTTGTAGTTACATTTCCAACCCCAAGTTGAACAATTACTCACGTGAAATATTCTTCATTCAACATTTTGAGCGCAACTAGTGGTATCTCAAATCGTTCTTCGCCTCCATTCCCCCTTCCAGCTTCCGGTTCAACGGAGTGAAGGAACTAGAGGGGATTATTCCATGTGGAATACTTACAGTTGCCTCGAATGCTTCATTCGCACATTACGCCAGGGGTGTTTTTATATAGAATAAATGTTACGAAAATTTTAACAATAGCGACGACAGATCACACAAATAAACTCCATCAGGTTCATGATAAAATTAGACAATATGGTAGTTCTTTTTCATTTCTGCTTATTCTTGTCTCTCCTTTCAACCGGAAGATGAGAGGGGTAATGGAGGTGAAGAACGATCTGAATACTACGAGTGGCATTTAAAATTTTGAATAAAACATATTTCATGTGAGTAATTATCAAACATGGGGTAGGGAAATCTGAAATCACAACAAAGTGAGGAAATGTGAGTGTACCTTTGATGGTGGCGATATTTTATTTTGACATGAAAAATATTTTTCGATCCGAAGCGAGGGAAGTACGTCGCGAAACTTTGCTTGCTTCGCTCACATATATGAAGACTGGTCATATTCTCCATGCTGCGCAACCCCATTTGCGCAACAGTTTGCCTGCGGGTGATGCTTGCTTGCATAATCTCGTCGTTCTTTACTATATGGATGGTTACCCCCTACCACATCCGTATACGAATAGAACATGTAAACTGGCATCATAATCATCATCGTCATCGTCGTCATCGTTAACATCGTTACAAAATCAACATCATCATCGCGGTCGTCATTACTAATATTTAAACATTTTGATGGTATCATTACCATCGTCACCACCATCATCATCAGTGCGGCATTATCAGCAGCAGCATAGTCGTCGCCGTTACAAGTATTTCATCATCGTTGATGGTATCATCATCATCATCATCACCACCACCATCATCATCACCACCACCACCACCACCACCATCATCATCATCATCATCATCATCACCACCACCATCATCATCACCATCATCATCATCATCATCATCACATCATCATCACCATCATCATCATCACCATCATCACCACCACCATCATCATCACCATCATCATCATCACCACCACCATCATCATCACCATCATCATCATCACCATCATCATCACCATCATCATCACCATCATCATCAACACGTCGCCATTACTATGATTAATTATTATTGTTTTTCGACATTATCATTATTATCTTCATCATCATGTTCAAGATCATCACCATCATCATCGTCATCATCATCATTTATCAATTTAGTGTTCCACCCTAGCTTCTCCATCAGCACAAGTCAGTGCACAGTCGACCTACTTCCCAAAGTTGGTGTTAGTAAGTGTCTGTCCACAAACTACAAGCCATAGGTCATACATAAACATCCAAATTATCCCCAAGTCTTTGATAATTAACCGCTGTTTGACATTACATGTAATTAACAATCAGTTATCCGCGAGCAGCGTTCGTGCAACAGGACTATATAATGGGAACAACTGCGGATGGATATCTGCAATGAACGCAAACTGGTAATCAAGCATGGAATAAACATGTCCCCGAGATTGTGACGTGTGACTGTAGAATGGCCAACAGCCCGATAATACATGAACATTCTCACGCAGACAGGAAAATTAATCCAATCACATTTTCCGGTCAGTGGTAGATTGTAGGTTAATGTGTCGATGTTACTTGTGGGTGACACAAAGGCGACTGTAAATATTATATATTCTTACAAGGCTGTCAGGATTAATGTCAGTGGATGTTCCACTTCCTCAGAAACGTAAACAAACGAACGCAATATCAAGAGATGCGTGCGTTGGTTTGCATGAAAAGTGAGTGAGTGAGTGAGTGAGTGAGTTCAGCTTCACGCCGCTTTTAGCAACATTCCAACAATATCACGGTGGGGGACACCAGACTTGGGCTTCACACATTGTACCCATGTGAAAAATCGAACCCTTCGGTCTTAGGCGTGACGAGCGAACGCTTTACCCATTTAGCTGCCCCTCCGCCCCTGTCTTTGTACACACTGATTGAGTGAGTGAGTTTTTGATGCTAGGGGGAAGTTTTGGGAATGAAGAAAGGGGAGAAATACAAAGCATGCTTCCGTGTTTCTGACAAGATAGACTTTTCGGGAACACTTTGTATGCAGTTTGGCATTGCGATCTATTAACACAGGTTCATCATATTGTCGTAATCTCACCTCGGCTTCTTCTTTCAGCACGTTTTATGATTATGGACAGCATGTCCCCTGTTGTTATTTCAATACAAGATAAACTTGAACACACAACCGTACGCGTATCAGCTCGTTAACTTGAAATCCCGGGGGACTTTCCAACATGCATCGCGTTATCAGTAGGGTGAGATTCTACAGGTGCCGGGATAGATCACCGATAAGAAAACCATGACCGCAGAGCCGACAACAGATGACATCAAACCACAGAGAGGACTGACATCAAACCACAGGGCCGACAGCAGATAACATCAAACTATAGAGAGACCTGACCTCAAACCACGGAGTCGACAGCAGATGACATCAAACGACAGAGCCGACATCAGACCATACAGCCGACATCAAACCACACAGCCGACAGCAGATAACATAAAACCACAGAGTCGACATCAAACCACAGAGTCGACAGCAGATGACATCCAACCACAGAGCCGACATTCAACCAGAGAGCCGACATCCAACCTGAGAACCGACATCCAACCACAGAGCCGACAGCAGATAACAAACAACCACAGAGCCGACATCAAACCACAGTGCCGACAGCAAACCACACAGCCGACCGCCAACCAAACAGCCGACAGCAGATGACATCAAACCAAAGAGCCGACATAAATCCACAGAGCCGACATCAAACCACATAGCCGACATCATACCACAGGGTTGACAGCTGATGACATCAAACCACAAAGCCGCATCAACCACACAGCCGACAGCAGATAACAGAAAACCACAGAGCCGACATCAAACCACAGTGCCGACATCAAACCACAGAGTCGACATCAAACCACAGAGTCGACAGCTGATGACATCAAACCACAGAGCCGACAGCAGATGTCAGAGCCAACAACAGGCCACATTGTCCACGTCAGACCAAGGAACCGACATCAGAGCCGACTTTAGGCCATGGTGTCAATACGGAAAATAGGTTCCATCGTTCCATCGTCTCACACGAACAGCCGTGCAATGGACACACGATGACCTTTCCACCACAGCAAGCAAAACGATCAATATATATCCGCCAGACTAACACTAGAAAATATGGAGTCTTCCGGCAATCCTATGATAAGATCAATAAGCATTTGACACGAATGAAGTATTCCAACAATTGAGTCTGCCTCGAGACAGGTGTGTCTCTGCAACGTCCAGGTCTCCATTGTCCGAACACACGTCGTCACAGGTGCACCTGATTAATTAATCTGGTGCGGAAACTGAAGGTTCTACAAACGTTAATATACAGAACACGCGTTGAGGCAGCACCCCGTCACCCCAGACATGCCTGTGTACTTGGTAACTTCCGCGGGCCTTGGTTTGGTGTAGAACTTTACATGTCAACTTCAGATAAGAAACCACGTGTTTTATCAAACCTTTAAGCTATACCATTTATTTTAAAAACAACCCACAGATTTGGCACCATTTTGTATTTTGGCACACTATTTTCTTGAAAAGCTAGAAGTAAATATATTGTTTTCAAAAATTTAGTGACAAAATGCATATGAATAAAATCCACGCACCCCTCTACATCCTCATCAAGAACATCACAAAGATGCGATCCAACTTTGTTTAGAACGCTACCGGCTGTGAAGAAAACACTTCATGGGGAAACACCTTCCGATCTACCCCATGAACCTATTTTGAGCAATAACCGTGGAGGGCTTGCCCTTTCGCAGGGAATACGATATGTTTCAGTACATGCAATTTCCCTTCTGGGCGTAAGTGAGCGAGTGAGTGAGTGAGTGCGTTTGGTTTTACGCCACACAATATTCCAGTTATAAGGCGGCGGTCTGTAGAATTAATCGAGTTTGGACAGACAAACCAGTGGTCAACAGCATGAGTATTGTACGCTGTTGGGATACGATGACGTGAAATGATTTATGGAAGAAGAATATATAAGGTGTAGTGTGCTGTGGGATGACAGGGGTGGGCCCCGACACTTGATTTGAAGGGAATACGGTAACAGTGATCCTATCTGCAAACATACATCGATCAAACATGTTATATCTGGGATTACCTTTTGTCAATCTGTACGAGGGTTCTAATTCAGGATGGGAAAAGTGCTAGAATTTGTTCTTTGCTAAGAAAGTATAACCCCAAATATAACGTATGCTGCATTAGATCACATTCTAAATGGCACTGTATAATCATCTCGCAATGTGTTGTGTTCACAGTCAGCAGTCGTCCCTTTTGGAATAAGTAGCCAAACCTATCACAGATAAGCTCTCTGATCTTTGGGAAATGAGCATTTGAGACTTCTGCTGAAGAATGTGAAAAAGCAACACTTTATACCTTTATTTAATGAAATCAGTATTGTGAACGACGAGGGCTGGAGGTTTTTTTAGGAGGTAAGAGGTGAGGTAGTTTCAGCCTCAGCTGCAAAATCAAATAGTTTCTTAATCAAAACTATGAGTTTTAAACTTCTCTGAAAGAGCAATTTCTTTTCCTTTCAATTCGTTTTGCATTAAATCACAATCGGTCTTCCTGAAGTGAGCGCGCAAGTAATTACCCGTGTGAGTTGTCTGTGTAGGGGCTGGCGCTATAGCTTCCCTGTACCTTTATACCACCCCTACTCCGGAGTCTTGCCTGCTGATGCATCAATACACCTCATGCTTGCACACTGTAGCATCCCTGCTGTTCACCTCATACTTGGTGATTAAATTGTAGCATCAACCCGTGATGATCCGGGTTAAAATTGATCTTCAGTAATCCATGTTCGTCGTGAGAGGCGACTAACGAGACCGGGTGGTCGAGGTCGCTTGTCATGGTATACAAGTTTCGTAGATCGATGCTCGTGCTGTTGATCACTGGGTTGTCTGATCCAGACTCGATTATTTAGAGACTTTACACTGAAAGTGGCGTCAAACAACAAACAAATCAACAAACAAAACTACACCTTAACCTTCGGCGTCATACCATCGCGTTCCTACTCAAGCCAACATCCACACTCTTCAGTTATTTCACCCATCCTTCTCTTATATACCATCTTTTCTCCAACCCATCCTTCTCTTATACCATATTTTCCCCAATCCATCTTTCTCATATACCATATTTTCTCCAACCCATCCTTCTCTTATCTTATACCACTTTTCTCCAACTATCACGTTACAGCATCCATGTTCACGATCGCACAATATACCAACCCTCAGCTCACGTTGATAATTCTAAGATAAGTCAAGCTGCCTCACCCTACTTTCAGCCCACGTAAACCTCTTCCCACCAACAATACCAGCACTTCTCATAAACCTCCCACCCCAACCCCATCCATTCCCACCACTTTCAGCACGCATTAGCTCTTGAAGAAGGTGAGATTTTCATCCCTAAACTAACGGCATGTCTCGTCGCCTGCAGCACTCCCTTGGGGACCATTCAGTCCCAAATAATTCAATGACGTCATACGGAATAAACAAGGGACTATTTGACTTATCCGAACTGGTGGGCAGAACACTTGGGACAATTCAACCTTGGCCTTATTTAATGGCAACGTTCCACAACATTCTTACACAACAGGAGTACATATTCCAATCGGAAATCGCATTCAGTGAGTATCTACATGTCCCACCGCAAGCGACCACTTTGAACCTCTGGCAACCCGAAATTGTAAAACAAATCGATGTTTTACTAAAGAATGCATTTAACTCAATTTATCCACAAAAACTCCACTTTCAATGTAATATGCATCTTGTCCTTTGTTGCGTTAAATGACCATTTATGGATATATTTCATGCATGCTCAAATGGGAACATCGGTCCCTAAAGCAATCATAATATGCAATGCTGCTTAAAGCTGAAGATACAAATAAAACATCCTCTATTCCGGAGGATAATTGAAAGCTGCCCTTTGAAACGTTTGGCCGCAGCACGTTGGGGTCGTAACGACGGGTTTCGTACAACCCGCTTCTTGAAGGAATCGAACGTGGATGGGTAGGTGGGATTGTGGGTGAGCATTGTTTTATTATTCTGCAATGGAAATCGCATCCACGTAGGGAATCGAAACCGGGTCAGTGGTGTGACGAGGGAACGCTTCAGTCACTACGCCCAACGTCCACTTGGTACTCTCTTAACAAAAGAGGGTCAAAAGGTTGCGACTTGAATTAACCCCGGAAGCTGAAATCTCGTCGGACACCATTTTGATCAAACAACGGAACATGCCCCTATCACGGAATTGGCATGTCAAAATCCTTTCGTCAACACTCGCCTCTCTCTGTAACCACAAACTGGGTATCTGGCTTGTCCGGAATTACAAGAGGTAGTGACGAATGGTCGAAAGAGTGAGGTTAACGAAAATATCCGATTCTTACAGAGTCACCATGTATCTTTTCCGAAACAACTGGTGGTGAGGTTGCACATTTTTATCTCAACAGATTCTGAGGACCATGTATTTCATATAGCAATTAAAAACTAACACAGAATACATACATTTGTTTATCATATCCTGAATGGTGTCGCTGAGGCAATACACAAATCCAACACGCTTGACATGACGACACGATATACATGTAAATAGGGTCCCCGAACAAGAACTACTTTCACTAAGCTCCACACACAGATAAGACGTATTCTTGTTGAATTAGCAATTGCCCAACGTACCCTGTGAGTTTGGATAATGGTGTCCCGGAGGGTTTGTTGGTGTTCGTATAAATCTTATGCGTGCAAATGCTTCAGCGCTATACACAAAGACGTGTTCGTAATACAGATGGGTGGGTGAATATTGTTGTACAACGCAGTTGACGCTATGTCACCTGAACTTGTATGTAAAGCGTTTGTCCTGGCGAGTGTTTGGTACATTGAGCATGAGCACGCTATCGAAAAAGGGCTACACACACACGCATGCACGCATGCACGCACACTAGTGGAATTACTCCTGGCACTCAGTGGTTATGGTGCATATAACCCGGTTATAGTTGTCCCCAATACAGCCAAACCTAATTTATCCAGAGGAAACATTTCAGTGGCGGTTGTTCCAATAGGAACCAACCTTTGTACAGGGAACAGTTAGGTTTACACATACACGGTATTCACAGAATAGATGTACAGTATCGACAATGACCTGCCGATACGTTAATCGATAATATTTAAAACACAGACTCTAACATTGCCGAAGAAGACTCTAACATGCAACAAACCACAAACACTATCAATATTAAACAAAACACAGACTCAAACATCATGAAACAAAACAAAAGCTGTAATATTATCAAACAAAACAAAACTTTTAACATTATAAAACAAAACACAAACTCTATGATTTTAAAACAAAACAAAAACTCTGACATTAAAAACAGCACACATTAATTAATCTACTGAGACAAGCGAGCACGGAGGTTAGCCATGTCAAGTCACATTAATGTCACACGTGTATTGACTATATAAACAACGCAACATTACAATACCACACTTGATGGTATTGATTAACGTTGGCCATACGAGGCTCGGTATTAATGTTTTGGGGGTAAACTTGGACATTTGATAATATCCAGCACATCAGATCTATTAATCTAAAAGTGCAATATTGTGTTTGCTGTATCGGAAGGGTGTGGATCTGTTTTATCACGGGGATCTGGACGACTGTACATCGTGGTTAGGTTGCAAGCTGTTACTGTGTGAAGGATACCAATCGTTGCTGTTTCTCATGTACTTGGTACTTTGATGGAAACCAGTATCTGTCATAGAAACAAACAGGCAATGGATGTGTGTGAGATAGAAGGGGAGAGGAGGAAAATGATACAGATGGTGAGGAGAGAATCAGAGGGGGGATTAAGAGAGAGAACAGCGCGGCAGTTTGTTGATGGTACATGTATAAATTATCTTTATGTGCGTGGGTGAGACAGGGTGAGGTGTGTGCGTGCGTGTGTGTGTGTGTGTGTGCGTGCGTGTGTGTGTTTGTGTGAAGTTGGAGATAGCGAGGGGGTGGACTGAGGGTGGATAACGGCAGATGAAAGCGAAGGAGAGAAAAAAAGAGAGGGTAGGGATAGAAAGAAGAAAGAGAGAGGATTACTGAGGGAGAAGCATGTGGAAAGTACATTTGTAGCGTTTGTACGATGTTCAAGTGAATAGCTGTCGGTTTGGTTGAGGGAACGATTTCTGGAACGCGGATCAAATGTCGAATTTAGAGAGTAATGTTTTACGTCGCTTTTAGCAATGTTCAAATAACATGAACCGGAAATGAGCTTCCCACAATTTACCATATGGGGAGTTTGGGCCTTTGGCTAAAGTTTTAACCACAGTGCTCCTAACCCGAAACAGATATCATTTCTAATATTGTAAATCACCAAAACAATTTCACAAGATGGAGAACAAGCCCTGTATGCATTATGGAGACGATTAGCGATTTCTCAAAGGGAATATTTCATGGCACTTTTGCATAATTTTCATGTACACTTAACTAATCTAGTGCCGCTTAACCGAACATGCTGAATTACGATAGTTGGTCTATTGATATTCTCTCTGTACAGCTGTTTGCCTCGACAGTCAATGGGATTGTGTAACAGAATATTTGCCTATAAATGGGCATTGGAAATATGCACATATAGAACTCATTGTATTCCATCTCATTCGTGCAAGTGACTGTCGCTCTCCTCGCGAATCATAACCGCAGTATATTTGCATAGTGAAGTGATCACGTTGGTGGTTAAAACAGGATTTATTTGAGGGACATTCCAACAAATGGTTGACAAGGTGATTGTGTCTGTAGCTTTGTCATTTCATACAGAATATACGAAGAGTTATAGACACAGTCGAATTCCGAATGTGCTCTTAACGCGCCATTTTCCGCATAGGAATCGCTTTCTAACGTTATGTATCGCTCGCAGCAAATAAAATACTACAATTTCTTCTTTATTTTCAAACATATATGCAGTGTGCATTATATTTAAATATTTCATTCGTTTAAACAATGATATCAAGTCACCAGATATTTCCTTTTTAACGGTAATCCGGTCAGTTAAAGTACATGGTAAAGTGGCTGTTTGGTTTGTTAGGGCAATAAAAACCTAATAATTAATGTATTACGACTGGGCTCTGCGTTCTTCAGGAATAACAGGTGTGACCAGGCGACTGGTGATGTGACTTGCCCGTTTCAAAATAACGATTTTCGTCTTAATGCTCCAATGGAGTTTCTTCCAGACGCGTTAGTGATTAACTGTTCTATGTATATCCACGGTATGGGCTTACGATGAACACGTTTTGGCCCATACTGAGCATTCATAAACAGTTCAAAGTGACGTAAATAATTGACAAGTGTATTGAGGTTTTGGGAAGATCGATACTACAACAGTAAAGTGTCGTATAGAGAGAGTTTGGTATTTACAATACTTTCAATGTTTGTATTGATTATCTGGAATGTAAAGTGGTAAACAACCAACATTGTATATATGTATGTCACTGGCACGAGGAACTACCTGCATTGTCCGTATTACATTATACGTGAGGTTACGCCTATCATGTCTTGAAGAAGTTAAATCAGGCGGGTGCTAATATATTTAAACTACAACGGAATGGTTTTCTAAATTTGTAAGCACCAACCCGGGCCGTCTCCTATTCTCTCGGGTTTCCTTTTCTCGCCGATGCGTGATACTTAGCGGTTGTTTACATCATTGACCAGTAACTAGGAAGTGATCCAAGTCTGTGAATTATCAAAATTTTGCAATGTAACGAATATTCGTGAGTTTTAACCAACTTGGAAAAATCGTAACTTTCCCCCGCCCTTCACGATAAGATTCCCCTTCCTTACACGTAATAACGTTTCTTTCTCGTTGTACCGCGAGAATAGGAGACGCCTCGAAAAGTCAGCGGAGGACGACCATGTTTTTCATCGACCTCAAGTGAGATAATTCACTTGATGGATTAAGCAGTTGATAGATACAGATGTTAGAGGGGGAATCTCTTCATTCAAAACAACAAGCATACATACGAAAAGAACTGTTTATATTATTTTTTCAGCTGATATTCGTAAGTACCACGAGAATAGGAGACGCCAGTAACCAGGAAGCCAGTAACGACGGGATTTCGTCCCACTTTTAGCTGACATACCGACATATAACTGTAAAAGTGGTAATAATGGGGATAAACCCAACTCACTCACTCACTCAGATCCACCCCTCTTTCACTCACTCACACATACGCTCACTGTCACTCTCAAACACGCACTTTCACCCTCACCCACAGTCAGCCACTGGGAGGAGGTATTTTTTTCTTTGATAGTCATTTGTTTTGAAGACTGATGACGCAGTTCATTGATTCAAACTTCACCTCCCCATGCCCCGCCCCCACATACACTCCCATATATGTTCATGAGCAGTATTCTTCCTGCAGTATATTAAATGCATTGTGCATGTCGCATGGCTGGATATGACGTATATGTAACGCTACTAAACACGGCATAAAATACTACAAGCGTAATAAACACGGGCTGGGCATGTTTATGCTGTACACAGATGGTTGGTTGTTTTCAGCATTCCAGCGGCGGTCTGTAAATAATCGAGTCTGGGTCACACAATCCAGTGATCAGCAACATGAGCATCTATCCACGGATACCATGACGTGTGCATCTGGACCAGAAATTCCAGTGATTGAATTTATGAGAATGGATATACGTAATTAGGATACGATGACGAGTGTCAAGCAATCAGCGAGACTGGTCATCCGATCCTGCCTCTTATTGCCTGCTGGAGGCCAACTCCTGTCTTCATGGGAAGACACAACCATTGACTTGCTGAAGACCAGTTCTAAACCGGATAATGCAAAATTGTGATGTGGCATCGTTTAACATTGTGCGTCAGTGGATGTAAATAAACTCAACATAGATATTAGGGATCATAACGACTGCATTAAAGTACAACAGTCTTCACTACAAACGTATCCCCGGAAATATTTATAATACATAACTTATTTGCTTCAGTATATTCCCAGTTCTGGAAGAGCAGGGGTGAAGTATACCTGCAGGACTCGTTTTATGAGATTAACGCTACTTGCACGAGGTGCAACCTAAGGTAAAAGCCAGGTTGCACTTGCCAATTCCAGTTGCACCGTTTTTATTGCAATATGTTGATGCCATTATTTAGATCTTCCATTCAGAGGTTTACCCACTAAAATTGACTTGCACCTGGTGCGAGTTGGACTAAAACAAACGTAGCACCAGCGCAAGTAACAAAGCACTAAATCAAGCCCTAAATAATAAATATGCATTATACTGCGGTTAATGAATAAATAAATTTCCTATAATTGTACCTGAATTGCAATTAACTGTAAATAGGTCAATACACGTGTAAATCCTACGTGTTTTCATTCTGATATATTCCTGTGGTATATTTGGGGCATGTGCAAATCGTCTAAAGCAATCGCTTTGCAGTGTTACCCTTCCTTGACGTGACCGGAACCACTAATCATGGATTCAAATTGGGACCATATTTCTAGTTGTGTCGTACCCAAGTTCGCGGGTCCACCAACCTGGAACACGGCCATGTCATGTTTTACGTCACTCCTAGTGTTTGTAAACACAATATCACATTCGCTGCATTGACCACTCGTCCCGGGTAGACACAAAAGAACACAACCTGCTGCCCCGAGCTCTGATATGTGAGCACCATATGTGCCCCTCTTTCATCACGGTCTCAATTAGTCTAGTGTGCACGTTAGATGGGACGAGTATTGCCCCAAGCGGTGACCTATACTCTTGTAACAAATGTAAGATATTCATCAGCATATATGGGTTTCCCTCGTTTGGACGTTGTCGTTGCAGACATTATCGTAGCTGTTGTTATAATCATCACCGTTGTCGCATACATTATCACATCATCCACATCCAGTTGCAAACCAACCTCAGCAGTACAAAAAGCACCTTCAACAGCACATCAACCAATTTCAACTTCAATTTCAGCTGCACATCAACCAAGTTTAACTAGCAAACTTCAACTACACATCAAACACAGTTGAGCTGCACGTCAACTAAGTTCAATTGTACTCCAACCAAATTCAACTGTACACCAACCAGGTTCAACTGCACACCAACCAAGTTCAACTACACACCAACCAAGGTTCAACGGGTCACCAACTAAGATCACCTGTACACCAACCAAGTTCACCTGTACGCCAACCAAGATCACCTGTACACCAACCAAGATCACCTGTACACCAACCAAGATCACCTGGACCTGATCACCAACTTCGATCAGCTGTACAAGAACCACATCAAAATGCACATGCACATCTCCAACGGTACGTCAACCACGATCAGCAGTACATCAACCTCGTTCAACGGTTCATCAACCATCTTCAAGTGTACCCCCACCAAGTTCAACGCTACACCAATCACCTTCAGCAGTACATCAAACAAACGGTAACGTACATACTACCAAGTACGTCTTCTAGCACTTTAATGCTTAGAGACGAAGAGCAAGTATTTCCGTAAACACACTGGCACCTATCTCTGGAGGATGGGGCTGATCAAGTAACGCCATGGTATACATTTTACATACATTATTACACCACGGTCCCCAGCGCCCGCCAACACTGCTGTCTCCCAGGGCAATCTGGATGGCCAACTCCGAGCCAGCAGTTATTTAACACTGACAGATATGGAGAAATTTCCCTGCAACATACCAATTAGTGTTAAACAGACAACCCAAGGATGATCCAAGGAAATTAATTACATTAAGAAATCCATTATTTAGAATATTACAAACTAGGGAATATGAACGACTTTGGAAATGAACCAGTGGTTAAAGCGAGGAAAGTCTGATTGATGACTCAGTACTATTGTGATGCCAATAAGCCTACAACGACTTGGCAAATCGATTGAGCTCATGACTATGTAATTGTCAGAGATATTGACATCCTAATATATGTTCGGAACAAATGATGTGAAATTTCAACAACAAGTCATTAACCTGGAGTAACGTATATTAAGGTCTGGATGACCTGGAATCATTGTTTTTTACTTGACGTGAGCATATGGCAAGTCAGAGCTGTGTTGAATTATCACTAAGACAAAGAAGCAACCTTTTAGTCGCTTTCTGCACAGATGAGGCACAACGATGACTGAGTCACGCTAATAGCTTTAAGTTAGTGGGTGTTCCTAAACTCTTCATATGAGAAAAAGTCATGTACAATGTAGTGTAATGTACGTAACTTCCATTAGAGTCTTATCATGAAAAGCATCCGTAGAAACTCAGCAAGGACCTATAAACTGTGCACGTTGGTTTAAACACTGTTTTGAACAATAATTCAATTTACAAGCACAAACTGGTTTCGATGGCAGATATCGCTGGGTCGATATCAAGCGATATCTTCAGGATGATACCTCAACAACCTAGGTATATATGTTATATTTAGGATAGATGTATTATGTCTAGACGAGATATGTTATGTCTAGATCAGATATGTTATGTCTAGATCAGATATTTTATGTCTAGACCAGATATTTTATGTCTACACCAGATGTGTTATGTCTAGACCAGGTATGTTATGTCTAGACCAGGTCTGTTATGTCTAGACAAGGTCTGTTATGTCTAGACCAGGTATGTTATGTCTAGACCAGGTATGTTATGCCTATTGCGAATATGTTATGATTAGAATAGATATGTTGTGTCTAGACCAGATATGTTATGTCTGCACAGATGTGTTATGTCTAGTGCGAATATGCTATGTCTAAATCAGATATATTATGTCTAGACCAGGTATGTTATGTCTAGACCAGGCATGTTACGTCTGGACCAGGTATGTTATGTCTAGGGCAGATATGTCGTCTTGACCAGATATGTTATGTCTAGACCAGAGATATAATGTCTAGACCAGAGATACAATGTCTCGACCACAGCATATATCCGACCTGGTCTGTCATAACGTGGAATTCTTCAGTATCGACAGAAATGCAACATATCATATGATCCAAATTACACAGATTGAAAGAAGAAGATAGAATTACGAGCTTCTCTCTCCTGAATAGGACGCGGCGCGGGCGTGCAACATCACAAACTTAAGCAACAAAGTTCCCATGCATCGCCGGACAGATGATCCAGTGTTTCGGTAACTTTCATGGGTTTGTTTGATCATGTCCACATCAGACACAAGATTATTACTACTAAACAGATGCTGAGGAATAGCTGAGGAATTATATCAAAAAAAGACAGCCAAGGATGACCTGAAAATGATACTATTAAGAAGAAGTTACTTACAGCTCGAGAAATTATACTACTCAAAACAACTTAAGAACATCCGATTCATGACACAACAGGTCAACTATCGTAGTGTGAAAGTATCGGGTGGTGTTTATCGCCCTTTGAGTGGTATTCTTTAAGCAATAGAATTCTCGTCACCAAGAAAATTATCCAAATTATTTTCAGTAAGAAAGGAGCTGAAAATGTTTAAATTCAAAGGACAAGAGCTCTTAAATATGCAAATAGCCCAATTGTGACTATCACTGCGTTGTCAACATTTAGGGTGAGTGAGTGAAAGTGGTTTGATGGCACTTTGTGCGATGTTCTAGGAATATAAGGACGAAGGACGCCAGGAGTGCGTGTTATTGTGCCAATGTAACAAATCAAACCCGGGTATTTGGCGTGATAAATATAATACTGTTATTCTTCTAACTGGCCAATTTCAAGGACTGGACACATATATATATCTATTAGCAGCACTGAAGAAATAGTCATGATCCGTAACTTTTCAGTTCGGTATTTATAACCAGCCAAAGGTAAATGACGCTGATCAGTTAAGCCTATGCTTATATTGATTATAGTGGTTAGGCCTAACGGCAAGATTACGCCAACGGATAAGAACGGCATCCAGGCAAAGAAGCAAAGGTCAGCTAGGTACTAATACGTATAGCATGCAAGTGTCAACATCTGCCCTTATAGTCTATGAAGGAAAAATTATATTTACCAACTACAGATTGTACTGTACTATATTGTCATACTATGATCTCGCTGCGTTGAATGTTATTCCTTACAGCATTGGGCGTTAGTGCATTAGACGTTACTTCACGTCACGGTACTCATTAGACGTTACCACATTACACGTTCCGACATTTTATCTTACTACATTAGACGTTACTGCAACGTACATTACTGCATTAGACGTCACTACAGTTTGCATTACTACATTAGACGTTACTGCAACGTACATTACATTAGACGTTACTGCAACATACTTCACTACATTAGACGTTACTGCAACGTACAATACTCCACCAGACGTCACTGCATAGATGTTACTATATTAGACGTTACCGCATCAGATGTTACTTCACTTCAGTGTCCGTTCCTAAATTGGGCGTTCCCTCATTAGATGTAGCTGCAGTAGACGTCACTGCAATGTATGTTACGTTACATATTACTACTTCAAAAGGTATTACAACGTACTTTACTGCACTAGACGTAACCATATAATTAAACGTTATTGCAATGTGCGTTAATACATTAGACGGTACTGCATTAAACGTTACAACATTAGACGCTACTGCATTAGACGTTACAACATTAGACGTTACCCAATGTACCTTACTAAATAGACGTTAATGCATTATATGTACGTTACTACATAGACTGCAGTGTTCATTACTGCATTTGACGTACTTGTAATAGACGTTCCTGCATTACACGCTTGGGCTATAGACTGGCAGCACGTACTGTTACTGTGTACAATGTATAACGTTAACAAAAGTTGGGTTTTTTCTCAATCCCCAAACATCTTTCTATATTATATTATTTTGAAAAACGGGATTAAATACTAAAGCACCATGCCTAAGATACGTTGCAATTTATCAGTTATATAGGACAAAAATGATTGAAGGCAATGAATATTTTGGGGATACTTTCCCAGCAAAAACATTTAATAGATTATTTTCATAAATATTCACGAACCCTCCACAACCGTGTTTCACCTCTTCTAAGTGTCCGTTACCTAAATTATATTTTAACCTAGCTACCATGTCACATATGCGCATACTCGTTTGCTATTCTTTCACAGAGTATGAACAATTTCAATAATTTATTTTCATGATACGGCATGTAATCAAATAGTTTGATCATTCACAGCTGTTGTCTGGAACCTCATCAACCAGGCTGATCATTGTCTGTTGGACTGTTCCACTCTAGCACTCTGGCAGCGGGGAATATCAGTCTTTGGCTTACAGGGGACCGTACAGATCTCGCAGAGTGAGTGAGTGAGTGAGTGAGTGAGTGAGTGAGTGAGTGAGTGATGGTTTTCTGCCAACATCAACATATTCCAGCAATATCATAGTGGGACACGTAAGCATCGGGCCTCACGCTTTGTACTCATGTGGGAAATAAAACCGGCATGACGAGCGAACGCTTTAATCATTTGGCTCACCATCCTTGTATGTAGACACAGTGGAGAGTGAGTATGGTTTTGTGACGCTGTTAGCAATATTCTAAATCAGACAAGTACAACTGAAATGCGCTCCGTGCCTTTGTTGGGAATCGAACATGGATTATTGGTGTGGAGAGCAAACGAATTAACCACTATCCAACCCCCCACTCTGTGCATGAGTTCAATTTTAGTCCGTTGTTGGCAACATTCCAACGCCGGAGGACACCAGAATTTGGCTTTACACATTGAATCCATTGGGAATTGAAACCGGGTTAATGCTGTGATGAAGAAACGCTTTAACCACTCGCCCAATGCTCCGAGAAAGTAGAAGAAACCATAGCGATATTTTCATAGCGTCAATCAACCTTACGTCAAATTCTTTTCTTGGCATAATATTCGAAACATTCGTCAATCAACCTTACGTCAAATTCTTTTCTTGGCATAATATTCGAAACATTCGATCAGGTTGTTTTTATTCGTTTTTAGGAAACCTTTAGACACAATGGCAGCATTTCTGGTAACATTTGGTCATTAAATGTCATCTTGTAAGTGTTCGAGTTAGTGGAGTTTGGCTTAACGGGGTTTGGGCATCTTCATATATTATAAAGTATAACAGCAAGACAGAACAAAGGAACATGGACGGTTTTCCCTCATCGGAATAACAGAATTCCTGGGTGCAAACTGAGTACATTATTAATTAACCATTTATTCTGAAACTTATAAGGTAACTAAATACATGCATATACAATTATGCGATCCAATTCCAGAGTTGCTCGATATTAAAATATAGTTTAGACGAGCTCAAATGGCATTTTCCATAGCCAGCGGCATTGGACCGCAGAACGTGAAACTGTTGAAGGATTATAATACAGTACCTAGGCTGCACATCGGATCAGTAGCTGCAGGTAACAGCTGTCGACGAAGCGGGGAGCTTCGTAGTATACTGAACAAGAAATGTTATGCACCATGACTACTGGGGGATAAAGTAAATTAGTTTTACGCCGCTTGTAGCACCATTAAGGCAAAATCATGGCGGGAGAAAAAAGAAATGGAATCTACATGTGCGCATGTGGGGAATCGAACCCGGCGTTACGAGCGATCACTTTAAGCACTGGATTATCCTACCGCCCCCGGTGGTAGGGACTGACAACACAGTTTCAGGAATATGTCACTAAAATGTTCTTGATCTCGAACATCCATTGTTCATCTTTGGTTACGAAGTGTCTCCCAAGACAAATGTCGGTCGGTGAGTCAAGTGTTTGCTTGTTTTCAGAGTGTTTTTTTGTTCGATTTCCATTATTGTTGCAGCAATACTGCGTCTCCCAATGGATGCAGGTCACCACATGGTAAGATAAGAGATAAGAGTTTCTACGGATTTGTCGTTATAATATACTCTTTGAAAATAGGGGATCAAGTTGAATAGGAAGTGTAAACGTTTCAAGGACAGACATCTTATGAACGCAACACCATTTCCCTCCATTACAACCCTCAAACACAACGTATCATATGCACGTGAACAAAGCAGGAACCCCATACACGTGCATGGGGTTCCCTTCGTGATTTTGACGTTTTTTCAAGGTCGAGATATCACTTAGAACATTAATTTTGACGCTTATCTTGCATATACATATATTAGTGTTTGTTTCTAGTCATTTGATTTTAAATGAAAACCGTATACATGCAAATTACATGCCATACACCAATGATCTTTCAAAAGCGACTACATTCAAAATAACTATGGTTGTAAGGAAGTGCAAATGGTGATGCACTCTCAAAACATTCAATAATATCATATCAACATTGATTGACTCCGATAAATCACCTAAATAACTTTAATCGTAAACAGAAAAAAATGAAGATATCCCCAACTTTTTTGAAGACTTGTGTACATAGATTTGTATGAGATCATTTTCTTTTATTTTCAGGACGTCTTGCAACCAATGGTCGGTGGGGTAGCCTTGTGGTTAAAGCGTTGCTAAAAGCGATACTTATTCACTCACTCACTCTCAAGCCCATTGTTTGAAACGTCTGTGGTCGTCACAATTCTGAAACGTTGGTAGTCTCAAAATTTCAGTCACTGATTAATGAAGAACCGTAAAACCTAAACTAAAATGATTGGTTGAGTTAGGTTTACGCCGCACTCAGCACTATTACAGTTTTATGGCAGCGATCTATAGATAATCGAATCAAGACCAGACAATCCAGAGGTCAACAGCATGAGCATCGATTTACGCAACTGTGATACGACATGTGTCAACCCAGTCAGAGAGCCAGACCACGTACCTGATCCCGTTAGTTGCCTCTTAAGACAAGTACGGTGTACTCAAGATCCGTTCTAACTCGGATCTCCATGGGTCTATGATTATTAAGCCGTATTTTGTAAAGTCATGTTATCCGTAAATGACCTTTTACGGCAGTGTTTACATAACCCAAGTAACATAATGAAACTGTTGCCGTAGCAGGAAAATGCTTTAAAATCTTTACCAAAGACATCGAAACACTTACAAACATTCCGAAAAAACTTTCAATTTCTCTAACAAACACTGTCAGTATCATTGACAAACACCCAGCCGACGCCAGTAGTATTCATTACGAGAATCCAGGTTCATAGTCGATGGCAAACACCATAAAAAGAAAAGATCAAAAGAAAGAAAGTGTTTATAAAACATTTCCCGAAACTGACATTTGAAAATTGTTCGTACTTGACGTATGTGTCTGACCTGTATTATCAAGCGAATAATATGAAGTTCGTTCGTTCGTTCCACACTTGTGGATGGGCATTATTTCGTAAATGATACTATTTTAAAATGCATTGAAAAGCAATTGATTTGCCCCCTACCAAATGAAAACACGACGTTTTTTTGGACGAACCAATGACCTTGATGTTTGGATCATATAATTCTCGTAGCAGCCGTAACTACCAGCCAGACTCATCGCCTTTCATGACAAAAATTTGTGCAATTACCTACTTGAATTTACTCATGATTCAGAAAGTCATATGATTCAGGCATGAATCAGAGCCCTGACAGATACGACATCCGGTAAATAGGATCCCAGCTCTGGCGTTGCGACTAGTGTGGCGCTGCATGTAGGTGAGAACATGTCACACTTTTCTGGCAGTGTCACTTGAACAGCAAACGACTACGTGAAAGTTGATTCTAATTATCGCTGGGGATAAATGTTTTATACCATTCACATGGTTCTATTTGTGACGAGGGTATTAAAGAAATAAATCAGGCTCTAACCAATACTACATACAGTTGTCGTGTGTTTGTGTTTGTTTGTTGTTACATTCCCTAAAACGACCCTTGAAGGTCCGGGTTAGAATATTGATCCTCAGTGGATTGTCTGGTCCAGACTCGATTATGTACAGAGATCCGTAATATAGCTGGAATATTGATGTGTGTGGCGTAAGAATAAACTCACTCAGTCACGAATGCCGAATTCAGTAATATTCATGCTATATGATGCCAATTAGTAAATTATCGAGTCGGGACGACACATTCCAGTGATTGACATGATGACCATCGATTTAAGCAAAAGGGATTTGATGACATGCATCAAAAAGACAGCGAGGTAGACAACTAGACACCCTTCACCCATCTACGCAGGGTGTATGTAAGTGCAATGTTTCTTAAGTTCAGGACAAGGCCCTCCCGTTCTACCTTAAGAGTGTTAGATAATCTAAAACTTGGGTTGTAAGCATGAGTTTCCAGGTGTTTCAACACAAACATGAACGGTGGTCTGACGTAATGGCTATTACAAGAAAAAGTTGCAAGTAGAAAGGTGAGGTACAAAACAATTAAAGATATCGTTCATGTTCCAAGGAATGATAATAATATTGACCGTAATGTATTTGTTGTTTGCGATGATCATTACTATTATGATGATGATGATGATGATGATTATGTTGATGTCGATGACGTTGGTGATATGAAATTTCAAAGGTAATAATTAATAAGTTCTGTAACTGATTCCATAATTGTATATTACGTACAAAAAATGTGTACCCAAGCTACAATGTCTTAAATGACACCTCATTTGTGGACATCGAGACGGTTCTAACGATAAGTAACAACGGTGTGCGTTCGTTCAAACGAAATCAGCTTAAACTAAGCTAATCCGACCACCATGCAGCGCTGATCATCCTAATGGGAACCGGAATATCGAATTTCGCTACAACGAACGACCCCACAGACGTCGAGATTCGATGAGAGGGGGAAAATTAGGAGGAAAATTAACGTAAATAAATAAGTACTCACGTGGTTTCAGTTCATACGTGTGCCAGTAGGAGTTGGTGATGCTGACGATCATCACTAACACTGTCACCATGCTGACAAACACTCCCAGCCAACGTAACCTCACAAAAGCCTCGTGTTCCCAGAATTCGCTAAGCACATGCCACTGATGCATTGACAGTTGGACCTCAGATTTAAACCGGTTTTTCTTTTTCCCTTTTTCTATCACCCTGTAAGCGTTGTATTGCTCCTGTTTATGTCTCCGTAACTCCTTGATGTCATCTTCCGAAAGGTATTTCCGTTCCAAATCAGGATGAACAAATTTTAATCCTTCTTGTCTTGCTTTTTTAACAGGCGTGGAAGTTCTTTCCTTTTTCCGTTCCGAATTTTCTATCATTTCAACACGACGTCGAAAAGATGCGCGTCTGTCACGTGACCATTTGGCCCACTGAGATCCAAGAGAAGCTCCAAGAAACTTGGCCTTGACGGAACTCCTGGACTTTGTGGAGCCCCCTTGGGAGGACCTGCTGATGGCGGAGCTTCGCCGGCTCCCACTTCTCTTGTCCCACTCTTCATCAATGTGCTCTCTCTGGAGGCCCATCGGGGACAATGTATCCATAACAGCAGTCCCCGGGGAAAAGTACTCGTTGTAATTCGCGTGACCAGGGCCGCTACTATAGTGGTCATTCATCCTTGACCGGTCTCTGTTTTTCTTACTATCCGTTCTCATATCCTCCCGGCCTGTACCCCGGGCTTGTAACTCGCGCCTATGGGCTTCAGCTTCCTCGGGGGTAAGACTCAACCCCCCAGTATCCCCCCTCGTCCGGGTCGAACCTCTTAAACTGTGTATACTTTCCTGTGAAGAAAATCCTGAAGTTATGGTTTCTCCTAATCCACTTGTTTCTGTTGAGCTCTGAGCGTGTAGTCCATGCAGGCTTGGGGCCCTGTCAAGATTTGTTGTTTCCGGGGACAGAAACTGCCTCCCTCCGTCTCGTCCTCCTCCACCTTCCCGCGTTGTGTCACGTGACTGGCTCAACTTTCCCTTCCTATCCATGACGTGGGATCGTCCCAGGTGTATGTAGATATATTGGAGCGGCTCTTCGACTCACTCCAGCTGCCGCGGTCTGACTCTGGTCGATATCCACGCCATCTCGGGATCTACCTGCAACACACACACACAACAGTAACTCAACAGCTGTAGAACTGTGCTCATATTTACTGAATGAAGTGCACGAACGGTCACACTGTTAAGCATAACAAAGCGACCTGCCTACCCTCAGTGGAATCGTGTTGAAGGCACCGTCTATAGATGCACTCTATATGCGCTATACTCCCGGAGAGTTTACCGTTCATTATACGTGTGTTTCGGAATCTGATTTGTGTTTCGCATAGAAAAGATTCCATCATACTTTTCAGAAGATACTCTAATCATTGGCTTAGCGAAGTCAATACATGGTATATTAACCCTGAAAATATGTACAGTAAATGTAAAAGACGTTTTAGAAAATATAGAAATGTTCTCGTGAGGGAATAGTCAGAAGACTCTCAAAGACTCGCCACGATGACGACAATTTTAACGTTCACGTCGACAGAACGTTCCAGTAATGTTCCAGTTATATGGCGACGATCCGTGCATAATCAGATCTTGACCAGACAATCCAGTGACCAGCATAGAATCGTTAGTGTTACATGAACGGAAGAGGAGTGTGTAAGTGAGTTGGGTTTACACCCTTTCGAGCATTATCTCCAGCAACTTGTGTCACACGTTGTACACACGTGCGTTGTACCCACGTGCGTTGTCGTGCGTTGTACCCACGTGCGTTGTAACCATGTGCGTTGTACCCATGTGCGTTGTAACCATGCGCGTTGCACCCACGTGTGTTGTACCCAGGTGCGAAATCGAACTCACGCGTTCGACGAGTGAGGGCATCAAGCGCTTGACTATCCACCAACGGAACGGACGAAGAAAATGTGAATGGTTTGCCTTTAACGTCATTTTAAACATATTTCGTTTTTTCTGCACACAAAGCGATGGTAGTGCCACGACGATTTGAAGTCCTGTACCTTCACACAGCCTTACGACACCGGTAGCTTTAGGTTGTTTGGTGAAGTATGAGTATCAGTGTGAGCTCTTGTGGACATTGTGCACCCTCGCGGAAGAAGGCAGACAGCACAATCCCAGACTCAAAATCAGTATTCAAACACAACACGTACCACAGGATCCTGATACTTCAAAGGGGCGGAATTCTACCTAACTAAGCTGCTATTAGTCAACAAGCTAGGATAATAATGGCTTGTAAGTGATGAACGTTGTTGGCCTGCTACAGTTACATCGAAGTCACGCTTACCTGGACCACAGCGTTTCTGATGACATTGTTCGCAATAACCAGTTTACAGATTAATATGTTCTGAGAACACCGACTGATGTGTATGTGGTAAGAGATGCATGTGTACCTTGATAAAAGTGGTCACCCACTTACCACAGTGTCAGGAATAGCGAGGTGTCACAGCATAGCACTACAGGTTCTGTGAACACATTGGACTATACCAATTAAGCTCAATTAAAGTGAAGGTCATCTGGTCTGCGTTTGACGAACCATGAATGATTAATGGGTTGATTATTACAAAATAAAGAGAATTTCCTTTCATTGCTTACTTAAGTGTACGGCTTTAGTATCTTCCTGTTTATTCTTTGAAACTACTTTGATATTCTAAACATAATGACATCACTCATTCCAATAGCATATTAAACAAGTCATGAAATAGCATCAGTTCAGCTGAACAAGACTGCTTGGAGAAGAATTTTCATTGTTTCATTGAACTGCAACCTGGGTGCGCAATGTGAAAAAATGTTTTATTTGTGTGTTATTTTGTACCACAGTCAGCAATAAATGAGCTATGGTAGCTGTCTGCAAATAATCAAACATCATGAGTATCGATCTACAGGAACTTAATGACGTCTCAACTATTCTGGACAAAATAAGTTTGGGATATTGGTATTTTTTGACTGATATTTCATCAGTGTCTCAATGTATGAATAGATCATTATTCGTAATTTCAAAATTTACATATATCCCCAACTATTTTTGTCCAGTAAATGTCAGAGACCACCTGCTCCCTTTTAGTTGCCTGTTAAGACAATCAGCGGTGTGTGATGACCAGTTCTAATCTGGATCCCCACGTGTTCGGGTGCTCACGGAAACTGACGCTGAGCGGAAACTGACACTGAGCGGGAACTGACACTGAGCGGAAACTGACGCTGAAACGTTTAATTCGTAATCACAACCTTGGTACAGCTTGGGTGACTGAGAATGTTTTTACATTGATTTTAGCAATATTCCAGCAATAATCACGGTGGAGGGCACCAGAAATGGACTTCACTTCACACACTGCACTCATGTTGGAATCGAACACAGGTCTTCGGCGTGACGAGTCAACACTTTTTTACCCACGATGCTATCCCACAGACCCACTGACAAACAAATGATCATATTGTGGGGCAAACGACCAAAGGTCCTTGACAGTGACGAAACTCGGACAGTAAATTCTGGAAGTACAACTATTTGGCACAGAGGTGAGTGAGTGAGTGAGTGAGTGAGTGAGTTTAGTTTTACGCCGCACTCAGCAATATTCCAGCTATATGACGGCGGTCTGTAAATTATCGAGTCTGGACCAGACAATCCAGTGACAAACAACATGAGCATCGATCTGCGCAATTGGGAACCGATGACATGCGTCAACCAAGTCAGCGAGCCTGACCACCCGATCCCGTTAGTCGCCTCTTGCGACAAGCTTAGTCACCTTTTATGGCAAGCATGGGTTGCTGAAAGCCTATTCTACCCCGGGACCTTCACGGGTTTTGGCACAGAGGACGTTTAAGCAATATGACAGTTTACAATCAGAATTAGCTGGGTTTTATTCCGCTTTTGGAAATATTCCCCAAATATCACAGTGGGGGACACCAGAAATGGTCTACACACATCGTATCCGGACAAATCGAACTTGGACCTTCGGCATGACAAGCGAACGTTTTAACCACGAGGCTACCCCACCACCCTTGCCGTTAAAAGTGATGGCGACACCATGATATTGTGAACCCTGTGGCCAGTACATATTGTGGGAGCAAGGCGGTGGGGTAGCCTGGTGGTTGAAGCGTTCGCTCGCCACGCCAAGAGCCGGGTTCGATTGTCCACATGGGTGAAATGTGTGAGGCCCATTTCACGTGTCTCCGCCGTGATATTGCTGGAAGAATGATAAAAGCGACATGAAACTAACCTCACTCACTCAGTTACTGTCGGAGAATTTGAACATCTTCTTCCGCCACAAAAAGGCAAGAGCGCAGTTAGCCAGTGCACATATCTCTTTCCCCATCGAGTTGGCAGCATGTTGGAGACAATTTAACACCACAAAACCCGTTCCCTCGACATGCATATTCACTCCCAGCGTCACCAGAGTAAGACAGATACATGGATCTGCCTCGAGACGTGTTTACAAAGCATTTAGTGCAAAGATAATTTGCAAATTTCAACCCTTGTCTAAACAATGAACTGAACATCGATTTTACTGGCAATTACATTCGAAGAATTCTCTGTTGCCAAGTTCACGGCGGATAATTTGGTGAGCAGTTCGTCACGGGACTGCCCATGTGACCAGACCGATGTAAAGGCGCTGTCTCAGGAATTGCTACTAAAACCTTCCGTCTTTAACAGGCTTTGTCTTAATCCAGGAGTCCCGCCAGTGGTTAGGTGATTTCGTTTGAACAACTTCACCTTTGCTCAGTTCAAAGTACAGTGGCTATACCGAACGGTAAGAACATATCATCGCATTGGCATATACGTGAGGCCATCTGTATTCAGGTTACGCCAAATGTCATGACGTACATATTCAAGTAATGTCAAGTACATGACGTACATGTTGGAGTGACGTCATTCACATGACATATTCGTTCAAGTAATGTCATCTGCATAACGTATACGTTCCATTGATGTCTTTCACATGACGTATATATTCCGCTGATGCAACTGACATGACGTATAACTTCAAGTTATGTCATCTATATAATGTAAATATTCAACCGACGCAAAATACATGACGTACATATCCCAGTGATGTCATCTACATACCGTATGTGTTCAAGTGATGTCATCTTCGTGATCTATACGTTAAGATGATGTCATTTGCATAACGTATACGTTCAGCTGATGTCATTCACATGACGCATATGTTCACGTGACGTTATCTATGTCAAGTATTCGTTCAAGTGATGTCGTTCAGATGACGTATATGTTCACGTGACGTTATCTATGTCAAGTATTCGTTCAAGTGATGTCGTTCAGATGACGTATATGTTCACGTGACGTTATCTATGTCAAGTATTCGTTCAAGTGATGTCATTCACATGACGTATATGTTCACGTGACGTTATCTATGTCAAGTATTCGTTCAAGTGATGTCGTTCAGATGACGTATACATTCCAGCAATGTCATCTGCGTGACGTAAATGTCAAACCGAGGCCAAATGCATGACCTCCGTGTCGAGGGGATGCCAACTGTATGACATTTGCAAGTGATGACAACTATTACACCTGACAGCACCGCACCACACTGCGCCACGGCAGAACATGCCTTGCCATGTCTGACATTTTGGTAGTCTACTTGTAATGGCGATCAATAAATGCTGCCTAACTTGACAGTGCACTTGACACTATCTTATTTGACATTGTACATCACGTGATGATTACAGGTAAAGATGCCAATAATTGTGTAGGGATGAGTGTAGGGATGAACGCAGGGATGACTGCTACCGCATCTGGCTGTAGATGCAACTCACGACGTGGTGATTAGTGGCTGACTAGAGATAGTAAACAATCCTGTCATGGACGGAGTTGTCACAGTCTCACAGGTAAGCGTGCTGCCCTGATGAACACAACTGCTGGAGTTGCAAGCTGCTGCCCCGACGTAGCGGGAGATCGCCGAGTATCATAACAACATCGTCCTTGACAGCAGAGGTCTGTCACAATGTCAGGATATTTCACTGCATCATAGAGCGGGTCCTCTTCACACCAATGATCAGTGTGGTTACCAAGCTGCCGAATACCTCCACTTGACACCAAGGATCATGTGGTTGCCCAGCTGTCAGGTACCTCCACTTCACACCAAGGATCAGTGTGGTTGCCCAGCTGTCAGGTACCTCCACTTCACACCAAGGATCAGTGTGGTTGCCCAGCTGTCAGGTACCTCCACTTCACACCAAGGATCAGTGTGATTGCCGAATTGCCAGGTACCTCCACTTCACACCAAGGATCAGTGTGGTTGCCGGGCTACCGAATACCTCCACTTGACACCAAGGATCAGTGTGGTTGCCCAGCTGTCAGGCACCTCCATTTCACACTACTGATCAGTGATGTTGCCGAGCTGCCGAATACCTCCACTTCACATCAAGGATCATGCGGTTGCCCACCTGTCAGGTACCTCCACTTCACACCAAGGATCAGTGTGGTTGCCCAGCTGCCGAATACCTCCACTTCACACCAAGGATCAGTGTGGTTTCCCAGCTGTCAGGTACCTCCACTTCACACCAAGGATCAGTGATGTTGCCGAGCTGCCGAATACCTCCACTTCACACCAAGGATCAGTGTGGTTGCCGATCTGCCGAATACCTCCACTTCACACCAAGGATCAGTGTGGATGCCGAGCTGCCGAATACCTCCACTTCACACCAAGGATCAGTGTGATTGCCGAATTGCCAGGTACCTCCACTTCACACCAAGGATCAGTGTGGTTGCCGGGCTACCGAATACCTCCACTTGACACCAAGGATCAGTGTGGTTGCCCAGCTGTCAGGCACCTCCATTTCACACTACTGATCAGTGATGTTGCCGAGCTGCCGAATACCTCCACTTCACATCAAGGATCATGCGGTTGCCCACCTGTCAGGTACCTCCACTTCACACCAAGGATCAGTGTGGTTGCCCAGCTGCCGAATACCTCCACTTCACACCAAGGATCAGTGTGGTTTCCCAGCTGTCAGGTACCTCCACTTCACACCAAGGATCAGTGATGTTGCCGATCTGCCGAATACCTCCACTTCACACCAAGGATCAGTGTGGTTGCCCAGCTGTCAGGTACCTCCATTTCACACTACAGATCAGTGTGGTTGTCGAGCTGCCGAATACCTCCACCTGACACCAAGGATCATGTGGTTGCCCACCTGTCAGGTACCTCCACTTGACACCAAGGATCATGTGGTTGCCCACCTGTCAGGTACCTCCACTTCACACCAAGGGTCATGTGGTTGCCCACCTGTCAGGTACCTCCACTTGACACCAAGGATCATGTGGTTGCCCACCTGTCAGGTACCTCCACTTCACACCAAGGGTCATGTGGTTGCCCACCTGTCAGGTACCTCCACTTCACACTAAGGACCAGTGTGGTTGCCCACCTGCCAGGTACCTCCATTTCACACTACGGATCAGTGTGGTTGCCTAGCTGCCAGGTACCCCCACGGCATTTGAAGTGTTAATGTTACTTCTAACCATGTAGGTATATCCACTTCTCTGTAACCATCTGTGTGGTTTTCACCAACGAATGGAGGCGTTCAGAGCTTCCCTGACAAGCATTTTCAAGCAGCTTCAATAGAAATAATAGACTGGCAAACAGCAAGAAGTTCGTTCCGGGATAAGAATATCAATAACCTATTTCATGTGAATCACGAACACCAATGTTCCAAAAGTCATAAGACAAGACAGATACAAGACCCCATCTAGGCACCATTTAGTCATCCTAACAAAATGTTTGGATACTGAAACGCACATTCTCTCTTCACCTGCCTCTAAGCCAAGTTGCAACACGTGCAAAAAATATCACGATTTCTCAGAATGTATGAAACACTAAAGATCAAATGTTGAGCATCACGAGTTTGCCCAATTTCTCTGGTATAGGTATTTATCTCCGATCCTAACTAAATACCTGGTTATGATAATAATACATAGACACCATGACATACACATACGAATAACCGTGGACAAGTGTTCCATATAATATGAGAATACCTAATGTGCTTGTGTTGTTTTTTCGAACTTATATTTTTTACCCAGATCAGTCGACCAATGAGACTTCTACTACATTCTCAAAGAATCGAAGAGTACATAACGCTGAAGGTTTGCAAATGTCCGTCTCAATCTATCGGGTACCCATTTCCTGCTAGAGCACATGCAAGAGACAATACTACCAACTTGAGTCATGTGTACACTGCTGTAAGTAACTGTTAGTAAAATAAAACGTCAAATAAAACGACTGAGATCAGATACTGATTTTGCCCAGGCTGGTCAGGGTTTGTCTAAGTTCATATTTGTATGCGTTTCTCCCTCAGTCGCATCAAGCAAGAGAACAGGCGGGCGAAAACGTATGTAAGAAATGATAAAATACAAAGACTTTATGTCGATAAATGTATAACATATTTCAAGGCATTTCTAAATATTGGTGACTTGGTATAGCCTTGAAATAACTGTTTGATGTCGACTTTATTTCTTTCACTTTTTTAAAGAATATCGCTGAAAGGCAGAACTGACATGGGGCTTTTCAAAGGTAACGGTATATATTTTTAAGACGCCAGGACACAAATGTCCACATCGACGGTGATATCTGAGTTGAGAAAACGTTTGTTTTATTCTGCCACGATCGTATAAAAGTTCAGAGTGGTAATGAGGGGGTTGGATATCGGAAAATACATGGATATCCTTAGATATTATAGAGTAATACGTTCGTTCAGAGACCATATATATTTTAACACAATTAAACCCTTGATGATATATCTGTGAGTGAGTATAGGGCATCGCCTCATGAACCAATATTCCACAGTTTGATACTAAGCGACACCAGAAATGGGTTTCAAACACTGTACCCATGTGTGGAATCGAACCGGGTCTGCTGTGTGACGAGCATAACCACTGCGCTTGCCGTCTGAGGAAATAAGTGGAGTGATCTGCTGTGACGGAACACGACCCACATTCGTGTCCGTAAAGATAATAATTTGGAAAGAAAAGAGGAACAGAAATGGAACCTTGCTGATTGGAGTAATTTAATACCCCACTCGTCCTCCTATCCATTATTGTGGAATGCTCAGTGTTATGTTTTGTTCAAGTTGTTTTTAACAAAGCAACATTCAGATATACAGCGACAGCTTGTTAATATTCGTGTCCAAAGCTACATCGGGGACAATGCAATGAGACCACCCTGCCGACCACCTGTTTCATTATGTACAACATACATACATTGTTATGTTTGACCCACATGTCTCGGGGATCGGTGAGGTTGTCTTGTGGTTAAAGCGTTCGCTCCTCACGCCGAACACCCGGGTTTGAGTCCCCACATGGGTACAATGTGTGATGTCCATTTCTAGTGTCCCCTGTCTGTGTATTGCTGGAATATTGCTAAAGGCGGCGTAAAAGTAAACTCACATACATCGGAATCCCCAAGTTGCTATTGCCATGGTAATACTGATGTCTGTTCCTCTGGAGAAATGAAAAGTATATTGTATTCACAGTTGAGACATTTTTGTCGACAGATCATATGAAATACATATGAATAACATATGCATGCATAAACTACCAGCAGAAATACGGTAAATAAAAATAATGATCTGAACAAAGCTATTGTTGACATTCACGAGTGTTGAGTGAGTGAGTTCGATTTTACGCCGCATTCAGCAGTTGTTTAGGAATATCACGTCAGGGGAAACCATAAATGGACTTTACACATCCTATCCTATCGAACCCTAGCCACAAGGCTATCCAAATGCATCTTCCCCAAGAAGACGTCTGTGAGACGTTCTCAGATGGAGAGAGTCCGGCAGTGTTGCACCATCTGGCAATTTGGCTCAGCCTGGTGATGCTTGACAAGCAGATGGCTAGCAACACCAGGTCAGTCATTAGTAAGCTAATCAACAATACGCCATCAAGGTGTCGTGCAATTATCGTGCAACATGGTGAACACATCAGATATTGATCTACACGCACAAAATTAATTTTACAGACTTTTACTGGCATTATGCCTTCGACATAATTTCATCAGCGCCCTTTTTCGCAGCTAGCATAGATATAGTATCCACACGAGGAGAAACCCGTAATGTCGACACAGGACCACAAAACATGCATGTCTTATTGTGCTAAGAGCACCCTGTGTGGTACATAGGCTTATTGACATTAATATAGACAGAACTATACAGCGAATAGCTTATGTGGTGCAGCGAATAGCTTATATGTGGTTCATAAGCTTATGGACATTAATACAGACACAGTTGTACCTATGTGGTACATAGGATAGAGAGCAGTGTATGCCAGATTCTACCATGACTTCAGTAAATACTGGATTGTGAATGGTTAATCAAAGTCATTCAAAGGTAGATAATGGCTAAACGCCATATACCTCTGATTTTCCAAGACAGTCTGTATTTTTTCAGAATATAAATGACGCTGTTATGGTAGAATGGAGATAAACGTATTGTGTTGGAAAATCAGAGGTATATTGATTGTATATAATAGCTCTTTTTTCTTTTTTTAAAAACTCACGCCTTCGGTTTTACATTAAATCAGAGCTATTATAATTTCGGTATATATATATCACCAGCACAGTATGTTTATCTCCTTATTGTAAATAGGACATATACTCCTATATCTGTCCACTACGTCAGGCATGAAACACAGACTTTCATTGGTGTTTAACGTGATCAATAACATTACTGTTCTGTACATGACAGTTCAGTGTGGCCCAATTGTTTACATGCCGATCCTCCATAAAATACATGAAGTAGTCACTTGTACATCACTGCGGCTCTATAATCATCACTATACATCTATACTCACATCATTACAGATCCACACTGACATCATTACAGCTCCATACTCACACCACTGCAGATCCATACTCACACCACTGCAGATCCATACTCACACCACTGCAGATCCATACTCACATCACTGCAGCTCTAAACTCATATCAATGCAGCCCCACAAGCCACGCAATGAAGACATTCCGGGAGACTGACTTCATATCCCGTCACCTGACTTCACGTCCCGTACCTGACTTCACGTCGCGTCACCTGACTTCACGTCTCTTCACCTGACTTCTTTCTTGAACAGCACAACAAATACAGAACATGACTTCCAAACTGTCACGAATAATGCAAGTGTTTAAATAACGCGTTTTCCGGAGAGGTCCTCATTGTCACGGACGCTTGCGATTGTTCGTGTAACACGTGCAAACATAATTAGCAAATGTTACACATACTCACACTCCATCGATAATGCATTCACAAAGGTTCTTTTGTTATATCCGCCATCACGAAAATCAGGGTCGAATGCCAGATAGCAGATATTGCTGCCATGCGCGCGTCCATCAATATAACACGACTGTTTAATACAAACGAGCGTCCACAGTTAGCAAGATCGATGTTTGAACTCAACATTCTACACAGTTGGGTCGTGATAATGTTGAAATGACGAACTCTCCCGATGTGGTGGTTGACAATACATCTATTAACCAAATATATGATATGCTGGTTTAAATCAGTGTCGCTTGGCAATCAACACTTATCTCCCCTTGTATGTATGACAGATATATTTATATCAGTTTGTAAGCGGTTCTACGCCCCTTTTAGCATAAATCTAACTATATCACGGCGTGGGGTCACCAGAAATTAGCTTCACACGTCGCGCCCATCTAGAGAATCAAACCCGGGTCTGCGGCTTGACGAGCGAACATTTTACTTATTAAACTACCCCAACATCGTCGCAACAAAACTCTGCAACCTCTACGGCCGTGTCGACGTTTACGGTACTTTCTTAACAGCTACCTGTTCCAGTATTTGGCCAGCTCTATTATCTGACTAAAGAAAACATTTGCTGGGTCAAAACAAATTTCTGTTTGTGTTTTGTATATTTGCGGATGGATTAGAAATGGGTAAACACCCGATACAAATATTAAATCACTCGATCCGTTCACGCGACTGAAACAAACACAGAATGCTGTGAACTCTTTCATTCCGGGATCACCAAGGGGTGACGTATCTCATATTCAACATTTTCAGCCTGTGAAGATTCGGGTTGGAATTGTCGTAAGAGGCGAGTGACTAACGGGATCGGGTGGTCAGGCCCGCTAACTCGGCTGACATATATTATATGTTATCGGATCCCATTCGTGCAGATCAATCCTCGAGTGTCAGTCACCGGATTGTCTGATCCAAACTGTTATTTACAGACAGTCGTCATGTACATAGCTGCAATATTGCAGGGGAGGTGGGATAGCCTCATGGTTAAAGCGTTCGCTCGTCACGCCGAAGACCCGGGTTCGATTCCCACATGGGTACAGTGTGTGAATCCCATTTTCTGGTGTCCCCCCGCCGTGATATCACTGGATTATTGCTAAAAGCGGCGTAAAATTAAACTCACTCATTCACTCACTGGAACATTGCAGAGTGCGGCGTTAAACGAACACACACGCGGGCGTTTATAGTGCCGCGCTAACTTACAACGCATACAAGTTAGTGGTGTTTTCAACGCACAAAATATTCTAAATCAACTGAAAGCCATAAAAAGTATTCAAATACCTTCTGATATTGAAGGAGATTGAACATGTTCGTGGCGCCATATTTGAGTTATTATTTTGCATGCAGCCTCAAAACTATATCCAAATATTGATTTCATTCGATTGCTGATTCTGTTATACAGCATGACGATGAACAGACCTCGTAAAATATGCATGATGCATGCGTCGTGTTGGGTTTTTTTTAGAACAAACATGCATAAACTGGCACGCAGATTAAACAAGACAACTTCGGGTTTCGTATTTGTGAGGTCGAAGATAACCAACGTGACCCAATGCTGTCACATTCACATGTATTTTCATACAGTCATGACAGTAATGACGATGAGTGATTGAGTATAGTTTTGCGCCGTTTTTAACAATATTCCACACACAAACTCGCCGAACACAAACGACTCGTGGAACACAAACAACTCACCGACCACAAACGACTCACCGAACACAGGTAGGTCCTTGTACATCTTTCCTTCCTCACCTGTTAACCATGTTAGTCCACTAGTCTACAAACAACTCACCGAACACAAACAGCTCACTGACCACAAACAACTCATCGAACACAAATAACTCGCCGTACACAAACAGCTCACTGACCACAAACAACTCATCGAACGCAAACAGCTCATCGACTATAAAAGACTCACCGGACAAAGGTAGGTCCTTGTCTATCTTTCCTTCCTCACCTGTTATCCCTGCTAGTCCACAACACAAGTGACATGCAGCTCTCTGTCCGCTGACGGACCGTTGATTCCATATCGTATTAATCGCTAATCATTCGCCCCCTTACCCCGAAGGCACCGTGCGTGATAAGTTTCCTCGATCAGAGCCTGTCACTTACGACGACTAGCCCTGCCCACATAGCTCACCAACCATGTCGTGATCAGGCCGAAGTTCAGAGCTCGACGTTCGTGAAGGCTTCAATGCACATTTTTATCCTCGACGCTGAGGATATTGTCATGCTTTCATTTTCAGGCGCAATACTTTTACTATTAAAATATATCAGAATTTTGTTTACCAAATAAGGTACGAAGAATCGAATTTCTGTCGTGTACAAGATACCAACAATACACTAAGTGTACAACAATCACTCATACACTTAGAAAGGCATACGCGAAGTTTATTTCGCCGAGATATCAGATACACATCGGTAGTAATGATTTTTAAAGAAGAAAGTTTATTTTCAAATGACATAAATCCTCAAAAACCTGTATTATTCGAAAAAAATGTAACATAAACATAAAAAAATGAATTGCCTAATATCAGAGATTAAACTTCTGTTATATGATTTTTCGAAGCGTAAAATTTGTCGGCGCCATTACTGTCGCCATATTGTCATGTGGACCACACCCATAGAACACGGGTGTTTGGTATGTCGGTAAACAGTCGTAATTACCTGGCCTCTGATGTTTACCTATTATGTAACGTGCCGATTCCATATCATCAGCCGCATCACATGGGGGATCAATAATGAGGCTTGCAGACAGAGCCATCGTATTCACAGAAGTCTGCAAACAGTACCAACAACTCTACGACATTACGGCTGAGCAACGCATGTTCGTACTGACATTGCTGAAAACGTGTTATCATAGACATTTAAAATTTGCTTGCACTTTACAATGTCAGAGCAGCTTGTCACGACGGATGCACGTGTTGTCGATGTCAGGGTAAACATTGCATCATTGTTTGAAGTTACCACAATGTTATGTTGATAAGAGTGGGGATTTCTTGTAAGTATCGTGAAAACGTATTGATTATAACCATACCACGTAAGTGATCGTGAGTAGGGTGGTGAGTGAGTGAGTGAGTGTGGGTGAGAGTGAGTGTGTGAGTGTGAAGAGTGAGATAGTGAGCGAGAGTGAGACAGTGAGAGTGAGTGAGTGAGCTGGGATAAGGCCGTTCTGAACATTATTTCCATATATATCGCCTGGGTCATGCTCAATGTGGGAGGGAAACCCAAATGATGCAGCTAGCAGACGTTCATCATTTTGTGAAACACTCAGATATATATCACTTGGTGTCTGTTGAATGTGGGAACGAAACCCGAAGTCATGCAGGTGTATGTGAGATCTGCATGAACGCTCACATTTCACTCACTGACAGATGTACAAAACTGACACACGCTCCACAGTTCCACCGCGACGGACGTCATACTGATTTAATGAAGGTTCAATCAAACAGCAAGGTAAGCCCGCTGCCTCCCACCTGTCTGTAGATGTTGCGTGTTGGCAACTGATTCAGTAATCAGGAAGAATACGGAGGGCTTGACGCCGCTCTGTACGATGTTGCGGCTATTCATCAGTGTACCACTCGAGTTGACAGTAACGATGTCACGATAGGGCACATGCCTTGTTCATTATCAGAAGAGCAATTAATCACGATTACCGACTCAGAGTACGTCACGACGTATTGTGGTGCAGATGTACTTTAGCCATAAAGAAACTGACGCAAATTCTGTGAAGACTTCCTACTCTAAAAACCTAACCAAACTATTTTGACACAAAAGTAACGATGAGGGAGTGATTGGGATTAGTTCTACGTTGTTATTAGCAATATTCAGCAATTGTTCAATGGGGAAACGCAGAAATTGGCTCCACCCATTAATTACATCCATGTGTGGAATCGAACCTGGGCATATGTCGTGACGAGCGAACCCTTTAACCACTGACCTACTCCACGGACCCAAGAAAGGATTAAGGATGATAGTTGTGTTCTGTTACGGGGATCTACCCAGTACAACCGGTTATGCACAAACGGGACCACCACACTCCGTAAAACAACACACTGGTACTACTTCATTTCGCGTACTCGTACATTAACGCATACACAACAGCCTGCTTAACAGTCTCCCGCCACTCTTCTCGGGATCGGGGGCTTGACACTTGTCATTGTATCTCATTAGCGTAGATCGATGCTCATGCTTTTGATCACTGGTCTGGGCAAGACCGGATTATTTATAGCTGGAGTCCGGTGTTAAACAACGACCCACCAAACAACCATCATTTCTCATCGCGAACCCTATCACCCAGATCACACGCACGGAGGTAGCCTAGCGGTTAAAACGTTCGCTCGTCACGCCGAAGGACCGGGTTCGATTCTCCACATGAGTGCAGCGTGAAGCCTATTTCAGATATCATCCCACTGGAATATCACAGCGGCACGAAACTAAACTCACTCACTCATTCTGTCCTTCAATCCACACACCACTGTGGTACTGTTACAAGAACAACCCAGGTGTTTCTCAAGCGTAATCATCATCGGCAGTTTCCCTCACCTGCTGCCGGCGACATGGTACGTCTGACAAGCATCCAGCTACAAACATGTCCGACCCGCTCACCACCTGTTACACGGAATATTATCTACCCACCTCCGAGTATTTGTCAACCCCCAAGGCGGCAGCATCAACGTATCTGTGACAACTACTACATCTACGATCTGCCAGAAGCACCACAGTCTAGAGACTTTGCCCAGGAGCTGTGTGATCGCAGTAACAATTACCAGTGTAAGCTTCGACAAATATTGATAGAAGGGATAAAATATTAATTCAAGGACGTCGTAGGCACAGGGCTACAAAGCTCACGGCAAGGCTGGAGATGAGATGATCTCCGGCGAGATCGGATTACCGTAGTGTAGCAAAAAGTTTCAGGGTCATAATCTGTCGAGAGGATTGTCAGTATTTTGCAAATGTACTGATTATAACCGTACCATTTGGGGGTGGTGGGATAGCATAGAGTTTATAGCGTTCGTTCGTCACTCTGAAGGCCTGGCTTCGATTCCCCACATGTGCAACATCTATTTCTGGTGTCCCAGGCCGTGATATCATATTGCTGGAAGCTTGCTAAAAACGGCGTAAATTTAACTCGCTTACTATTACCACGTTTGTGAGTGAGTGAGTGACTTGGGTTTAGCGCCGCTGTGATGATAGTTCTAGTTATAGTTAGCGTAATGTCGGAAAGAAGAAGACCTTTAGTACTTTGGTAAAAACCACAAGGCCCCAAAGCACGCTGACAAAGTTAGAAAGATAGCGATTGGGATTCGAAACCATGTGCAAAGGTTTCTGCAGATTCAAAGGGACGCAAGTGAATTACGTGACCCTTCCCTCGTTAGGGTGAGAGAGAGACTCAATAAACTCGGTACGCCAAGTGGTGGCAAGAGTTGTATACTCCCCAGGGGGAGTTGAGACTGAAATACGACGTGCTGTTGAGATTGACATCCAGTGATCGAGGGAAAATACCAGCGCCTTGAGCATGCATTAGTGCATGGACATGTGAGCTATCTATCTATCTATCTATCTATCTATCTATCTATCTATCAATCTATCTATCTATCTATCTATCTATCTATCTATCTGTCTGCCTGTCTGTCTGTCTTCTGTCTGTCTGTCTGTCTATCTATCTATCTATCTATCTATCTATCTGTCTATCTATCTATCTATCTGGCTGGTACAGTAGACCAAGTCTTGGCCAGAACAATCCTTACAACACAGAGGGCAAAGGGCAGAATACACCGGTTCTACAGTTATGGAAGTAGAATGTCACTTCAATAATCCATTAATTGCTGTGACATAGAGATGACACCACGTACTTCGGAAAGGCCGGGAAAACAGCCTCACAAACGCCACCAGTCACAAAAACATGCACAGGAACGTCAAGGGTTCAGCCGACAATATTATCAAAACTGGGAATTGTATCAGAAACATTTTGTCACTGATCCGTGGATGTTTAAAAGCCCTTTTCTTGACTACCATACACCTGTTTGAAATTGTAACTAAGGCGTTGAATGTTCTAACAAGCAGTATCAGAATGATTCACGCAGCCGGAATACTTCACTTAATCCTTTACTGCCGAAACGCTTCACTTCACCCGTCATGATCAAGACGTCACTTATACGGCAACGTGGAAAGAAACACAGAGTTGCTATGGGAAACTGTCTACACGTTGTATCAAACACGGTAGATCGATCTGCAGCGCATCTACAACGATGAGGCCACCGCTCGCGGACGTCACAGTGACACCTGCAATTGGTATTTGCAGACCCTGAATCTCTGAATAGCTTGTCAATTTCCTAATCTCTTGGGTATCCAAAACTAATCCGGTTGATCAACTTATCATCAATAACAGTCACTTGTCCCGAGCACATAGGCTTAACCTATTTACTAAGCCACCAATATTGGACTTATGTATAGTCTCTCTGCGAAGTAGTTGTCAGGGATTGTCTGTTTGTCGTAATATCATTTAGTATTGTCTTTTGAGATTGATCAGACTTTCATTCGTTATCAATTGTCTTTTTCTTAGCAATATTGCAAAGCAAAACCATTGAAGTTCTGAAAACTAGAGCAATAAGCACAAGAAAAATATAGACTTGGCTATTAAGGGAGGCAGTCTATCAATACACAATCTATGTGGATGCAAAAGGTTATTAGGACAAGCCACAGTCTGTGTGGATACAAAAGGTTATTAGGACAAGCCACAGTCTATGTGAATACAAAAGGTTATTAGGACCAACCACAGTCTGTGTGGATACAAAAGGTTTTTAGGACAAGCCACGGTCTGTGTGGATACAAAAGGTGATTAGGACAAGCCACAGTCTATGTTGATTCGAATGGTTATTAAGACAACCCACGGTTTATGTAGATACAAAAGGTTATTAGGATAAGCCTATGTAGATACAAAAGGTTATTAGGATAAGCCTATGTAGTTACAAAAGGTTATTAGGATAAGCCTATGTAGATACAAAAGGTTATTAGGATAAGCCTATGTAGATACAAAAGGTTATTAGGATAAGCCTATGCAGATACAAAAGGTTATTAGGATAAGCCTATGTAAATACAAAGGGTTATTAGGACAAGCCTATGTAGATACAAAATGTTATTATAACGAACACTTTACCAACACACACTCTATATCGCAAATATCTAATGTGAAAAATGTTGTTTATATACAATCTGACTATTACTATACAATTATTAGACGATTATTAATATTATCTTTGATCTGGAAGCATATCACATCATCACGTCCGTTAATTCATTGTTAGTACAAACAACAACAACGCTTTAACAACTTTTGTATGTCGTATGTCACAAACTATGTCAAGCTCCAGTAGAGCATGTCCCTCTATAATCTTCAAAAAAACATTTATTCATTTTATCGCCCAATGCATGGCCAGTTATAAAACCACTGCGTAAAACGACAACAATATATAGGATTAATGATGCTTGAGATCTATATGGTTGCAGGTTTTATTTTCTTTCATTTTTTCATTTTTTTTAATCAGTTTCTGTTTTGAAATGCCACGATGTGTGCAGTGGTTTCTGATCTGCGTTCCCTTTGGCTGTATTCCTATACAATGTGACGTGAAACATGACTCTCGAGTTATGGGCATGTTCGCTACCTAATGAGATATGTGCATTTTGTTCAGAATTCTTCATTCTGTGGGATCACTTTTTGTGGGAATGATCATTCTTCCGTGATATTATCGTTGGTTGAGGAGACATGTTGGGGTCGTTAGTGGGTTGTGTGTGGAGCTCGGTGTTGAAGTAGGCGTGAGTGAGGGTTCAACTGATGGTGTAGGTATGACGATGGGCGCGTACGTGGACGGGGGAGTGTTCGGGTGGTGGGAGGTTGGTGCATGCGTGGAGCCACTAGCTGGGTTGTAGTTTGGGTACGAAATGAAAATGGGTAAGGGTGTGAATGACTAGGGTTTCGCAGAAGGTGCGGAGTAGTGGGGGTGCTGGTGGTTTGGCTGTGGGCAAGGGTATTGGTCTCTGGGATGTGAATGGAGCGTGTGTACGACTGCGACAGTGACTGACATCATGAGCTTCATGTGGGGGTGCTGGTGATTTGGCTGTGGGTGAGGGTATGGGTCTCTGGGCTGTGAATGGAGCGTGTGTACGACTGCGACAGTGACTGACATCATGAGCTTCATGCGGGGGTGCTGGTGGTTTGGCTGTGGGTGAGGGTATGGGTCTCTGGGCTGTGAATGGAGCGTGTGTACGACTGTGACAGTGATTGACATCATGAGCTTCATGTGGGGGTGCCGGTGATTTGGCTGTGGGTGAGGGTATGGGTCTCTGGGCTGTGAATGGAGCGTGTGTACGACTGCGACAGTGACTGACATCATGAGCTTCATGTGGGGGTGCTGGTGATTTGGCTGTGGGTGAGGGTATGGGTCTCTGGGCTGTGAATGGAGCGTGTGTACGACTGCGACAGTGACTGACATCATGAGCTTCATGTGGGGGTGCTGGTGATTTGGCTGTGGGTGAGGGTATGGGTCTCTGGGCTGTGAATGGAGCGTGTGTACGACTGTGACAGTGATTGACATTATAAGCTTCATGTGGGGGTGCTGGTGATTTGGCTGTGGGTGAGGGTATGGGTCTCTGGGCTGTGAATGGAGCATGTATACGACTGTGACAGTGATTGACATCATGAGCTTCATGTGGGGGTGCCGGTGATTTGGCTGTGGGTGAGGGTATGGGTCTCTGGGATGTGAATGGAGCATGTATACGACTGTGACAGTGATTGACATCATGAGCTTCATGTGGGGGTGCCGGTGATTTGGCTGTGGGTGAGGGTATGGGTCTCTGGGATGTGAATGCAGCGTGTGTACGACTGTGACAGTGATTGACATCATGAGCTTCATGTGGGGGTGCCGGTGATTTGGCTGTGGGCAAGGGTATGGGTCTCTGGGCTGTGAATGCAGCGTGTGTACGACTGCGACAGTGACTGACATCATGAGCTTCATGTGGGGGTGCTGGTGATTTGGCTGTGGGTGAGGGTATGGGTCTCTGGGCTGTGAATGGAGCGTGTGTACGACTGTGACAGTGACTGACATCATGAGCTTCATGTGGGGGTGCTGGTGATTTGGCTGTGGGTGAGGGTATGGGTCTCTGGGCTGTGAATGGAGCGTGTGTACGACTGTGACAGTGACTGACATCATGAGCTTCATGTGGGGGTGCTGGTGATTTGGCTGTGGGTGAGGGTATTGGTCTCTGGGCTGTGAATGGAGCGTGTGTACGACTGTGACAGTGATTGACATCATGAGCTTCATGTGGGGGTGCCGGTGATTTGGCTGTGGGTGAGGGTATGGGTCTCTGGGCTGTGAATGGAGCGTGTGTACGACTGCGACAGTGACTGACATCATGAGCTTCATGTGGGGGTGCTGGTGATTTGGCTGTGGGTGAGGGTATGGGTCTCTGGGCTGTGAATGGAGCGTGTGTACGACTGCGACAGTGACTGACATCATGAGCTTCATGTGGGGGTGCTGGTGATTTGGCTGTGGGTGAGGGTATGGGTCTCTGGGCTGTGAATGGAGCGTGTGTACGACTGTGACAGTGATTGACATTATAAGCTTCATGTGGGGGTGCTAGTGATTTGGCTGTGGGTGAGGGTATGGGTCTCTGGGCTGTGAATGGAGCATGTATACGACTGTGACAGTGATTGACATCATGAGCTTCATGTGGGGGTGCCGGTGATTTGGCTGTGGGTGAGGGTATGGGTCTCTGGGATGTGAATGGAGCATGTATACGACTGTGACAGTGATTGACATCATGAGCTTCATGTGGGGGTGCCGGTGATTTGGCTGTGGGTGAGGGTATGGGTCTCTGGGATGTGAATGCAGCGTGTGTACGACTGTGACAGTGATTGACATCATGAGCTTCATGTGGGGGTGCCGGTGATTTGGCTGTGGGCAAGGGTATGGGTCTCTGGGCTGTGAATGCAGCGTGTGTACGACTGCGACAGTGACTGACATCATGAGCTTCATGTGGGGGTGCTGGTGATTTGGCTGTGGGTGAGGGTATGGGTCTCTGGGCTGTGAATGGAGCGTGTGTACGACTGTGACAGTGACTGACATCATGAGCTTCATGTGGGGGTGCTGGTGATTTGGCTGTGGGTGAGGGTATGGGTCTCTGGGCTGTGAATGGAGCGTGTGTACGACTGTGACAGTGATTGACATCATGAGCTTCATGTGGGGGTGCTGGTGATTTGGCTGTGGGTGAGGGTATGGGTCTCTGGGCTGTGAATGGAGCGTGTGTACGACTGTGACAGTGACTGACATCATGAGCTTCATGTGGGGGTGCTGGTGATTTGGCTGTGGGTGAGGGTATGGGTCTCTGGGCTGTGAATGGAGCGTGTGTACGACTGTGACAGTGACTGACATCATGAGCTTCATGTGGGGGTGCTGGTGATTTGGCTGTGGGTGAGGGTATGGGTCTCTGGGCTGTGAATGGAGCGTGTGTACGACTGTGACAGTGACTGACATCATGAGCTTCATGTGGGGGTGCTGGTGATTTGGCTGTGGGTGAGGGTATGGGTCTCTGGGCTGTGAATGGAGCGTGTGTACGACTGTGACAGTGATTGACATCATGAGCTTCATGTGGGGGTGCTGGTGATTTGGCTGTGGGTGAGGGTATGGGTCTCTGGGCTGTGAATGGAGCGTGTGTACGACTGCGACAGTGACTGACATCATGAGCTTCATGTGGGGGTGCTGGTGATTTGGTTGTGGGTGAGGGTATGGGTCTCTGGGCTGTGAATGGAACATGTATACGACTGTGACAGTGTTTGACATCATGGGCATCCTTTAAGCAATTATGATTCGACGACATTCATCAGGCAAGTCAGCGAGCCTTACAGTCGTCGAATCACAACCAACCCAGTAGTCGCCGCTTGCGACAGGCGCAAACTGCTGAAGACCAATGTACTCAGTTGTATTGGTAACGTGCAACGGATGGCAGGTGATATGTACAGTGAAGTATTCAAGTAATGCGTCAAGTGTACAAGTAATGCGTCAAGTGTACAAGTGATGCATGAAGTGTTTAAGTGATGCGTGAAGTGTACATGTCATGGATGAATTGTACAAGTAAAGCTTGAAATGAACACGTGATGCGTGAAGTGTTCAAGTTATGCGAGAATTATACAAATGATGCGTGAAGTGTTCAAGTAATGTGTGAAGTGTACGGCGGTACAGGGATGGGTGATGCAGACCACACATGAATAATTCATTACGTGAAGCCCCTGCACATCGGTATCTCGCACGTCACATCCAAAGAACCACCTCCGCTGAATAAGCGCTGCATTAAATACGCTAAACCTTCACATTATTATATCGGAAATGAAGTCATAAAAATAAATCGATATGAGTTACTTTGGATTCCTTGGTCAAACACCAGGCTGTCAGGTCTCCAAATAAAAGAGTCTTAGATTTCGGAATCGCCATAATAAATTAAATCTTATTTTACCAATTAACTTTAAACAAAAAAAATACAAATATATTTTTTCTCGGTTAATGTACCATGTATGTTGATCTACGCTAAACAATAATAGAATGCCCATGTGTTGCTATAAACATGCATAAACAAAACCATGCATCGTTTTAGACTTGATTGGAAGGGATGCATCTGTATGCTCTAGGATAATTTTGCAGTAAATCCCAACATCGCCCACATGTTGTGACTACGAATTATTTTCCCCTGACACGTGGTGGTTCAGACCCCTTATCTAAATGAACAAAGTACGTCGATTCCAACAAATAGATAATCGATATATCATATCCCTAATTACGAACCTGGAATCGTCAAACGGCAGTGTGCACAGCTACAGCGGTTGATGGGTGAGTCAACACCGTCACAGCGGCCTACATCGTCACGGGGATGTACTTGCCATGTAATCGAAGATTATCATCAAAGACATACACTTTTGTTTACAGATTACTGATTCTTACGTATCCTAGAGGGACCTGGTGGACGAGCTGTCTAAGGCGACAGGCTAGTGATCCAACCAGATTGACCGGGTGTAAAAACCTTAGAGTCAGTCTTGTCTGCAGACTCTTTCCGTGCTGTCACAACCCCTAGTGTGCAGTAAACAACCCTGTGCGCTTAATACAAGCCATGAATCCACCAGTTGATGACCAGATGGTGGCCACCTGAATACGTGCAAACAACTAGTTGCGGGTGCAGCAACGTGCAGTAAACATGGATAAAGTACTGTGACTATGTGTCCCAGTCCACCCAGCTGTGAATGGGTACCTCGTAATGATGTTGATGCCACAAAAACTCGGTGCGCCTAGTGGCAGCAAGAATTGTATGATCCCCTCGCCGTTGAGACTGATAATACGATGTGCCGTTTACACTGACATTCAGTGATCGAGGAAAAAACAGAGCGGCTTTGTGCAGCTGCGCTGGATGTCACCGCTATACAAATACTTGTCTGATGATAGCTCTGACTTGCACAGAACATAGACAGAAGTTGTGGTACAAGTAGGTCCCTTCCCATGGGTTCATGCAAGTGTGTATCCAAGCGCTTTGTAAACGTTTAATGGAAATTTATGTATGTATATACAGTTGAAGTGGCCAGGATTATCAAAGATCAGGTAAAAGTTTTAATTAGCAGTCACCTCCCCAGTCCACATCACCCGCTCACATCCAAACCCTCATCCAGTCATAGCACATTTCACTCACTCACTCACCAAAATCTGCTCACTCGTTTTTCTCAACGCTCACCCATACACCTATTCACCGACTCACTCACCTACCAAAATACTTACTCACCAAAACACTACTAAACTACTCATTCGCCCACTTAAACATCCATTCTTTAATCCACTCACTCATCCACCAAAACACCACATCACTCACTCACTCACCAACTCACTGACTCACTCACCTGAACACCCATCCACCAAAACATTACATCACTCACTCACTCACCAACCCACTGACTCACTCACCTGAACACCCATCCACCAAAACATTACATCACTCACTCACTCACCAACCCACTGACTCACTCACCTGAACACCAATCCACCAAAACACCACATCACTCACTCACTCACCAATCCACTGACTCACTCACCTGAACACCCATCCACCAAAACACCACATCACTCACTCACTCACCAACCCACTGACTCACTCACCTGAACACCCATCCACCAAAACACTCACTCACTCACTCACCAACTCACTGACTCACTCACCTGAACACCCATCCACCAAAACACCACATCACTCACTCACTCACCAACCCACTGACTCACTCACCTGAACACCCATCCACCAAAACACCACATCACTCACTCACTCACCAACCCACTGACTCACTCACCTGAACACCCATCCACCAAAACACTCACTCACTCACTCACCAACTCACTGACTCACTCACCTGAACACCCATCCACCAAAACACCACATCACTCACTCACTCACCAACCCACTGACTCACTCACCTGAACACCCATCCACCAAAACACCACATCACTCACTCACTCACCAACCCACTGACTCACTCACCTGAACACCCATCCACCAAAACACTCACTCACTCACTCACCAACCCAATCGTTCACCCAACTCTCCCACAAACTTACCTCTTTACCAAAGAAGAACGATTCCAGAGGTTCGCCCATTGATCACAAGTCCTCCCAATAGTCAATGGTTCCCCTGCATCTATGTGACGTCCACAAAGCAGCGTCAGCACACCATGAAGCCTCCGTCAGTCACAACTCGAGAACAACTATGAATCCTCGCACAGACAGCTCAAGCTACCCCGAACCTCATCCCTCCAATAACGGCAATAAAACAGAGTTCAATGACAGTCCAACAAAAACCTGGTCAATTATTCAAATCATTTTTCAAATTAGTCAGCGTGCATGATGAGAGTTCACTGAGTGAAGTATTTTAATCCATCTGATGGACAAACCGATGCCAATCCTCAACATACCAACTGTTTCACACGGCCTTGGAATATCAATCGTAATATAGTCCTGGGTCCGCTATAAAAATCACGGAAACTGACGGAAGCGAGAGACGTTTCTCGCGCGGGGAGTTAATGAATGTTTCTCTCTCACAGTCGGTCCTGGTCAAGTGGCGAGGTCCTGTCCACCGTACGTGGTGTATCTCTGGGGATGTATTCATCAGTAATGGACGAGGGTGGGTGTAGATGACGCTACTCAAGCAGTACCAGTTAGCGTTGTGTCCATTACGTTGGTTAACGTTGACAGTTACTGCAGCGTAAGCCGTTAATTCTGTAACAGGGCTGATATTCCGTTTCCTCAGTATTGTGCTGCATCTTTGGGGCCTACACAATGGTATGGACTGAGAATAATTCCTTATACACATGCACTGTTTCAGGAACAAAGCTCCTTCATAAGCCCTTGACCAATCTTGGGTACAGTTCATCAGTTCAAGAAGTCCAATATCAGAATAGTAGTCATGGCATGTCCACTTCAGCTTGTCGCCCTCAGTTAGGCCAGTAGTCGGCCTAACCCTCACAGATTCGATTAACTGCGTTATGTCATATCACACTCTTACAGTGCTCTTTCTTTCTTCACTTTGTTATGCAGTTTGCAAGTCGACACAATATTTAGACGGATATCATGCACTCACTGGACACATGTGAACATGTGAACAAATGGATATGCATAAAAATATTGTGATACTCTATATTGTATATATCTCGAAAGGATGATTCGGTGTCAGTGACGAAGTGTATTTTTGGCACGCATCATATCTCCATGTGACTGAGAGGTGGGGTAAGTGAGTCAGTGAGTCAGTGTGTGGGTGGGTCAATGGGTGGATCAGTGAGTGAGTCAGACAGTCAGTGGATAGGTAGATGAGGGAATAAGCGACCGAGCGGGCTGGCATGCGACTGGGTGGGTCAGTCAGTATTCATGTGAGTGGATGAGTGATTAAATGAGTAAGGGGTGGCCATGGGTGTTGAGTGACTGAATGAGTGAGTGAGCTGGTGGATGGTTGAGTGACTGGATGAGTGAGTGTGTGAGTGATTGAACGAGCGAGTGAACGACGCATTTACTGTATCACAGATCAATGAAATCTCATGGGATTCACTTTGGTGAAATCTTCATGCACTGATGACAAACCTTGCACAGCAGTCGGGGATAGCCAGGATTCAAACCCAGGTCATGATCAAAGTTTTTCACAACGAAGCTACGACTGGACACCCACAACTCTATGCAACACTTTTATGTGTGGAGATGTATTGCATGGTCTAGAACGTCTCTCGATCACCATCAGGAGATTGCCACAACTTCTTGAAATACAGAATTCCTTCCGATAACATCTGTCTTGAATCGACAAACTCAGCCCCTCAATGGAAGCAGTGTTGACCGGAAATACTAGCACTTACGAACAGGAGGTCGCCATTATGAAACTGGTGTGGGATTCGCAAACACCGAAATGTCAAGATCAGCAGACCTGAAGTAATCCATAACTTCAGATTAAAGCGCAGTGGAAACGTCTTGCTATCAGCATCAACAGGAAGTGTTTCCCTCGAGTTTGTGAATATTGTGAGGGCAAGAGGTCATCGGGGGTCATCACTGAGGTCACATGTCGTGCGGTACCAATACTGAGCAGTGAGCACACCCGCGAGGATTCTCGTTCGACTTTGTTCATTGATGTGAATGAGTATGAAGGTTCCTGCAATGAGGTACTGCTTGTCATTGTACTGTGTGCTCATGATCTCGATCAAGGGTTTGTCAGTTCATGTCAATCAGGGGTGACATAGCTGGATGTTTGCTAACTGGTGGTAACTATAATCAAACAAAACAGATTTACTCAAACCAATCACAGGGCCATGAGTAAACATGTATATTCCAGTTACCTCATCAAACCTAGTTACTTGTATAAGAGAAGATACGCTCAAAAATCAATACACATCTTCAGATTTAATTAGGAAATAATAGTTCTGACAAAAGACACTGTACGTGATGTTTTTTTCTAGATAGTGAAGCTCATCCCAATGTCAGTGCCAAGTTAATCAAATACTCACGCAGAACACGCAACGAAATGAATCTCGATTGAAAGGAAATGACTTGGCGTATAGTGACTGTACTTCTTCGGTTAAAAAACAGTCAGCCATGAAATGTTTCCAGGTCTAATTTAGAATTGAAGTATAACTTCAATCAAGATAATCCTTAATTTTACAATGTGAATGGAAATCTTATATGGGAATATAAGCAAGTCAATCAGAAGTCCATATTCAAATTACGTATTTCGTGGTTGTCTAAGGGAATCAATTTAGTGTCATCGTCATCGTCATCGTCATCGTCATCGTCGACAGTAGCAATGTCCTTGTTATATCAAGGACACATGTCTAACTAACAGTATGAACTAGTGTGTAACATGAAATGATTGGATATGGGTGTAAACCACTTGTCCTTTACCATTGGGAGGAGTCCTAAGCTAACGGACGAGCGGACATGTCAGTCCCTATGAATACAATTCAAAACAGTCGGGGATGTTATCAGAGCTATAAAGTGCAAATGATGAAAATGCGAAAATGTGAAAATTTATTCCATTCCTTTGGAAAATTTGCATCCTTATGGATATATATTACCTTTTCTCATATGGCTACCTCGCCAAATGGAATATCCCCTACTTTTTCATGGTATAGTAGCCTGCGAACACCATCCAGACCATCTTTTAATTTCAGACAATGACCGCACACAAATCTGGACGTGTGCCATAACTGGACATACTCAAATTGTTTTCACAACATCACTCATAATCCCCAAATATAACCGATTACCGGTACCGTTGAAATCTTCAAACCACAATCACGTTGCCTTCCTACACACGTCAGCCGACATACTTCAACTTGAGTAGTTCAAGCACGGGGTTACCATGCAAGTGCTCGCCGAGGCCTCGTCAGTCCGTTAATTTGGTTATTTTCGTGTTTGGATTACACTTCATATATTATTTATAATCTGTAAACTAATTTAACTAATTGCTAAAAAAATGTGCACTTTGTTTCTAAGCTGCTCGTCGGTCTCTCCAGAAATAGATGAGCTAAACGCAACCCTTCACCTATATAGCCCAGCTATTTGATGAGAGATAGAGAGGTGTAACGGGGTATAATATGTTGTAACAGTTTCAAAATAGGATAAGGTCATTGTCCTCTAGATTTTCATATTAGCAGGCGTGTGACTGACGGTGGGTAATTCAGTAATATAGGATGTCTGACAACTCCTTGTAATTGATTAATCATAAACTTTTAGAAATTACTTAGAGTGTCATGTTTCAGGATGAAGAGTTCACGCCTCATATATTCATAAAGATATTTCACCAAAGGGGTAAACATTTCATACAAGGATGTGAACATTTCAACAGATGTCAAAATGCATCAGTTCATGTCAACATTTCACTTGTACATGTCAAGATTGCACCATTTGTCAATATTTCACTTCTGCATGGCAAATTTTCACCTTTTATCAACATTTCCCTTACACTTGTCCACATTTCACTATTTGTCACCATTTCACTTGTATATTTCAAAATTGCACTATTTGTCAACATTTCGCTTGTATTTGTCCAAAATTCACCACTTGCAAGCATTTCACTTTGTTACGAGATTATATTTTCTGTAAATTGTATTATTGATTAAGTGATAATTATTATTGGGTCACATTTATGGGTCACATTTCGTATCATAAATGTTCAGTGCTATAAGTACTTTAGCAGCAGGCTTTAGGGTAGCGCTTTAGAGTTACCACCCTTTGAGTATGTGATGTGTTTACTTCCGGGAGTCACGATAATTCTACTTTAATGGCGATGGTCGCAAAGTGCTCCAATATTCAGCAATTAGTGACTTTGTATATAAAGGCTGGTTGTGTTGATATACACACTGATAAATGGAGTAACATCAAACTGCCTCTGCGTCAACGCTTGACCTGCCTGCCCGCTCACCGCGTTACACTCTCAAACCAAGACTTTGGTGAGTTGTGACCCATCACCTTAGATTTGACTCATTTGCATTGTACATGAAACCTCTATTGTGAATCTTTGTATCTTGCCTTTGTTTTTGCTCGATAGAAAGTGTTGAAATTTTTAGACCCTTCAGTGTCACGATGTCGACGTTTCAACGTTTCTTGTCAACATTTCATCGGCACGACGTCGATATATCACCAGTAGATGCAACATGTCCACAAGCGACTTTAACACTTTAACAAAGCTTTATTGTTGGACGATTGTTGGTTGATCGTTGCAGGACAACCTAGGGGAAGACATTGCAACTATATGCCACTGGGTCAACGTATTGTTGACTGCATTGTTGACTGCATTGACAAGGTACAGACCAGTGTGACATATATCCTGAGTGTCATGTTAAACAATAAGCAAACGAACAGAAGAGCTCGTCTTAAAGTTCGCCAACACGAAATAACTAGCATATATTCCATAGTCACAAAACATCCCTGGAAACATTTCTAGGAACTTGCCATCTTCAAACATTACATCGCCATCGTTAACAGCATTTGTGATACTTTGTCCCCCAAGTATGTGATTATGTACTGTAGAAACGGATACATTAATGCCACATCGCTAAGGGTTGATTTCCCCGAGGCGCTCTTCGTGTGCCAGAGGCTGCGCCTTCTCCCTGAACATCCAAGACAACCCAGGTGGTTATAAAAGTGCAATGATTGTGAAACGATGTTGTAACCATGTGACCTAATCTACAAGAACCGCATTTACAGTCCACCTGAAGCTTCATTAGTTCAATGATCGTATAACACGTTATGAAAGAGACCGTTAGGTATTATCGGCAGTAGTCTCTGTATCTTTATGGGTCATAGCTACAACATTATCGAGTTACTAGACGATACAGTGGAACATGGGAATCTCGCTACAACGGACAATGTTTCCTTCCTTCCGGTTTATTGGGCAGTATGCAGAATGCAGAAAAGATTAAGTGATTTCTTTGTTGGGAAGCACGACGAAACTGAACAGATTGTTGGCAATTTGAGAACCTTACTAATTGTTCGTTATGTAGATAATACATAAGAGTTTGAATGTTTTATCGTAGTGAAGATGAATTCATTGTTTGATGTGTTCAGGAAATAAACAGCGTGTTGTACCTAACAAGTTTAACTGATTGATGTTGAAGTTTTTCCTTCCTGGATGTTGCACTGGGCAATAGTGACAGTGTGACAACAGGTTGTTAACAGGTTCTTAACAATCGGGCCTGGACCAGAAAACTGAGTGCTCAAAATCAAGAATAATAATCTATTCAGTTTACTCAGTGATTCACCTTGCAATGATCCATTTAAAGTTGTCAAAATGATCAAGCATGTCAATCAGGCAATGATCTACCTAGTCCAGCCAGGAATGATCTATCCAGCAATGGTTCAACAAGTGTTGTCTGCAATTATCGATCAAGTCTTTCCATCAATTATGAACCCAGCAATAAAAAAAATAAAGATCAACCCATCAAGGTTCCAGCCAGGAATGATCCACAACAATGATCCACCTAGTCTACTCAGTAATGATCCACCTAGTCCATCCACCAATGATCCACCTAGTCTACACAACAATGGTCCACTTAGTCCATCCAGCAGCGATCCACGTAGTCTACACAGTAATGTTTCACCTAGTCCATCCACCAATGATCCACCTAGTCTACACAACGATGGTCCACTTAGTCCATCCAGCAGCGATCCACGTAGTCTACACAGTAATGTTTCACCTAGTCCATCCACCAATGATCCACCTAGTCCGTCCAGAAATGATCCACCTAGTCTACACAACAATGGTCCACTTAGTCCATCCAGCAGCGATCCACGTAGTCTACACAGTAATGTTTCACCTAGTCCATCCACCAATGATCCACCTAGTCCGTCCAGAAATGATCCACCTAGTCTACACAACAATGGTCCACTTAGTCCATCCAGCAGCGATCCACGTAGTCTACACAGTAATGTTTCACCTAGTCCATCCACCAATGATCCACCTAGTCCGTCCAGAAATGATCCACCTAGTCTACACAACAATGGTCCACTTAGTCCATCCAGCAGCGATCCACGTAGTCTACACAGTAATGTTTCACCTAGTCCATCCACCAATGATCCACCTAGTTCATCCAGAAATGATCCACCTAGTCTACACAACAATGGTCCACTTAGTCCATCCAGCAGCGATCCACGTAGTCTACACAGTAATGTTTCACCTAGTCCATCCACCAATGATCCACCTAGTCTACACAACGATGGTCCACTTAGTCCATCCAGCAGCGATCCACGTAGTCTACACAGTAATGTTTCACCTAGTCCATCCACCAATGATCCACCTAGTCCGTCCAGAAATGATCCACCTAGTCTACACAACAATGGTCCACTTAGTCCATCCAGCAGCGATCCACGTAGTCTACACAGTAATGTTTCACCTAGTCCATCCACCAATGATCCACCTAGTCCGTCCAGAAATGATCCACCTAGTCTACACAACAATGGTCCACTTAGTCCATCCAGCAGCGATCCACGTAGTCTACACAGTAATGTTTCACCTAGTCCATCCACCAATGATCCACCTAGTCCGTCCAGAAATGATCCACCTAGTCTACACAACAATGGTCCACTTAGTCCATCCAGCAGCGATCCACGTAGTCTACACAGTAATGTTTCACCTAGTCCATCCACCAATGATCCACCTAGTTCATCCAGAAATGATCCACCTAGTCTACACAACAATGGTCCACTTAGTCCATCCAGCAGCGATCCACGTAGTCTACACAGTAATGTTTCACCTAGTCCATCCACCAATGATCCACCTAGTTCATCCAGAAATGATCCACCTAGTCTACACAACAATGGTCCACTTAGTCCATCCAGCAGCGATCCACGTAGTCTACACAGTAATGTTTCACCTAGTCCATCCACCAATGATCCACCTAGTCCGTCCAGAAATGATCCACCTAGTCTACACAACAATGGTCCACTTAGTCCATCCAGCAGCGATCCACGTAGTCTACACAGTAATGTTTCACCTAGTCCATCCACCAATGATCCACCTAGTTCATCCAGAAATGATCCACCTAGTCTACACAACAATGGTCCACTTAGTCCATCCAGCAGCGATCCACGTAGTCTACACAGTAATGTTTCACCTAGTCCATCCACCAATGATCCACCTAGTCCGTCCAGAAATGATCCACCTAGTCTACACAACAATGGTCCACTTAGTCCATCCAGCAGCGATCCACGTAGTCTACACAGTAATGTTTCACCTAGTCCATCCACCAATGATCCACCTAGTTCATCCAGAAATGATCCACCTAGTCTACACAACAATGGTCCACTTAGTCCATCCAGCAGCGATCCACGTAGTCTACACAGTAATGTTTCACCTAGTCCATCCACCAATGATCCACCTAGTTCATCCAGAAATGATCCACCTAGTCTACACAACAATGGTCCACTTAGTCCATCCAGCAGCGATCCACGTAGTCTACACAGTAATGTTTCACCTAGTCCATCCACCAATGATCCACCTAGTCCGTCCAGAAATGATCCACCTAGTCTACACAACAATGGTCCACTTAGTCCATCCAGCAGCGATCCACGTAGTCTACACAGTAATGTTTCACCTAGTCCATCCACCAATGATCCACCTAGTTCATCCAGAAATGATCCACCTAGTCTACACAACAATGGTCCACTTAGTCCATCCAGCAGCGATCCACGTAGTCTACACAGTAATGTTTCACCTAGTCCATCCACCAATGATCCACCTAGTCCGTCCAGAAATGATCCACCTAGTCTACACAACAATGGTCCACTTAGTCCATCCAGCAGCGATCCACGTAGTCTACACAGTAATGTTTCACCTAGTCCATCCACCAATGATCCACCTAGACTACACAGTAATGTTCCACCTAGTCCATCCAGCGATGATTCCCCCTAGTCTACAAAGTAATGATCCACCTAGTATACACAGCAATGATCCACCTAGCCCATCCAGCAACGATTCAAATGTATCAAAGAAGGGGCTCTTACAACACCACGATATTGACAAATAGACTCTGGGACTTATATGACGTAGAAGCTATATGTCTCTATGGCATCACGTGGGATCTATCATGGTATGTGTATAAATCTAATACTGACACAGTGCTATATATTTGTCTGTGATCCTAATGTCAGCACCAGTGACCTCACGGTATTGACATTATGTCGTGTGATATTGACACGCGTCCAGAACAAGGGCGACACGCTAACATGATGAAACACTAGAGCAGGAATCGATGATAATTAATCTCCAGGACAATGAATTATTAAAGATCAAAACTAATTGGAATCATGAGATAAAGCCACGATTTAAATTATGAGGAAAGGTCGAGTTTATTGTTGTTCCTGTATTTAGATTATTCACGTCAGAATATAGCAACCATTTCAAGGTGAAGGACACCAAAAAGAAATAAACGCAAAGCCGTAAAGTATTATCTGTTTTGTTTGGTGAAACACTTCATACGTGGTTGAAAAAGACAGAAACAGCATAATAAATCCACAATATATAAGTGAGTGAGTTTAGAAGTACGCCGCTTTTAGCGCTATCCCAGGAATATCACTGAGTTTACTCGTTGAAGTAGTAATATCAAATGTTTACTACCAGGTACGGCATCTATCGGACGGACAACAGATCCAAGAAATTAAAATTTCACATAATGCAGCCATGTGGGGAATCGAACTCGGGTTTCCGGCTTGACGAGTGAACGCTGTAACCATTCGGCTACCCCGCCGACCCCACTAGAAAAAGGCCTCACATAAAGCAGCCATATGGAAAAGCGAATCTGGGTTTTTAGCGAGACGGGCGAACGCTAGGCTATAGGCTAGGCAACTGGGGCTTTGCGTATGTGCACATATGTACCCCGTATATTATATATTTATATGTTTTATATATGATGAGAAACTACAAGATATACAGCTTATTGATTCTTGAACAGGGTTTGCAGACGAAGACAAAACATGAAGTATATGGTATTTAAGACGCAATAATTCGAGGCGTGTCAATTACAGTTGAAAATGATAGACAATTTTCTCGATCAAACGAAAACACCGTTTACTGGAGTAAGCAATTATCTAGAATCCCGTTATCTACCAGCACATGTGACCGTTATGTCGAGTATGAGAAGGATAACCATTAAAAGAATGCGATCATGGCCGAGATAATAAACACTACGACAAGGAAGCTCGCCATTCGCCCATACACAATATTCAATCATATTTGAATATGTTCGATGAACGATGACTTCAAAGCGCTTGGTGTGCAACTTTTATCAAATCGGGTGATACGTTGCACATTAGACAGGGCTGTTAGATATGCAGGATGTAGCAAGCATCGCGAGACTTTCAACTCGATGGATTGTTATCGGGCATTCTAATCACAGAAATGCAAACTGTTCATCGTCCGTCGACTTAGCGGTCAGTTTATTCCGATGATACAAATTGGCAGTAGCAATAAAACTGCTTATGTAGTTGTAATAAAGGACTGTGTGATTAACATGCCATTAGAAGGGTACCAACGAATGTACGACTGGGTTGAAGGATAGCGTGGCATCGGATTCGTGGGAACTACGTGAGTGAGTGATAGAGAGGATGAATGGTTGGGTGAGTGGGTTAGTGAGTGAGTTGGTGAGTGGGTTAGTGAATGAATGATTGAGTGAGCGAGTGGGTGGTGGTTGAGTTGGTGAGTTGGGAGTGGGTGTGCTGTTTGTGTGTTTAAGTGAGCGAGTGGGTGGATGGGTGGGTGAGTGAGTGACTGGTTGAGTGAGTGGGTGGTTGAGTGAGTGAGTGGATGTTTTGTGGTTGAGTGAGAGTGTTTTGGTTGGGTAAGTGACTGGATGTGTGATCGAGTGATTTGATTAGTGACTGGATGTGTGATTGAGTGATTTGATTAGTGAGTGGGTGAGTGACTTTGTAAGCCGAAGAGACTGGGTAGGAGACAGAGTGAGTGAGTGAGTGAGTGAGTGTCTCATTTGGAACAACATGAGGATCCCCACAGTTATGTTGCTAACGTCGGCTTCGAAATAACATTCCCCTCACTCACTCACACATTTAGACACCAACTCACTCCCCATCTTACACAACAGTAACACACACACATTTAGACACCAACTCACTCCCCATCTTACGCAATAGTAACTCACTCACTCACACATTTAGACACCAACTCACTCCCCATCTTACTCAACAGTAACTCACAGACTCACAACCCAACCGCTCACTCTCCCCAATACCCGACCAGGTTGTACTTCATAACTGTTAAGGCATTCAGCTCCTACTCCTACAGAGTTATAAATCTCTAACACTGTATCATCCTCATCCCGTGCATCCTTTGATGTTGCTGAAGCACTGCTGAAAGCTGCGCTAACTCTGACTCTGCTTCAGCCCGCCCTCTGATGCACCGCACAACGACGTAAACGACAAAGGCCAAGAAGCACAACAGGCGGATAATAGAGGGCAATTATGCACCACGAGCGCAGATTCTCGCCGCAATTACTCCATCATTAATACTATAACCTATAATACAACAGCACATTAGCGTTGCCGCGAGTCCAGCGTGTTGAACTCACACCTAAGGTAACGTCGGCCGTGAAGCGTTAAGCAAACATGACGTCATTCATGATGTTAACACAATCTGCAGACAATGTAAAAGATTAATAGTAGAGTCAGTGATTTGGTGTTAGATCGCTTAAAGTAATGATGTAACATCATACCATCTTCGATTTTCCAGGGTATATGCAATTCTATACTCAACTGGCATAGTGCCTCTCCACAAATCGAACCCAGGAATTGGTGCGACGAACCAACGCATTTACCGATGGCGTCCCGCGGTTCCTTTCAGCGATTGAAATAATAAACTGTGGTAAAAAAGAAAGTACACATGCTGTTATTTGGGATATATTAACAAAATAACGTAACTTTTTATAAAGTGTTTTGATTGTGGCTTACAAACATTGTGATCAAAATATTTACATTATTTCTTGAAATATACACTGGGTGTGTACAATTTTCTGTACGCCAGGTGCGATTGTATTTATAAGCCCGACAAAGCCTTTTCCATCGTTACAACAAGAGTCAGATTTAGTCCGATAATAAGTCTCAAGTATTTGTCTTTGAATCAAAAGGCAGAAGTGATGACACCAGGTGCTAGAGAATACGTGATGAGAACTTACCCCAAAGGTAACACCCGTCACAAACACATGCAAAGTCAGACCAAGTGACAACAACTATACCTCGAGCAACATAAACTTTAAGACACATCTTAAGTCAGGAAAGATTATTACAACGGTCGTAACCCTGGGAATCGATAAGCCAAACTTGGATTATCCAGCAACTGTCCACGACAAACATCTACGAAATGGTCACTATGGTAAAATATGCTCAACATCATGAGAGTCGTGTGAAGCTCATTAAAATCGCACTTGCCCATCAATTAGGTAATACCTGAATTATCCTACTTACCCTAAATTCAAGGCTAACACCAATAATACATATGCCATAAATTTGTACTATTCATTCAGCAACGAATGGGTACTCGGTAGTAAACCTTCCAGCGCCGCTTAAAACAGCACTGACTATTTTCCCCTGGGAGCTGAAGATGTGATTCGAGTACACACAATCCACTGACCATACTATTAATATTGCAGCACAAAGCTCATCTAATTTGTGATGGAACGGCGTACAATAAACATACTTCTACATGACGCCGTGTATAGCACGTACCAAGGATATCGTGCAAAGTCGCGTGTGCTTAACACTGGATAACTCGGACTCATTAGGCTCAATCCATCAGGGTCACATCTCCGAACAGGTTCTCAACAAAAGTCAGTACCTGCACATAACAAGAAATATACATTACCAGACAGTCTGTCGAAACCACCGTATGTGTGTTTTGGCTCTACAGGGCGTGAGTAACGGGCCGGCGTATGAGGCGAGGTTCCTATGGGGGCGGTAGGGTATTCTAGTGAGTGAAGCGTTCACTCGTCACGCCGAAGACCCGGATTTGAGTCCCTACTTGGATATGATGTGTCAAGCCCATTTCTGAGTGATTTGCAGTGATGTTGCAGGAATATGTCTACAGGTGAAGTAAAACCAAACTCACGTCTTCAGAGTTGCACCCCTTGGATAGACAGAGGCCTACAGGTTCGAGTCCCGGTTCACCAGATTGTTTATGGTTTCTGAACGCCATACTCGTAGGTCTTACCAAAGTGGTAAACATGTGAGACCTTATCATAGGCCCTCCTGCCCCTTAACACGCCACTTATCAAAGCGCCCCAAAAAACGAGCTAACTCACACGTTCAGTCTACAAAGTGTGGGGGCGGTGGGGTAGCCCAGTGGTTAAAGCGTTCCCTTTCCATCATGGGTACAACGTGTGAAGCCTATTTCTTGCGTCCCCTACAGTGATATTGCTGGAATGTTGCTGAAAGAGGTTTAAAACCATACTCATTCACTACAAAGCATTACCCCAACCGCATCTACATCCCCGATACGACATCGTCAACTTTGAACATGCCATGGCGTGTTTCTCCACAGTCATGCTAGGTACACTGTCGGCGATCAATGTCACTGAGATGGAACAAAGACAATGTTTGCAGACTGTAACAAATCAATTAGTGCATGAATGTTATAATTTGCTCCACACTGATCGCCGTACGACAGTCCGTCATGTCATCTCCGTGAGACAACAGGTAATTGACGATCATACATGACTGTGTGCTTGTTACAAACTATACAACCACCCGGGACGAATCGAATGAACGGTCAAACGACACGCCAAGAAAACAAACCAGTCGTGTATAGATTCCTGCTCAAACGGTTCATGAAAACGAGCAAACTAAACATAATTTTCCATTTTGAGTCAGTGAGTGAGTTTAATTTTACACCGCTTTTAGCAACATTCTAGCAATATCGTGGCGGGGGACACGAGAAATAGTCTTCACACATTATACCCATATGGGGAATCGAACCCGTGTCTCCGGCCTGACGAGCGATCGCCTTAACCACGCCCTTCTCCAATTTGAAATCTTTCAATGTGACATCGAGACCTTTATCCCCAACCCGTGACTGAACGGCAAGTGTTGCCTCTTGGGACTTAGCTATTTCGTAAACTTGTTTATTAGTTCTCATTTTACCCCCAAAAGAAATATGTTAATATGTTAAAAATAATTAAGTAACGCCTGCAAATAATGAGTGTCTGCCATGATTAAACCTGGGTGTCTGACAGCCTACTGAAAACATTGCTCTGGGTTGGCTGGGTGGCGCATTGCCATTTGGTAGGCGTTCGGGTGTTTCCCTTCGGAGTATTGCTTCAGTTGTTATTGAGGTAAAGATATAACCCAAATCAAAAAGATATGCAAACAGAAGTTACGGTCTTTCAAACAGTTACAAAATGAATGTAGGTTTTTTCCTTTAAAGGGCGGTGGGGTAGTTCAGTTGTTAAAGCTTTCACTCGTTATGCCGTAGACTCGGGTTCGATTCCCCAAGTGTGTTCAATGTGTGTAGCCCATTTCTGATGTTCCCCGCTGTGATATTGCAGCAATATTGCGCACCCACTCACTCTTTCCTTTCAGCTATCTTCCAGTTCAAAAATGCACGCATGCGAACCGATGTTTGGATTTCATCTTATCAAATAATTTGTCAGTTCATAATGATGGACGTTTCTTTTAAACAATGACTGAACTGAAAGGGAAGACTGAAGGTATGAAGTTGGAATTTATTTTGCAAACAATTACCAAATTCTACGATATACGGGACGAGGCAGCACTCGACATAAACATAGTCAGACATAGTGCAGGACAAATAATCATATACAGGTGAAGAATATAGATCAATATACATCTCGTCACAACTGCACGATTCACGTTCTACATAACCGTTTACTCTATCTCTAACAGTCATAGATCTTGATTCTGTAACCCGAAGGTGTGAGTGGGGTTTGAAGAGTATCTTGAACTTGCAAAAACAGAATGCTTTTTACACATTCTCATTTGTGTCGAAGTGATGTAATCCCACTTAAATACTTCGAGTTACCCGATGTACGACAAAACCGGAAAAGGAAAACTGATTCACAAAAACACATGAACTAAGCTTTTACCTCGAGGTATCCGGAACTTCGACACATCAAACTGGACAAAACGGTGATTGACTGTATCACCTCGAAACACACACACGCGATTGGGGGTCGACTCGCAGTGTAACTGCATGTACACGATACATGAAAAAACCAGTGGGAATACGTCTGACAACATTTTTCACAAACGCGTATCAGCGTGCATTAACGTTGTTCTGAGCACATACTGCTGTGGACTAAACCCTTCATTTAAGAGCTACATCTTTTGATCGATCTGTAGCTTTTGAAATATGCATAACCACCACAGCATGTATAAAGCGTCAAGTCATGCCGTGGAGATCTCTCCGAGAAAACATTCCCTCCATCGCAGACTCTTTGATCAACGCACACAACGGCCCTGCTAAGGAGATTGAAACTTTCCGAGTAAATATTCATAACGCCCATTTCACTTCAAACGACTCCAAAGCTTTATAACATAATACCTTCAACTAGCACTAAAATAAAAAAACGAATCTGTTCCTGGTGTTCTAATAAACAGCCTTGAGCCACAGGGCCAATCGCAGGAGGGACACATGCACGTACAGAACCCTCAGAAAATTGTCACAGACTCGTTACAGCGATAGGATAAATGTGTACAAAGATAAACAACAAAACAACCTACCTTCCATACTTATAAAGTTAATGTCCGGCGAAGGTGGGCAGTGGTACCGGTACGATCCGATCGTGTCTCCAGCTTCTCCACAAATGCTGAGAGATGCGTCTCTTCTTTTCTCCTAGGTTACTCAAGTGCTTACCTGCGAATCAATCTCATTCCGCGAGCGTATATTAGTTAGATCTGGGTCGGCTTCATCACCAGTGTCCCACGAACAGCGAGAATCGAGCCTAATGGTATTTGAGTCACCGGGGTATGGATACGCGCCAGAGCGTAATTACAATCAGAGAGACCAACTCGAGCTGCATTGGTTCCAATCGGCGAGGGTTGGACTGGCGTCTAGTTTGCGGTTAATCACAGGGTAATTAGCTAGCTACAGATGAAATATTCAACCAGAGAGTCCGAGTAGGCCAAGGCGGAACTACATCAGTGTAAAACAGTTGATTGTTCGTTCACGATTACGTTAGCTGATCGACTGTCGGTTCTGACGCTGCTGCGGCAAGCGCTGTCCCCACTAAATAGGATCCAGAGCTTCTGGACGTGTTTGCTGATGTAAGGAGGGTGGTTATTACAATAACGAAGGAGTAGAGATGTGACGGTGTCTGTCACTCTGATCATCTGTGGTTAAACGTTAGCTGGTGCTGTGTTTGATTATGAATGACCGTTCGAGTAATCTCTGACAGCTGGTGTCCAGTATGAAATGTACATCGAGATGGATTCTGTAGGTTTTAACGTTGATTTCAACTATATTTCAGTTATCCGACTTTATCCGATTACCAAAGTCTTATGTGATGTAGGTCGTGTACGATTATCCGTGTTGTGCCAGGCTTGAAGTCAAAGGGGAGGTTGGGGTTTAGGTTTAGGTTGTTAGTTTTATGGCCAATGTTATGTGGGATTTAGGAAAACTGTTAGGTGAGTTTTAGGAATAATGTTAGAGGTTAGTAGGGTGAGTATTAGGGCTAGTCGCAGAGTGAGGTTCAGGGTTAAAGATATGGCTTCAGCAAGTGGTAGATTGACGAGGACTGTTAGGGCTAGAGGAAGGGGGAGGTTATGAGCTAATGTTGAATGTGGTTTTTGTTTTGTTGGGTTTTAGGATATTTTTTGGTGTGTTTTATGGCTATTGTCACGTTGAATGTAGGGTAAGTGTTAGGTCCGGAGACACGTTAAAGTTTACAGGGATCGGCAGACGTAGGGTTAAGGTCAGGGTTAAGGAAGGAATTATGGTTGTATGTTAAGTAATTAGGGTTAATTTGGTCAATGTTGAGTTAAAGGTCAAGGTTAAGGTAGAAGGTAATGAGTGTGGAGAGGAGATCATAGTGATGGAAGAAGTAGGACAAAAGCGGCGCAAAAACTACATTACATGAGTGGCCGAAAATCTCAATGTAAACCAATTTTCATAAACATGTAAAAGAAGCTTTAATGAATACAAACTAACTGTAGAAACTTATTGTCATAAGACCAAGCTAAAAAACACAGAATCCATGACCGTTTCGTCATATGTCCCAACAGTGCATTTCCATATGAAGAAATACAGAGAATCAGTAAACGTTCAACACTACAGATGAGGCAGTTTGGTCTTCCAATGTCCCGAGACACACAGAGGAAGTTAACTGCCAACGTTGTCACCGCCATGTGGAGTTAAGGAGGTTGAAGAGGTTTGGAAACCCTAAGTGTTTAACGCAGAACTAGAAGCTCGACGACTTTAACAGCTACTTACACGGCGCTAGATCGCTAACACACGTCCTTGCCTTCAGCTAAACCCCATTAACAAACTACTCGTAGCATGAATCCTTCTCACTCGTAGCCAATGCTGTCTGGCACATCAAGCGTTTTTGATAAAATTATGAACTATAACTGTGATGAAAATATGCAAAATCATGTCCCTTACATCCATCTGTTTGTGAACCTACAACGCTACAATAAAGACATTTTCTAAAGCATAAATATCACAATTCCACCAAGCAATAGTTTATCAACAATAGAGATACTGAATAGAAAAGACTCTGTAACAATTATTTGGTTGGAGATCTTACGTTCACTCTAATGTACTTTCAGCCACGTCCATGATTTCTTAAATTTCTGACGTATATATTACCGGCGGAAGTTTTTTACTATTTTTTTTGTGGACGTGTTTGCAAACGTCTCTATTCCAAAACGCGAATTTGAGAAAAAAACATATCCTGTTTTACTGTCATGCACCTAATTTGCATAAAGAACTAAGTGTCTCGTGTCTAACACCACAAAGCATTACTTCTGACTTGTACTGTCTTGACCTGACATTCCAGAGATAGACACTGACCACAACAGATTACTGGTATTATTGTCACAAAAAGAGTTGCTTATTTTGAATTACGTCACTTGGGACAAAGTGCAGAAATTCTGCAGCTTACAAGTACAGCGAAAAAACTAGAGATACATGCTTTTCAACAGAGGCAGGAAGGGACAGGGTAGATATTTCGTCCTGGAGAGTTATTTCGTAGTTAAAATAATAACTAATATATAACAACTGAAATACTCATCTGTTGAAGAACACATGGATGTCAGTCCGCTATCTATTCACTATAACAGAACATGTCAGCTACAGATAACGGACAATCAGTCCTGACATACAGATAACACGGTGCATGACAAAAACACATCTGTGAGTCAGTAACCCTTATTGATATATCTATTGTTATTGTTATATCTATTGTTGTATATTGTTGTATCTACGCACTGAATCCAATCCATTTGTCAATACGACCAGCGAGGATCACACGCAACAAAGACGGACTTGATATTGGAAGCCAGTCAAGCGAAGGATGGCAACAGGGAGTGGTTAAGAGGTATGCAAATGTAAGTCATGTTTGAGAGCGGTATATGTCATCAACTGCATGTATTTGGGGCCTTTGTTACAGTCGTGATTTAGCGCCCTCTACTGATATCTGTATCTGTCCCGTTTTATTCAAATGATTGCCCTACATTCATTATACATTTGTACTTTCACTGATCTAGTCGTGGTGAAACTGCCACTGTGTCTATCGGAATAGAGCTGGGTTTCTACACAATCATACATTATTATTCTGTTCGATTCTTTTCTGTGTGGAAGCATATCCATTACAATTACGAGCACGTGAGACTTAGTCGTTCGGGGCGCGAAACCTGCCATGAAGAGTCGCCTGCCTTAGATGTGCCAGAAACCTATGCTCTTGGCTCGAATCCTGGTTTGTTTCCTTCGTGTCTTTAACCTAGGTTTGCTATCATCATACCCGCGGTGTTAACTATGAGTCAGGTCTTACTTCGAGTTTTCACACCACATTACACAGACACTGACATTACTATATCAATGTTCAGTATGGGCTTAAATCCAACGCACTGACTGACATATTAACAATATTGTCTCTAATGACGATATTTATTTCCTTGCCGAGCTATTTATCTCACTCGTTAATATTTCGTAACACAAGCAAATGAATATCATAGAAATATAATAGAATAAACCATGTTAGCGATCTGTGTGATTTATTCAGATTTGCGTTTGCTACGAATGAACGTTACCAATCACTCTACTTGAATACTGGACAAATCAATATTACTTTTAATCTCTTTAATTCATAAAATATTAAACTCAACCCCTACATTCAAACATGGCTCTTAATATTTGTTCTCAGAAAAGATAACTTGACGCAATCCATTTCCTTAATCAATAGTATTCTTACAATGTACCACATGAATCCACGATGGCGAATTCCGATTACGTTTTGAACACAGTTTCAACGCCCGTTTGCTGTACGAACCCGTAAAGCAATAAAATGTTGCTATGAAATCAGGCCAGTGTAATATTAATATGAACACATTAATCACATTTCGAATTCTGTCTGGTAATACTAAGCTTTAAACAGGCGTTGGCAATAAACCAAGACAATATTTCTGTGTATTGGCATACAATTAGGACCAGCGTTATAGCTGATGCCAAGTCATACGGCATACAGTTCATTGGTCTCCGTCACCCAAATACGATCCTAATTCTGAAGGAACTGGGTTTTGTCTAATTCTGTCATAACTTCATGGACGTATGCGTATATTTAAGCCATCATATGTGGTTACAGGGTGAAGCGTTCCAAAACGCGAAGTACCGGATGTGCGAGATCTGATGGCGAAGCAGGTAGCCTGCAGTCGCCAGTGAGGAGGGGAATTAATTGTGAGTTTGTTCACGTGAATCTGGAAAATGATAGGTAATAGATATCCCTGACTTGGCTCGGTCTACAGAGATGAGAATATAATTAACTCGGCAGCTGCTACGTCGGATCCGCCTCCTAATGGAATACATTGGATCTGACCCGCTATCTGCTCTAATGCTTCATCATTAATTACCACAGCTGTCTTAAAGCAACACGGAGCGGTTGAGGTAGCCTAGTGGTTCACTTGTTCTCTCGTCAAGCCAAAGACCCGGTTCGAATCCTCGGGTTTACCCCGCCTTTCCCGTGATATCATGTGGAGGACACCAGAACTGAGCTTCACAACTGTAGGGGAAAGGTAGCCCAATGGTTAAGCATTGTTCTGTCACACCAAGCACAGGGTTCGATGGTCACAATGTGAAGCCCATTTCCGTTGTCCCCCTATCGACATAAAAACGTATGCTTAAAGAGGCCAAGAACCATACTTTCACCCTTTAAGCACAACGTTGGAATGCGGAATTACAATGCATATGAACTGAGAAATGAAAGGTGCTATCTGTTGCTATGGTTTATCATTGATAATTATAATTGTTCTAAAACAACACAAAGTGTAAAAAGAGCTGAAACACTGTACAGTGATGGTATAAGAATTAACCAGAGACTAACACTGGATCTGCTTCTCTGTCAGTGGAAATACGTCACTGAATATGTAGCTGCAGGACAGTTGTTATAGAATTAAGGGTTGATGAAGCTTTATTCCGTCCGGAAAACGCATCTTTTCAGAGTTGTTACTAACAAATACATAAATCTCCAACCGTCATCGTTTTACCGTTAGAAAGATTCCCATAACTATTGCTAGTAAAATGAGATAAGAAGGATCGATCTAGTTCGGAAACCATCCTACGTTCTAATTGGCATCAGTGTCACGTCATCGAAAAGTGAGCCATTGCACCATTATTTCTGCGATTTCTTTCTGAAACGGATGTAGAAGTCGCTCCTAATTACAAACACGGGTTCATATCCCATATTACGTCCAAGGTTCGTTTCAGAAACAATTTATAATTTATATGAAGCAAAATTGAAATAAAGTATTTTTTCAGGGTTTCTACGATTTTGAAACAATGCCTAGCTATCGGATGAGTTCATGACGACCATGGAGACTAATATCGTGCTGAACTAGTAGAATAGAGCACTAGTCGCCGTGTTGAACTAATAGGCTAGACCACTTGTATCGTGCTGAACTAGTAGAATAGAGCACTAGTCGCCGTGTTGAACTAATAGTCCAGATCACTTGTATCGTGCTGAACTAGTAGAATAGAGCACTAGTCGCCGTGTTAAACTAATAGTCCAGACCACTTGTATCGTGCTGAACTAAATAGCCTAGAGGGCTAGTCGCCGCGTTGAACTAATAAACTAGACCACTAGCAAAGTGCTGACATAAAAGATTAGAGGACTTGTTGCCATGGTAAACTAATAGACCAGAGCACTAGTTGTCTTGCTGAACAAACAAACTAGAGGACTAGTTACCGTGTAGAACTAATAGACTAGGGTACTAGTTGGTGTGATGAACTAATAGACTAGAAGACTAGCTGCAGTGTTAAACTAATAGACTAGACCAGTTGGCGTGTTGAACAAATAGACTACAGCATTAGTATCGTGCTGAACTGATAGACGGTTTGTCGAACTGATTCACTAGAGCACTACTTGATAATTGGAATGCCATTCGCTGTCAAACGTTCGACCGACATTTCAAATCTTGGTGGTAATGCTTTTTCTCGGAACCAAACCTTTCCTTGTGAGTTTCACCAAAGTAAATCCAGGTACATGCAGCAAAGCGACCATCGTGAACAGAAATACTGACATCACTCGCAATAACGTTATAGACAACACATCACCTGACCTAACACACTAACTGAACAACAAACCGCAACCTGAACAACAACAGAACAATGTGAAAGCAACCTGATTAAGTGTAGAATACCATTAATTATCAGCTGCAATACTGCAATACCTATACATTCACAATAGCATTACATGTCGTCATTGTCTAAAACACAGGTTGCAACCAATTTATAATCATCTTTTAAATCAATCGAGGGATGCAAGCTGAGCTACAGGCATAGAGGATATTCGCAAGATGAATGCTTTGTCAGCTATAATGCAAGCATCATTGAAAACATACATGCTCATAACGAGGCGATTGATTCCCTGATTACCTCCCTTCCTTCCGTTAACAGTCTCGTTCAATATTGTATTCACGGCCCGGGAGCTGCAGCCGAGGACGATGGGGAAACTGTTACCGAAGCATAATCATTATACCTGTCGCTGCAGCTCGACAGCAGATCTATACCCAGCTGCAGCTGCCTTAATGAATCTGTTCTGCTATCATGCAAAGGTGATTTACACAATTTATCAATTGCTGTGCCGTATTTAAGGTTTGGCAACTTAAATCTCCCATTCGCTTGACTTGGGCAATAAATCATGCTATTTAAATGTGAGATATTACTGTACAATGGTCAATAGATATTTATACCTGCAGTCGTACGTGGTAGGGCATAGGCCTGTCTAGAATGTTGAAGAATATAGTGAATACACACAACGTACGCCATCATGTAATGTACGTATTGGCATGTGTTACGGACTACGTCAGACACCATTGGCTATACACCGCGTACGTTAACACATGCCAGTTGTATTCAGACACATAGACTTACATGTTAATTTAGTGGGGCATACATAATTTTCATGAATTTAATTTTCTTAAGACCCAAGTCAAAATGTTCCACATTTGTGAGAAATTATCTTCTACACTAACATAATTTATCTTTAAATTTTCGTTGCTTATTTTTTTTTCATCAAATGTGTACCATTTAATCAACATATACTATCCAAAAAAACGTATATGCGATTTGCATTTTTTAAAAGTGTATTAATTACCTATTGTGTTCAAACAAACGTCAAAATGTGTAACGAAAGTGTTGATAACATGATTTTTCACAACTGCACGAGTAAAAATATCGATTTTACCAGAAAATGTTGATTTGATGAGATTTCTTACAAGGATTAATAAGCATCGCCACAACGCAACACAAATCACCATCCAATGGAAATTGTGCAGCAAACAGCATTCACTGTCTGGCAATAAAAATCCAGATTACTTTCAGAAATTGGCATTCATTTTGCAGGAATTTCAAGGTCAAATCACTACGTCACGTTTTGACTCTGCGACACGGAACACAGCCATTGAAAGAATGCATGCTGGAGATTACCAGTCGTCTGTGGTCGTACTAATACGGGAGACAGCACAGAAGTCAAGGTGCCTGGACTTAAGAGGGTGCCCAGTCAAACTGGACGGAACAGGTTGAAAGAGATTGGCCTGAGAGCCAGGAAACCCGACGTCGGGGTCGTGCTACGTCGTCACCATCGCGCTCAACATCTCCGTTATCTAAAAGTATCCACTTGGTTGTATAGACCGAAATGATGTCAAGTGTCCGAATATAACTGGCACGAGTCTGTATTATACACGACCTTTGTCAACAAGTTCACACCAGTCAATGGATTTAATGAAAGACATACCTCAACATGCATCATACATCGCGCATGCCAATACGTTAAATAAACTACTACGTCAAAGTGTGCTATCCTTCATGCATGTCAGTATGTTTAACAACACACGTGTCAACATGCATCTTATACAAGTCAGTGTGTTTAATAAAATAGGTACGCCAGCGGGTATCATACATCATGAAAGCTTCAGTATGTACATACAGACGTATATTAACGCATACCCAAGTAGATGAAAGTTTAATCAATATTGATTTAGGTACAGGAATACATATACACGTATCTACTGCGTAGACGAATGTATTATCAACATAGAAGTAACGCATGACCTACGAATGTGAAGGCATCTTCTACGAAGATGAAAGTATATTCATTAAACAACCATCTCAGTAGAAAATACATTTGTTTTATTTATACGCTTCAAGGGACGGTGGGGTAGCCTAGTGGTTAAAGCGTTCGCTCATCACGCCGAAGACTCAGGTTACGATTTCCAAAATGGATACAATGTGTGAAGCCAATTTCTTATGTCACCAGTTGTGACATAGCTGGAATATTGCAAAACTAAACTCACTCATTCAACGACTGACTCACTCACTCACTCACACACTTCCACAGACAAACGATGGATAACTGAAAATTACTCGTCTGCTCTAATGGCTGACTCACTTCAAGCACTTTCATTAAATATATGTGCTTGAAAGAAACTGTGAACAGTCCATGTAACGTCAAAGCATTGAATAGCGTCAGTCTCCATGCTGACAGGTGCGGTCTCGTATCTAAAAAAGCGAGGACGTCATGCGACTATAAGACATTTTACAGGAAAGATTCCATGTCTGGTTTTTCGTAAATCTAAATAGTGTGTTTTCCTGCATTAATACAAACTGCACAGCAACACGTCTAACAATACAATTCTGTTGTTCTTCTCTTTCCAGGGCTGTTAAATTGGAAAATAAAACAAATAGTTTCTTTTGTAGCGTTTGACAGTGAGACGCGGCTTGCACACTCACACAGCTTGGCTCGTCGACAAATTTGAAGTGGAACTGATAAATAATTTACCTCTGCGGATGAAAGA